>NC_057347.1:40481489-40788428 GCF_016509475.1 Prionailurus bengalensis
TCCTGGCGCAGGATGGTGAGGGGCAGGACCAGGATTTGTCTCCAGTCCCCAGCACAGTGCAGGGAACACAATGGGTGACCCATGACTATTCACCCAAAGAACGGGCAGCCTTGGGGCACCTGGGTGACTCTTGATTTCCGCTTAGGTCATGATCTCCCGGTCATGAGATCGAGTCCCATGTCAGGCTCCACAATGAGTGTGGAGTCTGCTTAAAATTCTCCCTCACTCTCCCTCTACCCCTCTCCCCGGCTTGTGCTCTTTCTCTCTCTCTAAAATTAAAAGGAATAAATGAAAATGTAAGAACAGGCAGGCTTGTTACAGCCCTCTGGCAAAGCTGCCTACCTGGGCTGCAAAGTAGGTTTCTGGTGCTGCCCCCAGGAACCAGGCGGAAGTTCTGACCCTTCCGACCTCCCACACTGGGCCTGGTTCTGAACCTTTTCTCCCTGTCAGCCAGCAGCCTGCCTCTCCTTGCTTCCCCCACGGCCCCTATGTGCCTGTCAGCTGGAATCACCCTCACGAATGCATTCACCCATTTCCCCCAGAAATCTGTCTTGTAGCCAGCGGCCCCTTCAGTGCTTCGAGCCAAACCTCTGCAAAGTCACCCCAGCCAGGGAGAGGCAGAAATCCCGGCCAGGAGTCCAGCGGCCAAAGGAAGAGAGGCTTCCCCTGCCTGTCCCTCAGCTGGAGTGTTCCACAGCTTGCTGAACCCGGCCTTCAGGATCCCAGGACACCCCGCAGGTGAGACCCTTGTCAGATAGCCTATCCCTGCCAGAGGGCTCCAGATTGGAGAAATGCTGCTTAGGGGTCCGGCCCCAGAAGTCTCCCCAGGGAGAGATTCCAGATCCCAAAAGGACCTCAACAGAAGTCTTCAGCCCTAAAGACCCTCAAGATCCTGAAAGACCCCAAAGAGGGTTGTCCAGATGCAAAATAAAACTCTACGGTATCAGGAGGACTTCAGACCCTGAGACCCCCTTGGGGGGATCCCAGACCCAAGACGCCACAGAGAGAGGCCACAGACCCAGTGCCGCTCATGGGGCCCAGACCAAGCCTGTGGGAGCGGCGCCCCTCGACACTGACCTGGCCCGGCAGGGGTCTTTCCCAAGCTGAGCTGCCGAAGCCGCCTCTGGTGGGCGCGCCCCCCGCAGTGCACCTGGGCCTGGGCCGCTGAGTTCAGCTGGATGTTGCAGACGTCACAGAGCGTGTAGGATGGCCGTTTTCTTTCCCGCTTGGGCTTAGGCAGTTCTGGGGGCCGAGGGGGGCACTCAGTAGCTCCAGATGTGGGCGGCTCCTTCTCACCCGGGGGAGATGGGCTCAGTGGCCGCTTCATACCTGAGCAGATAGAGAGCGAGACAAGTGAACCAAGGCTGGGTGTCGTGAATACAGAGAAGGAGCAAGAGGGGTTCAGGACTCAGGAGATACCTGAGTCCCGTGTCCCAGATGAAACTCCCCAGCTTTGGGGCATCCCCAACCCAAGGGTGGCAAAAGGGAGCGTAACGGGGTCCATTTCAACCAAAGCAGCGTTAAAATACAGGAATATTGGGGCTCCTGGGCGGCTCAGTTGCTTAAGCGTCCAACTTTGGCTCAGGTCACGATCTCACGGTTTGTGAGTTTGAGCCCCGCGTGGGGCTCTGTGCTGACAGCTTGGAGCCTGGAGCCTGCTACGGATTCTGTCTCCCTCTCTCTCTGCCTCTCTGCCCCTCCCCCACTCACACCTTTTGTGTGTGTGTGTGTGTGTGTGTGTCTCTCTCTCTCTCTCTCAAAAAATAAACATTAAAAAATTAAAAAAAAAATACAGGACTGTCTGGAAGAGTGTCACAAATGCCTGCACACCAAGAGGCTGACAGCTGGGGACTCGGCCGCTGGGCAAAGCTCAGAGAGGAAGACCTGGAGATCAGACTGGGCGGGCACCGAGGGGCAGGCGGCAGTGAGGTTAGGGGAGTCACGTTCGTGGAAGCCAGGGCCCTATTCTGGGCCCCACAGCAGGCGCTGACAGTCCTGATGCAGGCAGGCATGTGGCGCTTTTGCTGCGGCCGCTAGCCAGAGGGGTGACTGCAGAAACCCTACCTCCCTGTGTCCAGTGCCCGGCCGGGTGACATTCACAAACGTTGACAGTGTGTGAAGCCATCCCCACCCCGGCCCCACGTGGCTCCAGATGTCCCTTGCTGTGTTGGTGACCCAGGGCTGTGGCAACAGTTGATATTTTCAGTTGTGACCTGGGCCCTACTGCCTGCGTCTGCTGAACACAGTTTCTCCTCCCTCCCCCCCTCCCCCCTCTCTTGCAGACACATACCCCACCCCTCCATGCCCCTCATCTGCCACCCACAGTCTTCCCTTTCCAGCTCACTTCTCTGAAATTTTCTTGCCTCAGCCTCTCACTGGCTCTATTCTGGGGGTGGTCGATCCCCTTTCTCACACCGAGCTGTGTTAATTTTCACTTCCTTCCTGGATCAGTGTGCGTGCTCTCCGCCTGTGCTGCATCCTGGGGGCTTCCTGAGGACAGGGCCTGAGCCTTCCTCGTGGGGCCAGAGAATCCCTGAGGTCAGGGACCTGTGACTTCCTCGCCGCCCTCAGAAGGAACCAACACTGATGACCCTGTGACTTTGGACCTCTAGCTTCCAGGACCGTGAGGCAATGCGTTGCTGTTGTTTGGGCCACCTGGCGTGTGGTACTTTGTTGCAGTAGCCCTAGAAAACGAATCCAGGGAAGGTCTGACTCTTGGGCTTTGGTAGGTTTCAAGGCAGCCGTCCCAGAAGCCTGGTGGGGTGGCTGGGGTGCAGTACCAGTGACAGGCTCCAGGCGGCGCAGCGAACATCTAGCTGGAAGCTAAGAGGTGGACCTCTATACCCCTCCCCGCAGGGAGGACCCCACTCCTCCACACTTTTTGGGGGAACCAGGCTGCCTCCCCACCCTGAACCACACCAAACCTCCTGTGCACTGTCTGGGGTCCGGGGCACAGTTCTGTCCACAGAGGGCACACTGGAAGCTTACTCCCCTCACCTTGTGACTGACGCCCCTCTTATGCAGCACTGAGCCCCCACCTACATTGGGCTCTCTCTCACCTCTAGGTGGAGGTCATCAGGGTTATGTGGCTGCCTGCCCAAGTCTCTCCCCCCACCTCCCAGCAGGAGGAAGGAGCAGGAAGAGAGTATCAGATGCAAGTGTTTTGGAGGTGTGTGTGGGGGGCGGGGGTCCAACCTGCCAAGGGGGGAAGAGGCTTCAGGGGAATGAGATTTTCCTGGCCACGCCTAGGAGCACGGCCTGCCCACCAGCGAGGAGACAGGGGGTTTTTGAAATCTCGGAGCAATTTATGACAGGCGGGCCGAGGACACGGGCCACGAGAGCAGACAAATATCTGCCACGGGGCTGATTAAACCCCTGTGATATACAGCCTCTGGGCTCACAGGGCCTGCCTGGATTCCGGGGCTAATTGTGTTCCCCCGGCCAGGCTGCTGGCCTGCTGCGGCCTGCCCTGCTTGACCCAGCCTTCCCAGCTGTCCCTTCAGGAGCCACCCTGCTCCAGCCAAGCTCTGACTCCCAGCCAGAAAATGTGGAGGGGTGGGCATTTTTTAGGGCATGTACACATCGGTCTAACCCCAGGTCAGCACCCCCTGCCCTGGCCCCTGTAAAGAAGCAGCACTACTCACCCTAGCTGGACCTACACTTGGACAGGACCTGGTTCACACGTTCTCTTTAACAGAAGAGGAAAACTGAGTCCCACGGTAGGGGAGTGGACTTTTTTTTAAAGTACATGAAAAGACAGGGGCATCTGGGTGTCTCAGTCATCCGACTTTGGCTCAGGTCATGATCTCACGGCTTGTGGGTTCAAGCCCCACGTTGGGCTTTGTGCTGACAGCTCAGAGCCTGGAGCCTGCTTCAGATTCTGAGTGTCTCTTGCTTTCTCTGCCCCTCCTCAACTTGCGCACGCGTGCTCTCTCTCTCTCTCTCTCTCAAAAATAGGTAAACATTTAAAAAACAATAATTAAAAAATAAAGTACATGAAAAGACAGTGAAGAGCTGTTTCTAGAAGCTTCCTTGCCTCCCCCTTTACCCAGCTACCCAGGCCACCTCTTTATAATTACAGCCCTGTTTATTGAGAGCTTACTATGTGCCAGGTGCTTTACACATAGGATCTCTTTTAAGCTTCACAACAACCCCATGAGTTGGGCACTATTATTAACCTATTATCCCACTTTATGGATTTGAGAACAGGCATTGAGAAGTTTCACAGCCAGACCAGAACCTACACTGGTCTGACCCTGGAGCCCAAGTCCTCAGCCACTGCCCTATCCCACCTGTCTTTAGGGCCTGCCAAGCCCTCTTTTGAACTTCTGGGTGGGGCAGGGGGTGGTTACAAATTCTGGGAAGGACTCCTGGGGACACCTGGGGGTGCCCAGCCCCTAACAGGCTGGAGGGCCAGACAGGGAGGTGCCACACCCTGGCAGGAAGGGGCCAGAGCCAGAGAGGCTGGGAGAGGGGGGCGTGAAGAAAGGAGAACTGAACCTGAACAGAGTTCTGAAAAAGACCAAGCGAAAGCAGAGAAAAAGTGCATGCATGTACTCAGGTGTCTGTCTGTCTGATTTGCAAAGGAAGGGGATAAAGCTCCTTGCTCCCACCTTCCCTGAGAAATAGTTAAGGGCTAATGCGGGGGGGTGGGGTGAGGGTGCTGGACGGTGGAGGGGACCACCCTCTTAAAGGCAGGCTCACACCAGAGCTGGAGAGCTGATGGGGCCAGGGTTGCTGTCTGTCTGTCTGTCTGTGTGTCTGTCCATCCATACGGAGCTGGAGGGGGTGGGGAGTGGAGGGAACAGTCAGGCAGGACCCCAGGGCTCTTCTCCACCACTCTCTTGCTTAGTGATGAATGGACTTGGGACTTGGCTTTCAGTGGGGCCCTCAGGCACTGCAGTGAGGCAGAGCTCTTGGCCTGCCCACCCACAGAGGGCTGGATGGAAAGGGACCTTGGAAGCTATAAGGTACAGAAAAGGGAGTTGTTTCAGATGCAGTCTGGGGAAGGGGGTCCTCAGGAAAGAGCTGCTTTTGCCAGAGGGTTAACGGGAGAGGAAGGTTCTAGGCCTGTCCCCAGCCTTTGGCAGGGCATGAAGGGCTCCCTCACTAAACCCTTAATGAGCCCAATTACACTCTGGTATTCCGCCCCCCCCCCCCCCCCGAGTCTGCCAACATCTGCCCTCCCACCTTTCCCAGCCAGGTCCCAGGCCCTGCCTCTGAGCGGGAGCCTGGCTGGCTGGCCAAGCTCTGGCTAGTCCCCGTCCCTCTGGGCTTCAGTTTTCTGTCTTTGGAGAGGGAGGATTGGGCTGGGCTAATCTCTTAGGTCCTTTGCAGGCAGTGTCACCACTGAAGCACCTAGCAGCTGTCTCTGAAGCAGGGGGTAAAGAGAAGGCTGGGTTGTATCTGTTTCTGTCACCAGAGAAAGGCAGGCGGGTACGGGGAAAGAACTGCCCGCGGTGAGTGCCCACTGCCCTCTGGGCCACTGTACGAACACCCTCTCCGTTAACCCTCACAACAACCCCGTGAAGCTTTACAAATGGGGAAGCTGAGGCTCAGAGTCAAAGAGAGAGGCAGGTGAGTAGGACGAGTTCTCTCCCATTTACAATGCGGGAGCAGGGGGTGTACCCTAACAGCCCCCATCCCAGTCGCTCACAGGATCACCAGCAGGGGTTGGGGAACCTGCCCCACCCACCGACCCAGCTGCAGAGAGAAGTATCTGGAAGAAGAGAGGTCTGTTCTTGGCCTAGAAGAGTGTGAACCTTCCTGGGCCCAGCTGCCTCCCTCAATACCCCACCTCCCCTCTCCCAAGGCTGACACCTGTCTAGGGTGAGCAAGGGGGAATAAGCCACTTCGGTGCATGGCCACCAACCACAGGGTGGCAACCACCCCAGCCATCCTGTGGACTCAGAGAGCTGGCGTCACCCCAGGGTCACACCCCAGAGGAGCCAGAGGCCCACACCTAGAGGATTAGGGTGGCCTGAGAGGCACAGGAGGCCCTGGGATCGGGCAACAGCTGTTCCAGATGTCAGGGGCCAGGTGGGGGGTTTCCATGAGGCAAACCAAAGTGTCCATGTCTGTCTTCCCATTCAAAGTGGTGACAGAGGAAGCCCATCAGCTTCTCCTGGGGGTGCCGGGTGCTGGGGATTTCAAGAGTGAACTAAGAGGTGCTGAAAGTCAACACTCAGCCCCAAGGAAAGGAGAGAGAGGGCACGAGAGGAGAGGGAGAGCCATGGTCCAGAGATGAGGTCACCGTCTCCTACCACTTCCCCTCCCCCAGTCTGCCCGGTCCTCACCCCCTATTGGCTGGGTGTCCCAGGGGGGCCTCCTGCCATCCTGACACCCCCAAAGGCAGGGGCTGCCTGTTCTGGGCAGCGATACTCCCTCAAAAGACCCTCAAGCCACCCTCAGGAAGGAAGTCCTTCTTGCTATCTAACCTGCATCTCTCTTTGCAGGGGCCACAGTGGCCGCACAGCAGCTGCTTCTAAGATTGTGATGGTGGGGGTGGTAAGGAAGGGAATATTAGCCTCAGCACCCCTTTTCCTAGCCTCCGCTGCCAGGCAAGGCCTGGGAAACCTGACTTGTTGTGCAGGAGATCCCCTCTGCCCCCTCCCCCCCTCTTAGCACCAGGGCCCAGGATCTTGGTGCACTGGCCTCCTTGTCCACAGCCTGTTCTCCCCGTCCAGGCTGAGCAGTAGCTCCCCCAAACCCCGTTCCCTGCGGGTGATGGCCCCACCATCAGCACTCCCAAACTAGGGCTGGGAGCCAGAGGGAGCTGGAGGGAGGATGGCTGGGAGTCCCCAGACTGTTTGAGAGTTGTGGGTGGGAGGCCAGCCAGGAGGGCCCAACCTATGCCCATTGCTGAAAATGAGGCATTGGGCTTGAGAGGGGAAGGGAGGACAGAAAGGCCTCCAATGACTGGGGATGATGAGAGTGGAGAGGGGTGGGGAGTGCGCGCTCTGCACCCCTCAGAAGACAGCAGGAGACCTGCCCTCCCCTACTCCCTCCATTCTATTCTATCCCAGGGGCTGATAAGGGTGGGGTGATTTGGGGGTTCTCTCTAAACTCCTTAGGAAAAGGGGAATGATTTTGTCCAGCTCCCCGTCTCCAGACAATGGTCCCCTCCTTAGGGTGGGAGTCTCACCCTCTCTGCTCCGTGGCTCCCAGCCTCCCTCCCCCCAGGGGAAACTGGAAGTCCTTCTTGCCATCACTCTTGCCCCCCTCCCAGCGTCCGCGTTTGGCTAAGCTGCCGTTTTTTGCCTGTCCCCCCCCCCTCCCCGCTGCACCCACCCCCGCCAAGGTGGGGCAGGGTCCTTGCCGCTGCCCGCAGCCCTACACCCCCACCTCGGCGCGCGCGGGCCCCCTCAGGCGCTCAGCCCCAGCGGCGCTCCGTCCGGGATGGGGACGGAGCCCGAGTGCGGGCCCCCGCCCAGCGCCGGCGCCTACCTGAAGGGCGCTGCGGACCCGAGCGGGGCTGCATCTAGCGGCCCACGGCCACCCGCCACCCAGGGCGATCCGGATTCCCGGCTCCTGGAGGTGCGTGGCGGAGGAGTCCCGGACTGCGAGTCCCGGGGCAGCCGCCGGTCTCCCGAGCCCGCCCCCGGCCGGCCCGTGCGGAGCAGGTGCCAGGAGCCGCGCCGCTCCGAGCGGAGCGCAGGAGAGACCCCGGAAAGGAGTTGCGCGGCGGCTCTTCCCAGGAAGAAAGGCGAGGGGGGACCAAGCGGTGCTCCCTGTAAAAGGGCTGGGCCCTTTGGTGAGTACCCTCCCTACTACCCCTGGCCCGCTAGGCATAGAACGCTCCTCAGCGTCTGAGGGGTCCTAGAGCTCCGGGAAGGGAACCCCAAAGTGGCCACGTCCCACTGCTCTGCTGTGATCTCCCCACCCCCCGCAAATTGCCCCTCTTTTGGGGGACAGCGCAGAGAGAAGGAGGAAGCTGACATTCAGGGAGCACCCACTGGGTGCCAGGAGGGATCGCATTCAATCCTCATAACCACTCTGCCTGAATGGGTTTGATCCCCATCTTACAGACCAGGAAACCGAAAAGATTGCGATGTTAACTGGCCCAAAGTCACACAGGAAGTGAGCACCAAGTGGGAGACTCCAGACTGCTCCTAGGATCCCCCTCTGGGGGTCTGGGGCAGGGGGAGGAAATTTCACCGGGGTGTGACACACACACACACACACACACACACACACACACACACACACACCCCTGGGGGTCTTTTCTGATTTCTCCCAGGGAGTCAGTGCATGGTGTCTGGCCCAGAGTGGGGGCACAGTGCAGGAGCATGAAGCCAAGCAGGGGAGGGGAGGGGCTGGAGGCAGGACTTCTGGAGAGTGCTGTTAATGAGGAGGCAGTCACAGGGTCAGAAAATTAGTCTCAGAGGAAGGAGACAGAAATGGTTCTTGTATCCAAAGAAGAGGTGTCAATGCTGCTCACCCTTGGTTGGGGTAGGGCAGGCCTCCTGTGGACCAGGCCTGGAGAGAGGAGGTCCCACCACGAAGAGCCCTGGCCATACCCCGCCCACTGGGGCAGGGCACCTGGCAGCCACTCAGTTTCCCAGAACTGCTTGCTGGGCCTCACACCCACCAACTCACTCCTGTCTTGAGGCCTTTGCTCCTGCTGCTCCCTCGGCCTGGACTCTCCCCTGACCTCCGCAGGGTTGTTTCCTTGTCGCTCAGGCCTCAGCTCCAATGTCGCCTCCCCAGGCCCCGTTGCCCTAGCGCCATCATTCTTTGCTCCAACCCCTGCTTTATTTCCCTCTTGGCGCATCTCCCAAGATGTCATTCTTTTGCTTGGACACTTACCTGTCTCCTCTGTGAGGACACAGCCTTTATTTCCCAGGTGCCTGAGGCACCAGCACAAAGTTGGATGCTTAGCACACAGACGCCGGGTAGACAGTTATGCATGAGTTCATGTCCACTCTACAAGCAAATCCGCAGTGCGTTGCACACTTCAGCTGGGTGAAGTGGATGCTGTGTGAATTATATCTTAATAAAGCGGCTATTATAAAAAAAAAAGCCCATCCGGCAGCACGCCCGCCCTCTCACTTGATCCAGTCACACCTCTGCCCGTCCCAGTCCACATCCTGTGTCTGTCCACGGAGAATCACAGTTGCTCAGATTTGGAAGGGGTCTGAGAGGTCGTCCTGTCCCTTTTGTAACTTGCCAGAGTTACCCTCTGGCCTCTGCTCGCACATGCCAATGACAGGGAGCTCACTGCCTCACAAGACGGCCTATCCCATTGTTGGAGGGTTCTCAGTGACAGAAGTATGGAGGCCTGGAAGCTGTTTCCCTGTAACGCTCATGCTCATGCACAGGCCCTAGATCTGCTCCTCGGTGGGGCCGAAGGAATGCACACCACCTTCCACAGCCAGCTCAACACGGCTGGCAGCTTCGTCCTAAGGGGTCTCTTCTCCAACTATTCTTCCCCTGACATGGCCACCTCCTCCAGGAAGCCCCTCCTATGTTCTTCCTGGACACCTTGTATAGGTCCCTAACACGGTATTTATCACACTGGATTGACGTGTCTTCCCCAAATCCTGCCCCAGCCACCCCTCTGCACCAAGTGGGGTAGTTCCAGGCTTTTATTTATTTTCTTCCACCCAATACCTTGCATGGTGACCAACTGAGCTGAACTAAGCAACTTAATAAACATTTGTTTCCAGGGGCTTTATTATCCTAGTCACATCCCTCTAAGCTAATTTAGGCTTTCGATGTCCTCTTTTAGGACAGAAAAAGAGAGAATCACTCCCCTGATCCTCAACCCTGTTTTCTCCTAATGCTGCCCAGTCCTTAACTTTTCTGCACTCTCGAGTCAGCACTATACAGAACTGAGGGTCCACGAACCCCCCCCCCCCGCCCACCCCAGGGCTATTTCACATGATATGCTGGCAAGTTCAGCCACCCCATCTCGTCACCAAAAGAGTGATTTCTTGAACTGGGAGCACCAGGCCTTATGCTTAGGCTTACTGGCGCTCCGTTTCTGCCCAGCCTGTTGAAATCATTCAGCAGGAACACAGGTGCCAGCTTAGTGCCCCCGCAAAGACGTGGCTTCACCTAGACACCTGGGAATAACATGCCCCTAAACTCCAACCCCACACACAGACAAAAACATTGCCATTAGTTGAGGCCCTTCTGTATTCTGTATTCTTCTCACACCTTTATCCCTCCCCTAGCCCTGAGGAGTGTTCCTCTTCTCCCTTTGAAGATAAGGACAGGGAGGCTCTGAGAGGTTAGTTCACCTGCTCAAGGTCACACAGCTAGAAAGGGGTAGAGTTGGAACCCATCTGGTTGACTCCAAGTTCTAGGCTCTCTTTGCTCCATGTCATGGTGGCTCTAAAGGCCTGGTGACTTTTCCTGTAACCTCACCTGTGGGGTGAGGAGGAAGGAAGCATGGAAAGCATTTTCATGAGGGCTGGAGGGGCCAGGCTGTGCTCCCTTGCCCACTTACCACTCATCCAAGGAGGGATTCAGGCCCTGGGTATTGCCTTCCCCTGGCCAGAAAATGACCCTTAGTCTAAATAAAGCTGCTTAGTCTCTAGTTGGGCCACTCAATTCTCAGGGCAGCCCAGTCTCACTCATCCCGTTATCTCCTCTCCCTCTGTCTAGTCTGTGAAGAATGCCCAGCCCAAAGCAATGCTTAGCTCACCAAAGGCAACCAATACTTACTGCTGGACTTGAAGAAAGAACCGCCCCTCACTGTGAGCACCAGAAATGGAGTGGGTTCCTTACTCTGGCTGTGTGGGCTTGGGCAAGTTACTTTCCCTCTCTGAGCTTCGGTTTCCTTCTCTGTAAAACAGGGCCATTAATACATAACAACACACAGGGTGATGTGAGATCATCCCTGCAGAGTGCCTGACGTAATATGTGTCCAATTAATGATATGAGTATCATTAATGAGGTGTTATGGTCCCCGCTTGAGAGACAGGGCAGTGGGCTCAGAGGGGGAAGGGACTTACGTAGCCCATGGTACCAGCTTGGAAGCAGCCTATATAGGACAGGAGCCTGGTTGTGCCTGCCTTAAAGGCTGAGTCTTTTTCCCAGCCCCACGGGGCCTTCCCTGAGTGCTCAATAAATTTAATTTCTACCACTAAATTATGAGATGGCTACGCTAATCATTCCTGCTAGTGAATAATACCCAGAGCTCCAGCTAAAGCAAAGCCTGTAGCAAAAGGGCTCAGGCTTCTATTCTGATCATGGCCCCAACTAGGTTGGGGTGTGCAGAGTAATTCTGGGCCCCCGGGTTCCAGGAGGGTGAGAGAAGCCTTACCCTCAGGTGGGCCTGTCTCCTCCACCACAGGTCCTTTCTATGCCCACCGAAAGGACAGAATCACTAATGGCTTGAATAAGTTCGCCATGATCCCTCCCCCAACGGGGCCAGCCTTTTGCCTCCTAAAATAGCCCAGAGCCACCATGTGCCCAGGGCGGCTCCCCACTGGTTGCAAATCCCCCTGAAATTAAATCCCCATCCTGCCCCAAGCAGGATGGCACCACCTCCAGCCCTGCTGAGCTCCAGGGCTGGCCAGGCTCCCCCCAGTGGAAACTGGGACGGTTGTCCTTCACGGTGACCGAGACATAAATCCCCAAATAATGAGACAGGCGCTGGGAACACAGAACCAGACACGGTGTTAATTGGTTTACTTCTGGGCAGGCGTGATGTAGAGGCAGTAGCAACAGGCCTCGGTTTCCCAGCCAGTAAAATGGAGCGGGGGGCTGTGTTGACTTCCGGCATCCCTGGCCGGGGTTTCCTATGCCCTCTGACGGGTCTCCCACCCAGATTCTCCAGCAGCCCTTCTGACTTTCCTAGAACACTAACTTCGCATATGTAAAAGGGAGGAAGTGGGGTCCACTTGTCCCGGTCTCGAGGTAGGGAGACCCAAATTATCCTTACCGTGATCTAGAACCACCTTCTTTCCACTAAAACCAAGCCGAAAGGCTCAGTCCACCTCGGCACGCATCAGGGTGGGGGTGGGGAGGCGGGAGGGCCCAGTGTAGCCTTCCTGCTCATGGTATGAGGCCGGTGATGGATTCTTGGACGAGCATGAGGGCCTCAGTTTGCAGTGATCAGGATGAGATTATCACATTAAACTTTAAAAGTCTTTGCTCAAAAAGAAGCAGCAGCTGACACCCTTGACTCCCCCAACTGCCACCGTCATCCTCTCTGGGATCATGGCTGCAGATGCTGGCCACTTGGCGGCTCCACTGCACTGGGCTAGAGGCAGGGGGATGGACAGAATGACCTCTCCAGGCCTGGGCTGCTCCTGAGTGGTGGAGAGATGGCAGGGGGAGGAGCCAGGGGAAGGGGATGAGCCTTGTCTGTGGGAGTAGTTTGCAGGGCCTCGGGGGAGCCCAAGAGACTTGGGATCAGCACTTATTACAACTTCGCCACTTACTATCCTGTGACTGGGGACACGCCCCTTTGCTCCACACCTCAGTATCCTCGTCTGTGAAATGGGGACAGCAGTAACAGTAACTACTACTAACTCCCCTGACCCGAGGCTGACAGCTGAGAAGATTAAATAAGATAACATACGGACAATTCCCTGCAAGCTGGAAAGAGCCATCGCGGTGTGAAGGATGGCATTGTTAGTTACCACAGGAGGGACGGTGACAAGGCTGCAGAAGGAACTTCCTCACGGCTGTGCATTGGAAACCAGTGGGGCAAGAAGAGAGGGGAGACAAATGGGCCTGGGGGGAACCCCCAAAATGTCACCCACGATGCCCCCTCCCACCCAGGGTGCCCATCCCCGTGTCCAGACCGACCCCCTCCCCTTCTGCCCATCATCTTCCCTCGCAAGGCTGGCAGCCCACCCCCAGTCTTTCCCAATCCAAAGCTGTATCCAGCTTGTGTTTGTTGCCAACGCAACGGAAATTATTTCAACCTCCTCACCCAGCGTGGCAAAGCTGCCTGGGTTGTATAGGAGAGGCTGGAGCTGGAGGAGAGGAAGCTGGGAACTGGGGTGCCCACAGCAGGGTGGCCCCCTCCCCAGAATATTAACTTCGATAGCAGCAATCAAGAAGGCAGTCAGCCTACTGGGGGGACTTCCCCATGCTGCCCCATGGGAGGGAAGGGAAAGGCTGAAGGCCCCGGGGTCTCACCGGGACCTTGGCTACCTTCCCTCTTACTTAAAGAGCTGCATTCAGAGCAGGCCGGGAAAGGCCCTGACTACCAGCCAGGATCAACCCTGCAGAAATTAAGATCTTTGGATTTTCCCGACCCACCCTTCATTTCCTGATGCTCTTATTTAGTTAGTTTGTTCGAAAGAATCCTCCCAGCCCAGCCCACCCCACCAGACCTTGGGGCCCTTCCCCTTCCTCAGTATAAGAAGCCGAATCCAGAAGGATGGAGGCAGGGAGAAGCTGCAAATGGCCCTGAGATTCCGGGGTCACCCTGAGCAGGAGGGAGGGAGAGCCTCCAAGCCCACTGTGGCTGAGGGAGATGGTGGGGTGGCCACGGTCCACCTTGCCGGCCAGGGAGAAGTCCCGACCACATCAAGGAGTCCTCCTCTCAAACTGGCTGGTTGGTGGGTGGAACCACATGGCCGTTGCAGGCCATGAAGGAGGCCTTTCAAAACCAGCTGAGAGGTTCCAAGAATGCTCCTGGGATGGGCTTTGTCAACATGCCCCATGCCCCGCTCCAGATCCTCTGTCTGGCTTCCTATAGCAAGGCTGCTCAGTGACCTTAGCCGGGGAGGGGGAGGGGGCATCGAGGGACCCGGGACAGAGACCAGGCTCTGGAGTCGTCAGACTTTGGGCAAGTGGCTTCACCTCTCTGATCTGTAAAATGGGCCCAACGGTATCTACCTCGTGCGATTGTTGGGACAATTAAGAGATAACGTAAGGAGAACGCCTCCCTTTGTGCCCAGCACAGAGTTGGGGCTCAATAAACTCACCAAGGAAACATTTGTCGGACACCTACTATATGCCAGGCCCTCCCTCCATTCCTCGCCCAGGGGACCCAGCACTGAACAACAGTCCTGAGGAGCCCTCATGGAGCTTGCCAGCCAGGGACAATGGTCACAGCCACTAAGAAGCTAACCACACAGGTCAGGGAAGATGAGTGGCCAGGAATAAGCCTCTCTCAGGAGGGGACAGCTCAGCCTAGACCTGGCTGACTTGAGGGACAGGCCTGCCTGCGGGTCCTCGACTGTAGCTGCTCCCTGGAATCACCGGGGCAGCTTTGAAAACTTCGGATGGCTGGGCCCCTCCCCAGGGATTCTGACCGGATGGGGCTGGGGTGGCGCTGAGGCAACAGGATTTGATTTAATTTCTGCCCAGGGGATCCTGATGTACAGCCAAAAGTGAGATCCCCTTGCCCTGCACTTTCCCCAAGTGCCTGTCCATGTGAGTATCACCTGGGGAGCTTGTCCGGCATTGCGGGCTGGGCCACACAGCCTTAGGGGTTCAGATTTAGGGGCCGGGCTAAGGCCCAGCATCTGCCTTTCTAACAAGCACCCAGGTAATTCTGAAGAGCAGACAGGTCTAGCGATGTGTCTAGGAGAGTAAGTCTCAGGTCAGAGCTTGGCACGGAGCGCCCCCCACCACGGACCCCAGCCACGCCCACACAGGACCACCTGCCACGTTGGTTCCCACTGCCCCATCTCTGCCCTCAACCTGAGAAGTGCCTCCTTTCTCAAACAGGCAAGTCCCGGGCATGTTCCTGGGCTTATCATGAAGCCTGAAGGTCCCCACGCTGTGGGCGTGGGGTCTGTTTCCCTACTACCCTCGCTCGGCCCCTGGGCCCAAGCCCCTGTGCCATTCTGTCCATGCTTCATGCCCGGCCAGACCCTGGGCTCTCAGGGGTAGGGCCGGCTTCTCCAACCACATGGCGCTGAGCCTGGCATCCCACAGGGTATGCCTCGTCTTAGCTGAAGGAGTACCAAATCTACCCCAGCCGCTGCTGGGCGCACTTGCCCCCACAACTGAGCCACAGGTGGGAAAGTTGTGACCCGCCCTGAGAGATTCGTGCTCCGCTCCTTCTCCTGGGTCTCTGATCCCGGATTCCTCTTGTGGAGTCTGACTTCTCTCTCTCCTATTTCACCCTTAGCCCTGCCCTACGGGCCAGGCCCTGAGATGGGAGACATGGCCCAGTTGTGCTCCCCAAGGCAAAGGTGTGCCAGAATATACCCCTATCCCTGCCGAAGAATCAGGGTCACCCTACTCCAGGCGCCTGGCATGATGCCCACCCCTTCCTTTTGGGAAGCAACATAGTGTAGCCATAATGCCTGGGTTAAATCCCACCTCTGCCACTTCCTGTGTGACCTCGGTCTGTGCCTTGGTTTCCCCATCTGCAAAATAAGAATAAATAGTACCTCTCCTAGAGGGTCGCTATGGGATTAAATGAGCCAATGGTCATAAAGTGTTCAGCAAACAGGCACATGGTAACCACTGTGTGTGTTTGTTAAATAATGTTTAAAAATACATGATTCTCTGAAGGCCATGCTTTCGTCCGTCAGCAAAGTGGGTCCTGACAATGCACCAGATCTGGAAGGCAGGGATTAAGATCCCATTTTACAGGCTAGGAGACTGAAGCTCAGGAGAGAAAGGGACGGTGTCAGATGACACCCGAGCCTCGGGACTGTGGCACTTCAAGTCTGGTCTCTCCCAGCACCCCTGGGCCCACCTCCCTCACTCCTCAGGCGCCTGCCCTGGCCCAGGTGGGCTCTGTGCCCTGCACTGACAGAGGCCCCTTTGTACCCCTGCCCAGGGCCACACCCTGAGCTCAGAGCAACAGCCAGACAAGCGCCCTGTGTGTTGGTCTGTTTCGCCGCCAGGTCTGCGGTCACCCTGGCCGCTCCAGCCACGTGCTCTGGCTGGGCGGATCTGAGGGTCATCCCCCACCCCTTCCAGCCCCCCATCTCAACCGCGGCAGGGCATCCCTGACCCTCCCTGGGCTGCATTCAGCCAGGAGGCAGACTGGGAGGCAGCCCCAAGGAAAACACCCCCATTCTTGGTCTCCACCCTGTGCAAATTCCAAGTGACCAGACTCTAAGGTGTCTGGGGCCCCAGAGGAAGGGACAGGCAGGAGCTGAGGGGGTGGGGCATGACATGGAGGTTACTCTGGTTACCCTTTCTATCTCCCTAAATCTTTCTTCAATCTGTTTGCTTCTCTTTACCACCTGGACTGGCATGACAACCTCCTCACTGGCCTCCCTGCCTCCACTTCTCCATCTCTCACCTTCCCAGTTTGTTCCCACGTCCCAGAAGGAGTCTTGCAAAAAGGCAAATCCAATCACATCCCTCTCCTGCCCCAAATCTCCAAAGGCTTCTCCCTCACCTTAGAGAATTCCTATCGTAGCCTGGAAGATCTGGCCTCTGCCCACCTCCCCCAAACCCTTTTCCTCTTCCAACCTACCCTTCCACTGGCTTCCTCCCACAGATTAATGGAGATATAAATACAAGTCTCCGCCTAAGAATACTACCGGTAGAGCTAACGCTGATAATGGCTAGAATCAGATACAAAAACACTCCTTATTGACTAAAAGGGACAGAAGAATCCAGTCTTGACCACAAATCTTGTTTAAAATTTCAACCTTCCCAAATCGGATGAGTTTACCCAGTCACACAATGGCTGAGGCTAAGGTCAGGAGCCTTTGACTGATGCCACATTGACTGATGGATCAAATCTCGGCAGCCAAATTTATACAGCATTGATGCCAAGGAAAATAATTCCAGTAAAATTAAAATGGAATGGAAAAAAATGGAAATGTGTTTAACTGTACCATAGAGGAAAAATTGAAAAATCTGATCAAGAAATTAAATCGGATGAAAAGAGTTCAAACTGGAAACCACTTGCTAAAAACGTCTTCAGTGCTGGTATGTTTGGGTTTACAATGTTTGCATTCAAAACATCCTGGGGTCAAAATGTCCAGGTCAAAAGATCCTGTGCCCCTCCGATGTTTTCTTACCACTCCCTACACCGCTCATGAGAACTCCAGCCACACTGGGCTCTTTCTCTCCCCAGAGCACAGCAAGGTCCCCCTTCAGAGCAGAGCATATTCTCAAAACCCATTCTTTCTGCCTGGAACACTCTTTTCCTCCCAGCTCCTACCTCCCCTACTTGTGGCTGATGCTGAAATAACAGCTCCTGGAGATGCCTTCCCTCACTGCCCTCCTTAAGTCAGATTTCCTTCCTGCCTCCTGGCACTCACTCTTCGACCTGTCTTATCCCCTCCCCCGCCTTGAATTCCCAGGGCAACCTCTCCCTGTCTTATTCCCCCTTGGAATCCCCAGGGCAAGCCTAGCAAGTCTAACACATAGTAGGCGCTCAGTAAATATTTGTTGAATGAATGGATAAAACAGTATCACTAGGGTGAGGGGCAGGGGAATGGGTTGGAGCTTCCAAGGGCCCCTGGAAGGGAAAAGGGCAGAGCAGAGACATATCCTTCCATTCTACCTTTACCCCCACACCCCAACCCCTCCCCCCCGCCCCCCCCCCCCGCCCTCTTACTCCTGACACCAAATTCCAGAGGAGCCTGTTAGCAGGAGAGAGAAGAAAGCAATACCAGACCTGCTTCATTCATGCTCCTTGTTCAGCTTCCCAAGGCCCAGGTCCCTGTGCCAGCTGGCCAGCTGCCCCCCTCCCTAACCCCGCTCCCACTTTTGGCTGTGGGCCGGGCTATTTGGGGAAACTTCCTGATGTCCCCTCTGGCCTTTCCACCTCCACCCCTCATCCTGAAGCCCCGGAATAGCTGTCCCAGCCTCAACCTAGGAACAGTCGCGTTCCCAATTAGCACCCAGATGGTTGAAACCATGTCTAAAAGCTTCTCCTGTCCCTCTCCCCTCAGGAAGCTGCTAACTAGGGCAGCCGATCTCAGAACGAGGTCACAAGAATGCTACCTGCCCTTATAATCCCCTCCCAACCGGAGAGGAGACACGGGTGGGGACCAGGAGTCTCCATTGCAGGCCAGTGAAGACAGAGGAGATGTGGGGGAGGCTCAAATGCAGGGAGAAGTGGGTGCTTTTTGCCCAACGGGCAGCTCTGGTGCAGGCTGGGGAGTGAGGAGTCCTGGGTTCGAGTCCAGACTCCACCTCAGTGGGGATTTCGTTACCTCTCCAGGCGCTCAGAGGGCAGGATGATGCAGTTCTATGTATGGGTCGGTACCACAATCCAGGAATGGACCTCAGCATCTCAGGGAGGTCATTCTGGGACAGATCTTGGGAGGCCCTGAGCCCATTAGAGCATCATTTCTCTGCTGAAGACTCACGCTAGCTCTGGCTCAAGGCTCAGCTGTGAGAGCGGATAGGCAGGGGGGGCAGACCTTCTCCCACCCTCTGAAGACCATACCCCATGTGCTCCTCTTTGGGAATCCCCCGGAGAACCCAAGGGATCCAGTTCCCAATACCCTCCCTTCAGTGAGGGATAGGGGTGGTGAGGGGTGTGGCTCACACCTCCCCAACTTGCCCGTCCAGTGAGATGGGGGGTAGCCAGCCTCGAATGGAGGAATCACAGACCGAGACCAGGAGGATAGAAAAGTCTGGGGCCTGAGGATAGAGAAGAGGCGAGTGGGACCTGGGGGAGGGCAGTCTGGCCTCTTGCCTGGGCATCTGAACTGGGGAGAAGTATCTGTGGATTCGGCCCTCACTCCACCCAAGGAAACCTTAGTCAAATAAACAAACAGCCAACACAGCCGCTCCTGTGCGAGAGGCCAGGGCAGTGGCGAGGAGAGGCCCACTGAGGTGGGGATGCCCGAGGAGAGAGCAGGGAGGCTGTTTGGGCAGGCCCCTCGCCCTGGGGCAGTCAGCGGAAACCTCTGGAACAGGGTGGGGAGTAGCCGGTGGTTTGGAGCAGGAAGCGGGGGGCCTGGGGTGGGTGCGTGGGGCTTGGCTGCTTCAAGGGAAAGAAAAGCATCGAGTCCAGCCCCACTCTGGTCAGCGCCTCTCCGGAGTGGGGACTCCAAAGCCCCAACACCCTTCCTTCGGCTCCGGGTCAATCAGATCAACCGGACAGACAAGGGGCTCTCCTCTTTGTCACTCTGAAGCCCCGGCCCTGTTCCCAGTCCGTGACCCTGGGCCTGGTGGCTGAAGAAGGAGTCTGGAGCCAAAGCCCCCCAAGTTCTGAAGTTCTTGACAGAAGACGTGGGGGAGGTGGGCTGACGTCCGTCCGTCCTCTCCCGAACCTGATCCTACTCTCCCCCCTCCTCGCCTGGCAGAGGAGCAACCCACAAGCCATAGCAGCACACACACCCCCACCCCCACTCCCCCGCCATGCTTTGTCACTTTCTTCTACACACTCAGAGACACTTGGCTGTCCTGTCCCTCTGGGACGCCTCGTGAGAGGAAGACAGAGATCGCAGAGGCACAAACCCGACTCAGAGGCAGAGATGGAGAGCTGTAAAGACAGAAAGATGAACCTGAAAGACGTCTCACAATTGGAGACACAGAAATGAGAGACTGAGGGTGAGGAAGTGTGTGTGTGTGTGACAGAGATAAAAGGGCAGAGACACGCAGAGAAAAAGAGACTTAGAGAGACAGAGGTGCCCATACAGAGAAAAAGAGAGAGAAAGACACACAGAAAAAGAGATGGACCAGAGACAGGGAGGGAGGAGAGACGGAAATGACAGGCACAGGAGTTGGGGAAGAAGGACTGAGCAGAGAGCACGCGGGGGACACAGGGACAGACGCGCTTACACGCTGGGAGGCAGAAAGAGGCTCACAGAGCTACACAAAGACGGACAGACTGAGACTCAGGGCCTGGGGACCCCCCTGACAGATTTGGGGGACCAGAGGTCCCCCAATGTCGGGTCCAGTGGGTCTGTGGGGAGTCCCAGGAGGGCACTGCTGCCGTCTTCTGTCCCCGGCACTGAAGCGCTGCAGGCATCTGGCCCCCAGCCACCCTCGAGTAAGCCAACCCTTGGCCACTGGAGCTGGCAGGTCACCCAAGGTGAATGAAAAGTCACCGACCGATAGGGGAGGGTGACACCGTGGCTGTGGCGAAGGCACGCGGGTGGCCCAGGCGCACACGTCAGGGCGGGTCTGCGGGGACCCCTCCCCGAGATTGCACGCGGAGCCGTGTTGAGTGTGCAACCGTGAGCCGGTGCAAACGGGCACGTGTGCCTGGCCATGCGAGGGCATCTGAGTGTGAGCCTTCGACCAGTGCCAATGAGGCCAAAGCGGCAGGTCTGACCCGCAAACAGCCCGATCACAACGGATGAGCGTCAGAGACGGCCACACAAAGGCCGCGTGTCTCTCTCCCGCGAACAGACGGTGTGTTCAGGTGCCACGGGGCACTCAGCTGTAGTCGAGACCAGTGTGCCATTCGTTCCCGCCGGGGATGACTCCCACTGCCCGGCCAGCTGGCCTCCACGCTCTTCTCCATCCAAAGCCCAAGACCTAAACTTACAGGAGGACCCTCATTACAGACCCACGGCTCCTTCTTGGTTCCGGGCGCGTCTCCCTCTGAGCAGGGCAGCGGGAAGGGTGGTGGGGTCCAGCTCTGACCTCCCCCCGGCCCCCACTGTCACATCCATCCCCCATCCCGCTGCAGCGCCGCTGACCTCCTGGGCCCACGCCCTGCCCCCACTCAGGAGAAAAGCGACCGTGCCCCTCTCATCCATTCCCTCTTAAGCATCACAGGACATTTGAAAGACACTGTCCCACTTTTGGGGTGGAGAATGAGGTCAGCAGGCCCAAGCGGGGACTGCTTGTTAGTGACAGCTGACAGTCTTCATGTCACCTTGAAACTCCTTCCTGGTCCAGGTGGGCGTGTCCTCTGCCCAGTTTCACAGGGCGTGCCGCTTTACTGGGGGGCAGCGCGAGCAGGGAGGCAGGGAGGAAATTCACCAAATACCAGTTTCAGTCACGGATGCTGCCGGGCCCACCCTGAACGTTTGCAGGGCCTGGGGCAAGCCAACAAACTGAATTGAAATATGTTCTAACCTCGCATCTTGACAAGTACACTCCATAACAACCTGGAAGACCAGGTTCCAACTTAGATTTCTCTGACTCCCGGGACTTTTGCAGGAGAATGACGCTATGGAGGGAGAGCTCCTTTCTGCACCACAAGAGACTCAGATGTGTGCGTGTGGACACCGAGCCTCACATCCTGGCTCCATCCTGACTCCTTGCAAACAGCTGCCCCTTAGCCATCTGCAGTCGCCCCTGAGGCCAAGGGGTGCACACGCTAGTGGCACGACCTACACTGAGAACAGGCCCGGGGTGGAGGCTTGCAGGGGCTGGGAGCAGGCTGGGTGACCATCTGGGCAGGGACTTCCGGAGTCACAGGTACGGGGAATGTGATCTTGAAGGGAATGCACAGGTTCATCCCCTTGGCCTCCCTGACTCCTCACCCCACAGGGAGAGGAATGGCCAGAGGAGGATGAGAGCGGAGCCCTTGAAAGCACCCAGTGAGGGCAAGGACACTCCCTCCCCTGCCCAGGTTTAAGGGTGCTTACTAGATCCAGCCTTCCCAGCAGCTTCCAGAGCGCGGGCCAGGGACTGAAGCTGCCTTTGGAGGGCAGCTTGGACAATCCCCAAACAGGACTCTCAGTCACTTGTATTATTTATCTTCCTGGAAAAATTTAGTGAGGCTTGATCCCAACTTGTGGATTTCTGGAGGTGGGGAGGGCAGGGAGGTGATGACAAATGGGGCATTTTTTTTTCAGTTGGCTCTCTAAGCCAGTCTGTTCCCTTGAGGCTTAGCCCCAAGTGGGCTCCTGCTGCCACTGGTCCCTGACCTGTCGGGGTCCCTCTCTTCGCTCTGGACGCAAAAAACCACGGCGACTGAAAGAGAAGGAGGAGAGGGTCCCTGGGCAGCCCAACAGGGATCCAGGAGCCAGCAGGGGGCAGGGGCTGGAGGGGTGGTGGTGGTGAAGGGCACTGCTCTCTCTGGCCAAGTTTAAAAAAAACCTTCCAACCCCCACCCCCACCCCCTGCAGATCGGCTTTGCTGTCCTACACAGGAGGGGACACTTACACTTGTTGAGCTCTTACCAGGCGCCAGGCAGTATGCAAAGCGCTCTACATGCGTATTCGCACTTAATCCTTCCAGCCACCCTATGGGGTGGGTTCTATTATTATCCCCATTTTACAGGTGGGGAAGCAAACTCAAAGAGGTTAAGTAACTTGCCCAAGGTCACACAGTAGGTACAGGTGATAGAACTCAAGTCTAACTGACCGCAATGACCCCACTCTTTCCACTACAGCACATTGCCTTCCAGAAGAGGCAGGCACAGAAGCAGAAGGGATGAAGGTCAGCTATGAGAAAGAACTTCCCAACAATGACAGTTTGTGTGGTGGGAGGAGACAATGGAATGGGGAAACTAGACATACAAAAGAAGCCCTCCCGCCTAAGTTGGATCTCCGTCCGTGAGCTTGTGATGGTCTCTAGAAGGTCTTGGGGTCCTGGCTGGATCCAGAGGGCAGCATCCTCACCTCTCTTTTTTCTACAATCTGGGATCCTCTGCTGTACCCCAGCCCAGCATCAGGGCCCAGAGTCTGACCTTCCCTTGTGGCTCAGAGCTCTGAGCATGACATCTGAGCTGTCAGTACAGGACCTCCTCTTCCAGGAAGCCTTCCGTGAGTACTAGGAGGCAGGACCCCTTTCCTACAACCCAAATCCCAACACGGAAGGTACAAATGCACCCCACGTCTGCAGTAAGGCTCCCTTCTGTGATCATCTTCTCCGACTGGCTCTGGGACATGAACACAGAAAAGATCTACTCAGTCCCCCGGCTCTCTGGGTTCCCCAGACCTTCTGGATGATCCCCTGCTCCCTCATCCGCGTTACCCACGTGTATCTGTACCCAGGTGTAACAAATGATGCGGACGCGCCCTGGGTTTACGGGAAAACCCAGGTCCCAGCTCAGCTATGTGCTCTTACCTCATTTACCCACAGAACAGAAGCTGTTTGCTTCACCCTATCCCTCCCGAAGGGTGGGAATAGGATGCTACACTTGGATGAGGCACGGGGCACCCACCCGGAGTCAGCGAAAGGGTCCTCACCCGGAGCCCTGCAGTCACCATCCCCAACCCGCTCTCCTTCAGAAAGCTGCGTGCTTAATGCTCTGTCTCTTCTCATCCCTCAGAGCCCACGCCGGCCATCAGGAATAGCCAGCCAGGAGCCTCTAAACTTCGCCAGAGTTTTTAGTCCCACTAGCTAGATGCCCAGCGTCGGGGCGCGCAGAACCAAAAGGGTTGTCCTCACCGTCTCGTGGGGCCCCCCAGTTTTGAGACGAGGGCACAGGACAGGTGGAGGGGGCTACCTTGTTCTCCCGCGCTGCCCTCGAGGTCCTCAGCGTGGACCAGCCCGCGTCGCTGACTTACCTGCAGGGCAGAGACGGAGCCCGCCGCGGCCACCTGCTCTCGCTGCGCTCGGGAGCGCCGCGGCTCCCGGCTGGCCGGGGGAGGGGGCGGGGCCCGGCTCGGGGGGCGGGGCCGGGGAGAGGGAGCGGCGGCGGAGCCCCTCCCGGAGCCGCGGTCGGGTACGGTGGGCGGGTTTATTCAGGGGGACCGAAAGCGAAGAGAGCTTCTGGGCCACTAGGGAGGGTCTGGAGCAGGGCTTATCGAAGGCTGAGAAGGTAGGATCCCCCCGCTTCGGGCAGCCTAGCCCACATGGCCTGGAGGGAATGACCACGTGAAGACCCTTCACCAGAAGAAGCAAGCCTAGGAACCCCTCCTTGCCTGAGTTCCCCCTTTCATCCTAGCTCAAGAAAGCTCTCCCAGCCTGGCAAGGTGGGTGAGAGGACACCTCCTCTGAAGTCAGGGTCCCCCATCCAGGGGTCAGCTGTGTAGGGGTTCAGGCCACTGAGGGGGACCATTAGGTGCCCAGGTCATCTTTATCCTCAATCCATCACTCCTTGCAACACCATCCCCTGCCCCCAACACCAGCTCAGGCCCCTCAGCTGTCACTGTTTAGCCCTGGAATGACAGGCGTCCAGACTCCGTGCGTCCAGCCGCATTCAAGGCCATTGAGCTTAGCACCCCTGGGCCCCTGCCACCCCCCCTCTGCCCCCAGTCGCTAATTTTATTGACCTGAAAAAGGCACGTTGCTGGCAGGGGAAGATAACAACTGAAGGCGAAGTGGGGACCGGATGGGCAGAGGACGGGCCCCAGGAGGCGGAGATGTGACAACAGGGAGAAGAAGGGTGACTCCTGGAACCCAGGCCGAGGGATGCCTCCCGGAGAAGATGAGGAGGAAGAGAGGCCCCGGGGAAAGGGGTTCCCTCTGGGGCAATGGAGGCCAAAAAAGACTGGAACTGGACTTTCAGCCTCAATCAGACAAGAGACAGATCCAAAAGGAGGTGCTGGGGAAAAGAAAGTGCCTTATTTCCATCTACCCTTAGGCAGGACCCAGGATGTAGCAGGAAGGAAGGAGATTAGACGGCAGGAAGGACTGCCATCCTGCTTTCAAATCTCTGCTCTAGCCCCCTCCCTTCCTCTTGAAGGTGACTCCTGCCTGCTGGGCCTCTTACTACAGAAATAGCCCTTTCCCTGAAGAATCAACCTAGATCTTGCCTTTCTTTTTCTTCCTTGTTAAAATGAGAACAGAAAATGTAGGCCTTTACGAGTTCCCCCGCTCCAGTGCCTACCTGAGCACCACCCCTCCAATCCTGGATTCTCAGCCTCTCCCCAGCCCAGGGAGGTGACCTCGGGGGTTAGGAGAAGAGGGAGGGGTGCTGCTGGGGTTGGAGACTCTCAGGAGTTGGAGGGGGCAGGGGGACCATTCTGGATGGCTCTCAAATGGAGGCTTGGGGTGCTCTCTCCAAATAAGGTTACCTGAGAGCCATAAAGAGGGGTGGTTAAAACACCACCACCACCACCACCACCACCACCACGTTTAACCTTAAAAATATCAGATCAGTGCAGGGGGAAGGGGAGGAGGGAGGAGGGAGGGAATACATGGGAACAAGGAAACGTTTGAAGGTGATGGCTATGTTTGCTGTCTTGATTGTGGAAGACAGGTTAAGATTTATCAAATTAGGGGTACCTGGGTGGCTCAGTCGGTTAAGTGTCCGACTTCAGGTCAGGTCATGATCTCACAGTTCATGAGTTCGAGCCCCGTGTCGGGTTCTGTGCTGACAGCTCAGAGCCTGGAGCCTGCTTCGGATTCTGTGTCTCCCTCTCTCTCAGCCCCTAACTCACTTGTATTCTGTCTCTGTCTCTCTCAAAAATAAACATTAAAAAAATTTTTTTAATAAAAATTTATCAAATTATACACTGTAATTACAGTTTATTTTATGTCATTTATACCTCAACAAATCTATTTTTAAAAAACTAACTTTTCTACACCAATTTTCTACTTCTTTATTTTCAACTTATGAGGAGCCTCCAAAAATAGAAGTGGCCTTGGCAGGGAAGGAATGTCAGGGGGTCAAGGGAAGTTGTGGTGATTGCTAGTTTAGTGGGGCTAGCCTCCTGCCTCAGTTTCCCTCCCAATGCCCCCCAACCCGCACGTCCATCTAGTGCACTGGAGTATCTGTGAGTGTGCAGGGAGACTGAGGCTGAGCTGTGGCTCTCCAGTTGCTTCCTTGGCGTGGGAGTCTCAGCCAGCCTGGGTGCCCGGGTTGTCTGTGGCTGGTCAGCAAAACACCCCGAGCTGGTGACTCAGACAAGAGGGGCCTGGGCCCGGTCTTCGCCCCGCGGAAGACGGCAGCTGCCACGGATTCTCCCGCCCCCTGCAGCCTGAGCCAGGCACTGCAGGGACAGGAGGCTCAATCCAGGGTGAAGTCAGACAGGTTCTGGGTACAGTGTTGCAGGTAGTCAAAGTCAGGCACGAGGAAGGGCACGCGGGACCACTTCTTGGCCTGGACTCTCCCTCGGGGTGTCTCTAGAAGCATGCTTCGAACTTTGAGCGCTGGAAGCTTCACTGACTTGTAGATCATCTGCAGACCCCAGGCCTGAGGGTGGGACAGAGATGGCTGGTTTGGGCCACCGTCTTCAGACTGGGCTTTTCTCCTCAAGTTGGGGGAGGAGAGAATCATGCATCCATGAACGCAGGGCCTGGGTCTCCCACCTCAGAGCCGTCTCCCCAGTCACACTGTGGTTAGACCTCTCTCCTCAGATGAGGGACTCCTGGGGCAGAGCTGCTTCCCCCATCCCCGTGAGGATGTCCTGATGGCAGAGGCTGGGCCTCCTCTCTCAGACTGGGGACTTCT
This sequence comes from Prionailurus bengalensis, assembly GCF_016509475.1. Classification (NCBI taxonomy): domain Eukaryota; kingdom Metazoa; phylum Chordata; class Mammalia; order Carnivora; family Felidae; genus Prionailurus; species Prionailurus bengalensis. Next base: position 40,507,585 of record NC_057347.1, read on the forward strand.
GAAGACTGGAGTTTAGGGCCATGGCCCCAATACTTACCTCCCCACAGTTCCTGCAGTGAATGGCACCCCCAGGCTTCCAGTCCTTGAAGGTTCTGTCGATGACCACAGGCCCCCGGGAGACAGTGTAGTAGATCCTGGAGGGGAATGGGAGTGCTCAGGACGCCCCCCACTTAGCCCCCGATCTTGTGCCCTCCTGCTTGCTGGGCCTCCACCTGGACCTTGGGCTTTTCTGACTGCCAAGAGGCAAAGAGACTTCCCAGGGGCAGAAGACCCAACCTTCAATCAGCCCTGTCTGTGCTGCCTCATTGCATGCCCTCCCACCAAGTTCAGGCCTCAGGACTACCCACCGGGATGATTCCAACTACCCCCCAACAGATCTCCCTGCCCCACCCTTCCATCCCATTCCATCCGCACTCCCAACCCACGCCATCCTTCCGCCAACTGCCAGGGTGATCTTCTAAAAATGCAGATCTGACCTTGACATTCTCTTGCTCAAAATTCACCCAAGACTCCTCACTGCCTCCCAGACAAAGGCTAGACTTTCAGGCCTGACCTTCAATGCTCTCCACAGGCTAGTCTGTCTTCTTCAGTCTCATCCTTCATGGCCTTTCCCACTCAAACCAACCAGAATCAGTCCTATCACATCATCCCTGCCTGTACGCATCCCCCCTTCCAGCCCAATCCAGCCTGCACGTCCTGGTTGAAGTGCTACCTCCTTAAATGAGAGAGCCTGCGTGGAGATCTTTGGCACAGTGGCCTGGCACACAGCGGGTCCCTAATCAATCCTTAGTGAATGGATGGACGAATGGAGGGGGGCGGAAGGTTCCCCTCTAGGGGATGGAGGATGACAGAGTGGCTCAGGGACAACCAGCCCTTCTGCCTTCAGAGTAGGTAGGACGGCAGGGGTTCAGGGGGAGGAGTTTGTGGCCCCTCAGCATTTGGTGTCCTCAATTCCAGCTCTTGCTCAACCACATAGTGGCTGTGGGAGCCTGGACAAGTCATGTAGCCTCTCTGAGCCTCTGTCACCTCACCTGCAAAACGGGGTGGCGATAAAACCTGTCCGCAGACTCGGTACTTGTCAAAACGCTGTTTAAGCTCGCAAACCCTCAGAGCTCTGTCTGGATGGGAGGGGTTCCCGGTCCCCCATCCCGCCTGTGCCCTCCCTCCCATCCCACCGGCCCCTCCCGCTGGTCTCACGAGAAGTTGGGGTTCACGTTGACGTGGTGGGCGCCCTCCACCTTCCGCAGGTCACTCCCGTGGCCCACGGCCACCATGCAGTTGATGCAGAGAAGCTGCACCTGCTCGGCCAGGAACTGCTGCCGCTGATTCTCCCGCTGGGCTGCCTGGGCGGCCCGCTTGACCAGGGCTGCCCGCTGCAGATCCCGGATCTGGAGTCGGAGGGGGACACGACATAGGTGGGGCCCCTAGAGGCCTGCCCCCTGGAATGTGCTCAGGGAACAAAGGGCTCCTGGAGGCCTCAGATGGTTAGTACCCAGAAGAAACTTTCCTCAACCTTCCCTGGGGCTTTTAGAAGCAGCCCTGTGGAGGAAAAGAGTATGCAACGGGGGCATGGTGGGAGCAGAGCGAGTGTTGTCACTGAGTCTCTGCCTCCTCTTTGGAGGATTTCGTGCAAAGCTGCTTCTTTGGATCGAACACGGGGCATCACTAATAATTCCGCTGGATAACAGGTGTAAACGGGGGCCGTCTCGGGCAAGGCTGGATGATGGTGACCCTGCCTCAGGGGAACAGATTGAAGTCCTGGTTCTGGGCTTATTTTGTACATGTGTCTTTGTCCCTCCCTCCCCCCGCCTGGTGGCAGAAGAGCTGTAAGACAGATCTCACAGATGCACAAAGTATTTGGTGATGAGGAATTAAAAGCTCAGACGAGGCCTGTTCTCAAGGCGTTTGGAGAAGAACCATTGCCTTCCCTGGCAGCCCCACCCTTGGCCTTTACACTTCACGTCCATTTAAGCCTTCCCAGGTGGGCCAAGTTAGCCCCCAGAGGAAGAGGGAGCAGGGGTAGGGGTGTGTGTGTGTGTGTGTGTGTGTGTGTGTGTGTGTGTGTGTGTGTGTGTGTGTGTGTGTGTGTGTGTGTGTGTGTGTGTGTGTGTGTGTGTGTGTGTGTGTGTGTGTGTGTGTGTGTGTGTGTGTGTGTGTGTATATATATATATATATATATATATATATATATATATATATATATATATATATAGACCTTCCAGGCAGAGCATCCTCAGCCCCCCTCTGTCCGCAGGGCATGCAGGCTGCCCACAGACCTTGGCCTGGTACTCGGCCTCATCCATCTTCTGCACGGCAGCCACGGCCCGCTCCATCAAAGTCTCCAGCGCCTCGTTGGTCAGCTCCCGCCGCAGCTCCCGACTGCCTTGGGTCGCCACAAACGAGTACACACTCTGACCAGCCCGGGCACGGCCCCTGGCCTGAGGAAGGAGATAGGGAGGAGCCTGAGCGGGCCTGGGGTCCCACAAGGATCTCTGAGGGCTGTTGGCATCACGGGGTTCACACACCTGGACCATGGAGATCTCGTTGGTCAGGAGCCCATAGCGCACCACCACATTGCACTGGGGGATGTCTAGCCCCTCTTCCGCCACGCTTGTAGCCACCAGGAGGTTCAGGATGCCAGCCCGGAACTTCCGGATCACTTCTTGCTGGTCTCTCTGGGGCGGAGAAAGAGCATGGTAGGCCAGGTGGGTTCAGGCCTGCCCTCCTGCCAGCCCAGCCTCACCTGGTTCCGGTTTAATCACAATCCTGGCCCCTTTCCCTAGGGAGCCTAAGACTCCACTGCTACCCCCAGTGCCTTGCCCATCTTCCCAGGTGACCACCTAACCCCTGTCTCCCCTAAGGACTCCTAAGGATCCCCACCGCTTTACTCTAGAGCTCTCAGGACTTATTCTTCTCTAGCAAAGGACCCCAGAGCTCTGAACCTCTGTCCTGAAAACATCCCTTACCTCTTTCCCTACAGATCCGCAAGCTTCTGCCTCTCTGCCCCCAGGGACCCCCAGATGGAGGAAACCTTCAGTACTGGGGATCTCAGTGTCCACCTCTCTCCCCCAGTTCTCTGCCCTCTGCCTGGGGAGAATCAGCCCCCCATATCTCTGTGCTGAAGACTCCGTCCCCACCCTTTCTCCCCTAGGAACTCCTTCAGCCCCGGCTCCTTTCCCCAAAGCCCACACCTGGGTCATATGGGTGTTCTGGCTGCTGTTCCCAGCCCCAATCAGCAGGTCAGCCCTGATGTCCAGTATCTGCAGGCCCGGCTGCTGCTGAAGCCAGAGCAGGAGAGAGTGAGCGCTCTGGCGGGTCTGGGTGAAGAGGATGCCCCGGCGGCCGTCGGAGCTTCCGAACTGCTCTTGCAGGATCTGTTCTAGCATCTCCAGTTTGGGGTTCTCCGGGCTACGTGTCGCCAGGTCGGCCAGCTCATTCTTGTAGTCTGCCAGAAAAGCCCAAAACAGAGGCACAGAACTCAGGCCTGGAGGTGGGCAGGGCAATGGGAGAGGGCGTGGTTCACAGGGATAGGGCTGCAGGTGGAGAGGGAGCCTGAGGATCTCGGCTCCTAATTCCGCCTGAACGGCACCAAAAGGACATTTAAGGCCGCCCTCTTCCCACCCAGCCAGCCAGGCTTCCACAGGGACCTACAGTATAGAATCCTTTGCAGACATAGCTCACCCAGCACCCCTCTTCAACCCAGCTACCAGGATGACACTTGACCTTTCCATGCTGACCTCTGCCACCCAGGATTAACTAACTCAACCTCAGGTCTCTTCAGAAAGATCCTTGCCCCCCCTCCCTTCAGCCCCTCAACCTTGCTGAGGTCTCTTGCATTAAACTTTACCCTCTGACCACCTCGCTTGCTCAGGTTAAAGGTACCACACACCCCAGACTTTCAAGGGACAGTCCCTGAACTCAATGGCTTTTAAAAAATCTTTGGCAGTATCATGAATTCGTTTTCATAGCTATGCAAACTTCCACAGATGAGGGCATACATACATTTGCCCTATCCACGGCCTCGACTTTCGGTTAAAAAATAGGGCCCCAGTACCCTCACTGGCACCCTCCTGTGTTGACTCCTGTGCCCCGACCAGTACAGTTCCCACGAGCCTCACCATTGAACTGTGCCAGCAGCCAGCGCTCGGCATGCAGGACCTGGGTCTTAGTGGCGCGCTCCCTGTCGTAGAACTCCCGCAGCGAGGCCAGTGCGTCCACAGCACGGACCGTGTGGTGGATGAGCAGCGCATCGTTGTAGCGCCGCAGGTGAAGCGCGTACACCCGGCGCTGCTGGAGCCCGGCCTCGGCCGCTGCAGGTGGGCAGAGGCCTCAGGGTTTGAGCGGCCACGCCCCTTCAGGCCTCCGGCGGCCTAGACTCCGCCCCCCGAGAGGCTAAGCCCCGCCCCAAAGGCTCCGCCCAGGCAGGTCCGCGCCTCCTTGCCTTCCGCGTCCACAGCCCCTCTCACCATCCTGGCTCAGCTCCACCACCTGCTGCTCGTAAGTCTGCGTCCCGAAGTCCCGGCTCAACTCCGGCATATCCAGGCGGTTGTGGATTCGCTCCATGAGCTTCTTCAGCATGTCCCCAAATGGGTCCTGGATGAGAAGAGGGAGTGAAGGGATTCCCATACACATGAGGGAGCAATGAGCACCCAACGGGAGCGCCGATCTCCACGTGAAGCCTCACCGCTCCTGCTGCCCCTGCCCCGTGGTGTTTGAGAAGGAGCTCCGGAGGGAGGCCTGCCGGGATGTGAATGAGTCCCGACTGGAGGCAGGGGTCAGGTTGTTGCCCCTGGTTCCTGTTCTGCCTCCACCCGCTACGTGCCCTTGACCTCTGGCCTGAGAACAGCAATCTCTAAGCCCTTGTGCAGCCCTGTCATAGCAGACGCCAGACAGTGTCTGCACCGTGGGAGAGCCTCAGCACGAAGTGCTCCAGGTTTAAAGTTTGCAAAGCACCGGACAGGGTGCTGGAGGGTTTTGACAGGTGCCCAGAGAGGCGTCGGAGTCAAACCAAACAGCAGGCTGTGGGCATGGGCTGCGACTTCCCCATTTCACAGAAGGGAGAAACAGAGGCTCGGATATAAACGCAAGTAACGGGAAGTCACAGAGCTAGGGGAGGTGGAATCAGGGCTCAACCCCAGGTGCCCTAACTTCATGCCAGCACCGCCCCCCCCCGCCCCCCGCTGCCCGTATCCCTCCTTCCACTCACCTGGCTGCGCCTGTGGCAGAGGTTGTACTGTTTGCAGGGCTGAGGACTGTGCTCCTGCAGCTGGGGGCGGTAGTTCTGGGGTGACATGATGCGCCACGTGTCCAGGTTGGCACAGAGCTGGGGCAAGACATGGGGGTTCACCAGACTGGGGTAGAGTCCTATGAGGACAACGGGCAGAACTTTGGGACAGGACAGGTCCCAGCTACCACTGAGCAGGGCCATTGGAAGTGGGGATTCATTTACTCAACAAAATATTTATTGCTCGTCCTCTCTGGGCCCAGTGCTTTTGGAGGCAGTGGGGATCCAGAAGGTCTTATTTTGGTGTCGGGGAGACAGATCGACAAAGCAGGAAAGAATAACAGAATGAGAGGGCTTCAGGCCGCGTTAATGAGCTCTGAGGAGAATGAAACTCGATGATGTGATAGCGTGCAGTGGGGGAGGTCAGGGAAGAACTCTGAAGAGGTGACAACTAAGCTGTTCCCTGAAAGGCAAGAAGGAGCCAGACAGGCCAAGTGCAGGGGGAAGGGCATTCAGGGCAAAAGGAACAGTGACCACAAAGGTCCTGAGAAGGGGGACAAGCAGGACATGCTCCGGAGACCTGGAGAAGGCCTGTGGGGTAGGGGTGAGGGGAGTGTGTGGGGAAATGAGGCTGGGAGGTAGGCAGGGCTGGGTCGTATGGAACTGTGTAAGCCACAGTAGACAGATGGGAGTCTATTCTAAGTGCAGGAAGAAGCCACTGGAGGCTGCAGCTTCAGTGACAAAGGGGCCCGGATGGTCACCCAGGAGAGCCTGGGTAGGGCTGGTGGGCATGGGGCAGGGCAGGGAGGACTCTGGTGGCAGGAGGGTCATAGAAGCCAAGCTGACCTGCAGGATGTGGTCAATCGCCCCATCAAGTGTGGACGCCCCACCAGTGCCTGGGGAGGCTGTGAGACCCAGCACCTGGGGCAGGGGCCGTGTCCTCTGGAGTTTGTGCTGTAGATACCGGCTCAGGATGATGTTGTAGACGGTGTCTTTGTGCGTGTGGTGACACTCATCCACCACAAGCAGGGAGAAGGCTGGGGGCGAACACAGGGGAAGGCTGTGACCTTTGCAAAGTTTTTCCTCCCCCATCAGCTTTTCTCCATGTAGTCCCCACAGTTCCTCTAACTCCTTCCTCCCTTCACAACCCGCAGCCAGGCTCCGGTCTCTGGGAGCAGAGGCAGGGATGATTTACCTCCATTTTGCGGATTAGTAAACTGAGGCTCAGCGGTGGGGCCGAGGCTTGCCCCTGATCCTGCATTCTAGCCAGATCTGCTTCTACTAGGGTGTATGCTGGGGTTTGGCGAATGGGGATCCCCTCCCTCCCACAAAACATCCCAACAGCCGTACTAGGAGAGATGCCCTGGGGTTGGCAGGTCGAGGTGCCTCAGGTGTGTACTCTTTCCCCTGGCTCAGCCCTCACCGTTCAGCTCCACGTGCTCCTCCTCCTCGGGGCTGGTCAGTGCCATCTGTAGCAGCTCGGCTGTGCAGATGAGCAGGTCATGGCTCCGGGCCAGGTGGCCAAAGCCAGCTCGTGGCCCCATGTCCCCACTCAGGGTTGTAATGGCCCAGCGTTTGTCCAGCATGCGGCTGAACTCCTCGCAATGCTGGGTCACCAGGTGCACCTGGGGGTGGGGAAGGAGTCAGGGAGAGGAAGCTGGATGGGGCGATGGGGAGGAGGCAACGTGACCCCCAGGAACTGGCTGGGGACGGGAAGGGGAGAAAAGCCAGGTGAGCTTAGAGGTGGCCACAGCAGCCCTGGAGATCTGGTGGGCTTTGTGAGGCACCTGAGGAGCTGAGACCCCAACGAGGGGAGAGCGGGATACTCACCCTGTTGACCAGTACGACCACCTTGGCTCCGTCCACAGTCTCTAGATGCCTCTTGGCCACATAAGCAGCTGCCCGGGTCTTCCCAGCCCCCGTGGGCAGCCATATGATGATATTCCTGCCCTCCAGGGCAGGCATGATCACCTCCCACTGGTAGGGTCGCAGCTCCCTTCTGGGAATGGAAGGAGGCTCAGATGACTGGCCATCCTGGCTCCCTCCCCGCTCCTGGCCAGCCCCCTCTGGTGCAGAGCCGTCCCCATCCCACTGGAGGGAGGTGGAGCAGGGCACCGAAGGGACCTACCTGGAAGCTGATCTGATCATCTGAAGGGGAGACGAGTAACACGGACTACACCTGACCCCTGCCCTGCCAGTTCTTATCTGCACCACCTGCCGAGGCACAGAGGGTGGTTAGCCCCAATGCCTGGTGTTGGTCGCCCGCCCGGGGTTGTGCTGAGATCGGAAACAGAAACTGAAACTCAGGGGAGGAGCCAGCTCTGTCAGAGATCTGCCTTAGAAATCCCCGTTGCCTGAAAAACCTGCAGGAAAGCACCCTTTCATTCCTCCGGGGTCCTGCCGGCCCCTCCTCCAAGAGTGGTCTCCACCCCACCCCCCACCCTTCTGAATCAGCTGTAACCATGTCCACCCAGGTGAAGGTGGCCCGGTGATTGGGACCGCTGCAGCACCCACACCTGGGCAGGAGTGGAAGTAGGGCTGTGGCCAGGCAGGTGCCATCGTCCCAGGGGCGTGGCACTAGGTATGAGGCTTGTTGGGGAGGGTGGCCCCAGGACAATCTGGGGTTTAATAGACTCCAGCTTGTAGGAGGTACGGGGAACAGGGTCAGCCTGTTCAGGCTATGGACTCTACCAAAGAAACAATCACACAGAGGGGAAAAAGAAAAAAAAAAAAAAAAAAGCTTTATTGTTCCCTCTGAGGGATTAATGCCAGGAAATGAATGGTCCCCAGGTCCCCCACCCCTGGGGGACAGACAGAACTGTGCAGGGTGAGGCATGGCCACTCCAGTCCCAGTTGAACTTCCAAACCCTGAAGCCCCCTCCCACGAGCTAAAAGTGGCAGTCTCAGCCCTCAAGCAAACAGTGGGCCAGGCGAGGCCGAGGCCTCCAGAACTTCGTGGCTCTGCGGGGACAGGGCTGGGGGCCACCGGGGCCGGGCAGGGTTTATCCTCTAGCCACCAGCCACTGTAGAGGGGCTGAACCCCAGATCCAGGAGATCCCTGCCCAAGGTCAGATACAACGGAGAGTGGGACACAGCTGCAGGCTTGGGGCCTGAGGATCCAGAAAGGGCTGCAGGGCCCGGGGCTGGAGTGCTTTAAGCTGAGAGGAACCTGGGCGCCAGGGGCACCCCTCAGGATGGGATCAGAACCCAAGGTGGAGACATTCCAGGTCAAGGCTGCGGTCCAAAGCCAGAGGCTACTTGTCAATGAGGCCCCCCTCCTTGAGCTTGAAGTAGAAGAACTTCTCCAGGGCGCTGGCACAGCGGCAGTACTCGCTGTCCGGGGGGTTGTACTCGCGGCAGTTGGCAATGACCCGCTGCAGGTCAGCCACAAAGAGCTTCCGGGTGACATAGTAGCGGCTGCGCAGTCGCTCCGTCATGGTCTTCAGGTCTGGGGCAGCAGGAAGTAAAGGCATGCTTTTAAGAGGCTGAGGCGAGCGGGGCTGTGGGGTCCAGTGAAGGCAGGAGCAGGAGTAGATTTGGGGGCCAAAGAGGAAGGAAAGGGTCGGAATGGAGTGTCCTCACCAATAGGGAAGCGGATGACCTCATAGTAGTCAGGGGCCTCTGACTTCTTCACAGGCTCCATGAAGGGCCAGGCACTGGGGTGTGACTAGAGAGGAAAGCTGAGCTGGAGCCAGGCCCACTGTGCCCCAAGCCCACCTCGTGACCGCCACCCACCCCAGAATGGGTCATAAAGCCAGAGTCGCTGATGCAGGCACCCCCAGAAGGGAACCTGGTCTCCCCACCTTGATCTGGGCCAGCAAGTTTTTGAGGGTTGTGTAGAGCTGGTCTGGATCCTTCAGCTCCTTCCTGGGGTGAGAGACACCACGTCTGAGGCCCTTGGCCCTTCTGCCTCCCCCAACACCCTCTCCCTCCACACAGCACTCACCCCTTCTCCTTCCCCAACGGCTTCCAGCCTGTCTCTCCTGCAAAGTGGGGAGTGGGTGGGGAGAGCATCCCTAAGAATTCGAGAACACACACCGAGCAGGGTGCCCCCTCCCCCAGCAAGACCCCTGCTCACGAATGCCGGGGACACTCTCCACAGGGATCTGCCTCACACCCTCCTTGAAGCAGCTGAGCCCGGGGTAGACCTTTCGGATCTGGGCTTGTTTGCGCTCAATCAGCTTCTTGATGATCTGAGGGAAGGCAGCGTCTTGAGGGGCCGACTCCAGTCCCAGCGGAAACCCTCCCAAGCGCCACAGTCAGAGGCCCTGCGGCTGAGTCCAGGCGCCTCGCCTCCTAACTTCCTTGGGAGGGAAAGCAAGAACCAAGATCCCGGCCCACCCCAGGCCTGGCTCACACACGCACATACCTGTGGTACACACCCACACATGCGTGCTCTCCCCCACGTGCACACGGTAAGCCCCAACGATGAGTGCACGCACATGTGCACACACACCTCCTTCTGCTTTTTGATGATGTGGGACAGCTCCGTGTAGGGGATCCGGGGATTCAGCTCACACTCCATCAATGTTGCACCCTCATAGTCCTTAATGTAGCCCAGGTAGCGGCTCTTGGGAACCTTGATGTCCTTGGAGAAGCCCTAGGGAGTGGACAGTTATGACCCAATCCGTCGACAAGGCTTTTCCAACTTGAATAGCTCTTCCCCCAGGAGCCTCTGAGGGGCGGTGCAGGCCTTGTCTGTTCTCCCGGGTTCCCGGATCCCCTCCTGTGGTGGCTGGTACAATGCTCTGTGTTGTGTGGGTTCAATCACTCTGTCCCCAGAAAGGTTCCAGGTCAGCTGCCCCTCCCGACTCCCTGGCAATGTTTCCCTGGATGGGAAACATTCCTCCAGCCTGCCCTACTGCCCTCCAGGCCCTCACTCTTCACTGGGGCAGCAGCGCGGCGGGGGGAGGAGGGGCAGGAAGATGGGCGAGAAAGATCTCCTCGCAGGTGCTGGATGAAGCAGGGGACATGAAGGGACTCCCATTCCGTCCACAACAGGGGGCCGGACAGAATGACCCCTAGCCCCAGGCAGCAGGCAAGTGTGCAGGGAGGGGAGGGTCACCTGCTTTTTGAAGTAGCCAATGGCGTACTCGTCGGCATAGGTGAGGAAGTAGAGAATGTTGTGTTTGATGTGATACTCCTTCAAGTGGTTCATCAGGTGAGTCCCATAGCCCTGTGGGGGAGGCGAGCAGGGCTTACCAGGGGGGCCCCAGAGAGGAAGGAGCAGACTGGATAGGATGTAGAGACAGCTAGGGGATCCTGGACATACAGGAGAAAAGGCAACTGGCAGAGGAAGGGGAGTTTGTGGGGAGAAGGTGAAGGAGACTTTCTGAGCACTTATTCTGGGCCAGGTGTGGTGCTTGGTACTTTACAGACCAACTCTCAAGTCAGTCCATGAGGTAAATGTTATTACCTCCATTTTTATAAAAACAAAAACAAAAACAAAAAACTGAAACTCAACTATGTTAGGAAACGTGTCCAAGGTCAGACAGCCAGCCACGGTTAAGGCCAGGATGGAAATCCCAACCAGGAAGTTGCCGTCCACGTGTCACTGGTTCCCAGTTCCCAGGCGTCAGAGTTGGGGGGAAAGGGGAAGAGGAATCACAAGAGCCCCACTCAGTGCAACATTTGAACCCTCAAGAGAGTGTCTTCCACACACGTCTAGACCAGGGAGGCACCCTGCAGATCTGGGTTATGTAGAATAGGAGAACCGGGAACCCTACCAGTGGGTCTGTTGTGACAATTCCAGGACAGAACCCAGGACGATCACCCAGCCCAGGGCTAGTGTAAAAATTATTAACTCCCCAGTGGATGTGAATGTTCTTGTGAAGGAAATTCAGGTCCATTTAAAAGCATTACTGGTTTGGGGCCTCCATCTGTCAACAAGTGTCTTAATATGCAGTTATCAAAGGACAAATGCCACCTTGTGGGGCCCGGAAGAACTGCCTGGCCACTAGAAGACCTACTGGGATTTTTGCTCTGACCCAGTCCAAACTGAGAAGCAGGTGGCCGGAAAGGGGCTGGGGCCAGGAACACGCACTCACCTTGACTTGCTCATTTGAGGTGACAGCACAGAAGACAATCTCTGTGAAGCCCTGGGTGGGAAACATGCGGAAGCAGATCCCACCAATGACCCGCCCATCCTTGATCAAGGCCAGAGTCTTGTGCTTCCTAAGGGGAGAGGGGACAGGTCACTGCCCCTACCTGTTGTTCCCCAAATGCTCCCGGGATCCCCACAGCTTTGGAGGGCGGGGCCGCACTCAGTGCCGAGAGCGGAGGAACAAGTATTCCCACAGGTTGGAGGAAGAGGAGGGGGTGGGGGGACATAGGGGGGCCAAGGACAGGTGCCCAGGTGTGGCTGGGGCTCTTCTGGGGACGCACGGGTCAAAGACGAGGCGGGCGATGTACTCCTTGGGCATGCGCGGCAGCTGGTGGGAGAAGACATTCTGCAGCCCCACGAGCCACAGCAATACCCGCCGGTTGGCCTTGGGCGTCAGTGAGTTGCCGATGACATGGAACTCAATGATGCCGCGGCGCTCCTCTAGGCGGGCCGTCTCGTCCCGGGCTGCGTTGGCAGACAGCAGGCTCGTCTGGGCACCAGAGGAGGGCTGGTGAGCCAGGGCCTCAGGCCGATGAGGTCCCCTCCCCACACTGGTCAGCGAGCCGGGCTGCCCACCTCAGGCCCCAGCATGGCGGCAGGGTCGGTGATGGTGAGCATGACCTCGTTGACCAACTCCATGGGGATGTCGCCCATCACGCGGAGCCGCTTGGCATCCTCCAGGGTCAGGTTCTCTGGGAGCTTCCTCTTCTCACCTGCCGGGAAGGTTGGCAGGGTCTCCCATGGACAGCAAGAGGTTAGGGGAGGGGTGAATGAGGGTCAGGGGTCAAGTACCCACCTGGCATGGGCTCAGCCCCTCCGGAATCCAGACTCAAGGAGCTGTTGCTGCCCCCACCCATGGTGGGGCTGAAGATGGGGGCGCTGGGAACAACTGCCGCGCTGACCGTAGCTGAGGGTGAGCGAAATCAGGGGGAGCGGGGGGTGGTCAAAGGTGGCGATGGGTCCCACAAAGGGATCCGGGCCCTCTAAGCCCCAGGCGCACCCTCCCGCATGTCCCCGCGGCTGCCATCCACAGTGCCTCCTCCCCGGCAGGAGGCCAAGCTCAGCCAGGAAGGCCAAGCCGAAAGCCTACAGAGCCTACCAGGGCGTGTACCTGGCCTGGGCACCAGCTGGGTCCCCTCGGAGGGCGGCATGGTGAAGCCCGACTCCCAGATCGGAGAGTTCGCCCCATAGATCTCCTCCTCCAGCATGGACAGGAATCTGTGGGGAGGATACAGTCTGTCTCCCAACCCTGTCCTCCGACCCACACAGCAGCCTGGGCCAGACGCCAGAAGAACTGGAGGCAGGTCAAAGAAACCGTGTTCTCAGGGGGCTGGGAGCTGAAGAAGAGAAACAACCTTTGGTCTGGGGGCAGGGGGCGGCGGGGAGAGACACTCCCCTGCCTCTCTTGAGCCCCTAGTCAAAAGTAGCAGGACTGGACAATCCAGGACAGAGATCAGAGGCCCCGTCTGCCATGGGGTGTAGCACAGGGCGGCCGGGTGTGTGAGCCGGCGCCATCCTGTGCTATGTGGCCAGGCAGGGCACCGAGCCACCCTGCACCTCAGTATCAAAATGGGGGCTCAGAATCTACTCCCTCCTGTCACCTCATACTCCCACCTGGTGGCAGAGGGGGCACTGAAGGGCCTGGATTAGTCAGTAACGGCTTCTCAAGCTGAGCAGCTACGATCCTGGTTTCAAATGAGAGGAAAGTGTTGCAAAACAGAGGAGAATTTTACAGAAAGGTCTACAACAGGAGTGGAAATCGGTTTCACCTCGAGTGTAACCTCTGGTTTCTCGGCAGGCTGTGGTGGGAAGGGTTCTGAGGCTGTGTCCAGGCCCCGTGGGAAATGATTAGTCACCTCTACCAGGGGCGTGGGCAGGGGTAATGTTAGCACTCGGGCAATGTACCTGCCATCCCCAGTCTAGTACACGCAAAGGCAAATGCCAGCAAGTTGCATCTGGGCCCCGGACAAGTCTGCCAGGTAGACACCCAGATCCCAGAAGGCTCATGGAGGGAAAGGAGGGACCATTCCAGGAAGCCTTCCTGGAAAAAAGGGGACAACAGGCGGATGTGAACTGGGGCAAAATCCGGATAGGCCAGAATGAGCCTTACTTTGGGAAGTGGGTGAGGATGAGGGTCCTCTTCTCAGGCACCAGCTTGTCCTTTTCCACCCGGAATTTCTCTAGCAGCTGCCGCCGGGTCACAGTGAAGATGGAGCGGAGAAGGCTTCGCCCAAAGATGTGAGTGGTCTCGTAGCGGGGGAGGCTATCACAGCTCTGGGGCACGTGGCAGTAGCAGAGCCATCTGGAGCCAGTGGGGAGGTGGGAAGTGAGAATGGAGACGTTGAACCTAGGCTGGGCCTACAAGCCTCTCCTCATGCTGCCCTTGGCTGGACCTACCTGGTATAATTGACCTTGTAGGTAGCCACGTCCTCGGCCTGAGACCGCTGCCGAAATTGGGCAGGCGTCTCAAGCTTCCAGTAGTTAAGGCAGAGCAGGAACATCTTTGAGAGCTCAAACATCGTCTGCCGCTCCCGAGGGGCGAGGTGACTAAACTTGTATTGCACAAAGTTCAGCACACCCTAGAAGGGGCGGGCAGGGAACAGAACCAGGAAGGAGACGTGAGCAGCAAGCAGGGGCTTCTAATCCAAACACTGGTGCTTCCCGAGGGCAGGGTAAAGCTCTCCTCTCATTCTGGGGCTCCCGGTGAAGAAAAACTCTGGCCCACTCCCACCCCCATGTCCACCTGAAGCACAAAACATCCTCTCTTCTCTGAACTTCTCCCTTATCCTCAACTTGACAGGATAGGGACCACAGCCTCCTCAGTCCTCCAAGATGCCCCCAATTCTCTTACTACCTTCCTCATCCCACCTGTTCAATATTAGGCTTCTCAAACGGGGGACTGCCCAGGGAGCCCTCCACCACTGGCCGGGTCATCTGCAGGATGCATTTCCGCAGAAGCTGGAGGAAGAGGAAGAAGGAGGGGCAGAGGTCAGCAGAGCTCAGAGCTGCCGACTCCCTAGCCTTGTCTACCGTGCTCATCCACACTCACTTGGACAAAGCTCACCTTGAAGAGGTAGAAATACACCTGCTTAGTGTCTGTGTCCTCCTCCTTATGAACAGACATGAATAGGTTCTCCACGTCCACCACCATACCCAGTAGCCGGTTAATTTCCTCCTCTGACACATTCTCCAGGTGGGACACGTGGTCAGCTGCAAGGATAGGTGGTAGGGTTGGGAAGAATGGACAGATCACCAGAGCTTCCTGTCCCTCTTCACCACCAGGCAATTTACACCCTCGGTCCCTCCAACCAGCGTGACCAGCAATGAGACTGACTGCTCCTACATCAGTCCTTGGGTGGCCACTGTCTCTTCAGGGCTGGCAAATTTCCTTTTGCTTCCCTTGGGGGATACATGTTCCCAACTCAATCCTTCCTTAGGAGGTATTTTTGGTTGCACAAATGAAGCTCTGTGGCACTTAAATCACCCTGTCCGAGCAGGACCCAGCCTGACCCCGCCCTAGCTCCAAGGGCACTACCTGCCTTACCCAAGGGGTGCTCACAGCTGCGGCATAGCTCGCTCAGGTTGGCAGCTGGCTGCTGTAGGTCCATGCGGGGTGCAGTGGGGGGCTTGGGGTTTTTCCAGCCATTACACTTGCAGGTTTCATTGGCCTGGAGGCAGAAGAATCAGTCAGTAACCCTGTAACCGGGAAGGGGGTGCAGATCCCCAGCCAGAGGTTTGCCCCTATTCCCACCCGGGCCCTGGGATGCCCCAGGCCCCGCCCCCTCTCACCCCAGGCCCCGCCCCCACCTTGCAAGCCGAGAAGACCCCTAGCTTCTCAAGCTTCTTGGCGCGCGGCAGCCCCCGGACTTGCGCCTTCCTCTGGCTGGCGCGCTGCTGCTGGCTCAGGCCAGGTCGAGCCGGATCCCCTCCGCTCCCGGTCCCCCCACTTCCTACCCCGGGAGCCCCAGTCCCTGTGCTCCCGGCTGGGGCTGCAGCTGGGGCGGGGGCTGGTGCCGGAGTGGGAGCCGGAGTCGGGGCTGAAGCCGGGCTGGGGGCAGGAGTCGGAGTTGGGGCAGGGGCTGGAGACTGAAGGGGACGGGACTGCGTGGCCGGCGCCGGGGTTGAGGCCTGGGTAGGTTCCGCCATGGCCTCCCCCGCAGCGGAGCGGCACGGCGCTCCCAGCCCTAGGGCCGCATGGGCAACCGGCGCACAGTGCGCAGGCGTCGCTGCGCCGGGGCATGACGGGAATTGTAGTCTTTCACTGCCGCTCCCTTTGCCTCCGGCTTCCAGACTTTTCTGTCTTGTCTCTTGGTCCCAGACAAGCGAGTGAAGCCTGAGCCATTACCCTAGATTGGCTCCTCCTCACTTCATTCTCTCTTGGAGGCCTCTGGGACAGTGGAGATTGCTGTTTTCTTGGGGACTTGGAGAAGCATCTGAGAAAACAGGCTTCAGTTGAGGGGAATTGTAGATTCTGCCCACGAGGGTGCAAGTGCAGCTCTGGGGCCTGGAGTTGTGATGGCTTCCTGGCACATCCCCTCCTGCCCCAACCCCGGCCCTGGCCTGCACTGCGGACACAGACTTGCCCCTATGATGGAGATTAAAACGCAGCAGTTACCTTTCTGAACCTGTGAAGTTGCAAGGGTGGTGTTGTCTTTGGGATACTTCCACTCTACTCTTTGGTGGACTTTTCTGTATATACGTGATACTTCAGCAATAAAGGATTATTATAAAATCACTGAGCGCCAGGGGTATGGCCATGATCACGAGGGATACTGAGACGGGGATGAGGTAGAAGTAAAGGAGGGCACATCCCAGTGTTTGTGAATGGCTCTCCCCGTAACCCCGTGGGCACCTCGAGGGCAGGGCCCACCTCTTCAATTTTGTCCCGGAACCCAGCCCTGAGCCTGCCACAGAAGGCCCAGGGTCTGATGAATGCAGGAAACCGGGAAGTCGCGTTCATCTCCCAAGCCCCATCTGTCATCACAGGATTTGCGCGCGGTCAGAAAAAGGGGTTTCGGAGAATGTAAGACCCCATGGTCACATCCCGTTGGCTCTGTCCCAGGGGACAATCCTTGTCCTCGGGACAGATTCTTGGAAGGGCAAGAGCGCAGCGGCTCAATCTCGTCTTCCGCCCGGTGCTTGCGAGCGCTCCGGGGTCCGGATCTCACGTCCGGCATCGTTCAGCGTACGTAGGCGGGTCACAGCCCAGAGCCGTGGGGCCCTGTGACCGAAGCCGGGAAGGGCACGAGAGTGGGGCAGGAGTCAGGATGAAAGCAGCAGCGGTGCCCCATGGTGGCTGACCACCTGGCCTGTGGAAGCAGGATTCGCGTGGCTGACCCCAAACTGCTGAAGCGGGCCGGCCCGGGGTCACTGAGGGAGCCGGGCTGCGCGAGTGCCTCCCCGGACGTGCGCGCCGCTGCCCGCGTGCCTCGCGCCACTGCCCTCGGATAGCAGTTGCTCACTCGGATGCAGCGGGTCGGTAGTGGTCTCCCCAGCAGGAGCCGGGTGGCATCCCCCTGTCCCAGCGCAGCCCTCGCTGAACAGAACCAGGTGGCCACGCTACCGGTACAGCTGCTCAGGGACGATTCGGCAGCTTCGCAGAACAACTTCCCCGTGGAGGATGGCTTCCAGATGAAGGTGGATACCTACGGCTTCACTCCCGACGAGCTGCTGGTGCAAGTGGACGGCCAATGTCTGATGGTGACGGGCAAGCGGCAACTGGAGGGCTGCAGCCCGGACGGGGCCGGCTACCGCGTAGCGCACAGGGTGCACCGGCAGATGCAACTACCACCGGACCTGGATCCAGCCGCCATGACCTGCAGCCTGACTCCCTCGGGCCAGCTGTGCGTCCGAGGCCAGTGCCGGGCGCTGCCTCCCCCTGAAGCCCAAACAGGACCATCCCTGAGACTCCGGGGCCGTGGCTCTAAAAACGGTCAACCTAGCCTGACCCGATAAAACAACCCTGGTGTGCAGCAGCAGTCTTGGCGTTCCGTGGTCTTTTCTTGGGGTCGGGGTCAGAGGTCGAGGCATAACGGAGGTAAAGAGGGCTCGGGGAGGCAGGAAAGGCACTTTAGGTGGCAGTCCACCAAGAATCGGGCCTCTGTGGTCCTGGGAGAAGCTGGGGGCCCGCTCAGTGTGGCCCACTCAGCTTAGCTCACTGCCTGGCGCCGTAGCTCCAGCAGGGAGCAGTAGAGGCCCAGGAGGCTCCACAACCAGCAGAGGGCCCTGACAGACCAGGGACCAGATGGCTTGGACCTGGTGTGGTCTTGGCCTTCTAAACAACACAAGGTTTCAGAGGTCACCTGGGCGGAGGGCAAGAGGACCGAGTCCTTCACAAGCCTGGTCCAGACTAACCGGAAAACCCCAAAGAGGTTGTTTCTGGTGTTTCAGAGACCAACTATTTTCAAATACAAACTGTACATCACCCCAGTAGAATCTGGAGGGAGTCGGGGAGAGGCAAATGCGGGCCCCTCAACTTCAAACTTGGTGAGATTCAGCCCCAGGTCACTCTCACCCTACCCTACCCCTTAGAGCTGGTAGAGCAAGGGCCTATTTCTCTTGGTTACCATCACCACCAGCATCCCTTCACTTTTGTGGGGTGGGGGGTGGGGGAGTGAAGTTAGTTCAAGTAAGCTAGAGCAGATGCGGTCTGATAAACTGCCAGAGAGAGACAAGGAAGACAAGTGGGAGGTCGATCGATCGGCTGACTATATTGACAAGATACTGATTGGTTACATGTTGAAGAAAACATACAATACAAAATACAGAAAAAGTTGGTTCCATCCCCTCCCACCCACCCCCCCCTTACCCACCCACCCCCAAATACTCATCATCGTGATTTGGTCAGAACAGGGCTCAGAGCCAGAGGTCAGGGTGACGGAGGGGGAGGGGGGTTATGGGGAATGGGTTGGTGGCTGTCACAATAATGCTGTGGTAATGCTGTGGTTTCTCTCCCAGCTGTGCGTCAGGGGGTGAGGGGGGGGGGGCTGCAGCCTGATGACAGCCAGCTGAGGGAAGAGCTGCTTCTCCCTTCCCTCGCCCCTTAGGGCCACCACCCAGAACCAAACCCACTCCAAACACAGTAAGGATATGGATGCTCTTGCTGAGTCTGCTAATCAGCAAGAGGGAAAGAAGGGTAACTGCTCCAACCCCCGCCTCCCCACATACAAGGGTGGGGGGGAACAGGGGCACGTGGCTACTACCAGCAGAGGAAGAGTGGGAGAGCAGTAGAAAGGGCTGGAAGTGGGAAGAGCAGAAGATCATATATATTAAAAAAGTGACTTAAGACTTAAAATTGAATTAGTATTTGTACAGAAAGGTGCAGGTGGAATAACTCACTCCGGCCTATGATCAAAATTCTATGGAGAAATCATGGCGGACCCCTCCCCCTGCCCCCCCAGTGGTAGCCCGAGTCGTTAAGTGCGATTGGTTAGAGTGGATTCCAGTCGGGTCGGTCAGGCGG
This sequence comes from Prionailurus bengalensis, assembly GCF_016509475.1. NCBI lineage: Eukaryota > Metazoa > Chordata > Mammalia > Carnivora > Felidae > Prionailurus > Prionailurus bengalensis. Next base: position 40,526,374 of record NC_057347.1, read on the forward strand.
AGGAGGTGGGGGCAGCGGGCAGGCAAGGGGGGCTCAGTTGCTGCAGCACTGGCTCCGGCTGGCTGGGTTGTTCTCCTGGAGGTCCACGCCTCGGTTCCGGCCTGGAGCACCAGCTGCATTCTGGGGCTCGTTCTTGGGAAGCTTCTTAGCTGTTTGGGAGAGGAGGGGAAATACGCATTTGTGGGGCTACCCCAATACTCTTCCAAGTATGCTTGAGTGGAAGCTGGCCTTTGTACCACCCAATCTGGGATAACCCATGGGGGAGCTTCGCTTCTTTGCTCCAGGTGCATGCATTCTGAGTGTTTCAAGAAACTGAGGCAAAGAGGGTGCCTGGGTGGCTCAGTCGGTAAAGTGTCCAACTTCGGCTCAGGTCATGATCTCACCATTTATGAGTTTGAACCCCACATCGGGCTCTGTGCTGACAGCTCGGAGCCTGGAGCCTGCTTTGGATTCTGTGTCTCCCTCTCTCTCTGCCTCTCTCTCTCTCTCTCTCTCTCTCTCTCTCTCAAAAATAAACAAACATTAAAAAAAACAAACCTGAGGCCAAGAGAGGTTAAATAACTTGCCCCAGGACCACTGAGTTAAATGATAAAACAAGGATTCAAACCCGGGCAGGATGACTCACTACAGAGCCAGATCAGCCTAAAGATCCTAAGAAGTGGGTAGGGGGATGGTGATGTAGGGTTTTCAGTGGGTGGTAATCTAAAGGGTCAGAAAGTGAAATGTTGAGACTTTGGCCCAGGCTGTAGAAACTTCCGGGGTGAACTCTCTATATCTGACAGTCAGATAAAGTGACCCCACAGACTTACCACATACTACAAAACAGCAGCCAGGTGACAGGACAGGACCCTGGTCAGGGGAGGGGAGGGAAGGAGAGCAACTCACCTATTGCCATGAAAATTTCATTCACGTTCATCGCAGTCTTTGCTGATGTCTCCATGAACAGCAGACTGTTGTCTTCCGCATAGGCTTGTGCTTCCTGGTTTAGATGGAGGTGAGAAAGTGGGTAGGAGGGAAATGATGGCAGTTGGCAGGGGCCAGGGCCCAGGATAAAAATCTTCCCTCCTCACAGTCGCCTTATACACAATAGAGACAATGCAGGGATTTTTCAGTCCCGAGGCTCTCCTGCTCTGGGTCCCCCCCAAATCTGCACCACACCCAAGGCCCCCACTTCACATCCAGCACCTCTCAGTTCACAAACATTGGCAGATGTTTTACTCAGGTTTTCCTAAGTCCATTCTGCCTTTTGCCCTCCAAAATCACTAAGCTAAAAAAAATACTTCTAGAAAGTTATCCTACAAATGCACATGCACATTTGGAAAAAATACAAAAGCATGTGGATGTTGACCGGAGTGCTGCTTCCAGTCGTTCGCTATTACAAACAACCTACAAGTCCATTGGTTAAGGGCCTGGTAAAAAATACACAGTATTATGGGGCACACCCCCATCGATGTAAAGAAAGGGATTCATTCGCATGGGTATATTTTTAGAAAAATAAGAAACTGTGATGAACTTGGGGGAAGGGAGACTGAGTGTCTGGGTTGGAGCTTTAAATTTCATTCCATGTATCTTCCTGTACTGCGTAAATTTTACTCGTGCGTGTTTTATGTGGATAAAAGTAATTCTTTTTCAGTAAGTTTCATTGAAAAGTCAGTTTACACAAAAAATAAGCGGAAGCTTCAGCCATCCTTATGCATACACACGCCACCAGCCGATGACAAAGAACAAGGAGAAGCAGAGAAGTCCTTCAGGCCCACATTCAAGTCACGAGAGGACAGCAGATGAAAGCGCCCCGGCCTCCCCACTTGGCCCTCCGCACAGCCCCTGAGCAGCCGAGGCTGAGCCAAGCGCGGAGCCGGCTTACTCCTCCCCACCAAGTCCTGTCCTGCCCCCACCTGGAACTCCACGGCTCTCTTGCTGGCCAGGTCCGCCTTGTTCCCTGCAAGTGCGATGACGATGTTGGGGCTAGCCTGCCTCTGTAGCTCCTTCACCCAGTTCTTGGCCCGTGCAAATGTATCCTGGGGAGACAAGGCCAGAATGTCAGAGAGACAGAGGCGGCATTCTGCCCAGGGCCACTCACTTAGGGAAACTCGAGCTGGCAGAGCCCAAGTGTCTAAGACGCTACCGCCCTGGAGATTCTGGTGAGACACCCCCAAACGACAGAGGAAATCTGCCCACACCCCATCCAGGAACAAAGTGTTGAGAAGTAAGGGGAAATCTTTACTGTGTTGGTGATGTCATAGACCACGATGGCAGCTTGGGCCCCCCGATAGTACATGGGGGCCAGGCTGTGATACCGCTCCTGTCCAGCTGTGTCCCAGATCTCAAATTTGACTGTTGTGTCGTCCAAACAGACCGTCTGTGTGAGGAAGGCCGCTGTAAGAGGGAAGGTGGTGTTATAAGGCAAGAAGGAGCTCAAGAAGCCACCCCCACATATCTCCCCAGTACTGCATGTGGACTCTTTGCTGAGATGGGCCCAGAAAAGCCCCCAGCCCAGCGGCTGGAGCAGGGTAGGTGGTGTTTGTATTTTTCTGCCATGTGTCAAGGGGACTGGGGGTTGCACAGGCCTTACAGACCCACACTAGGCAAGGGCAGAAGGGATGTCTGCCCGCACCTGAACCGTTTTAGGAGCACCTCCGAGGAAGACTGGCAAGGGGCAGGAGAGGGAAAAGCCCAGGGGAAAATGGACTCCCAAGCACAGAAGGGTGGGCCCACCACTCCCCCCGTCCCCCTCCCCACCTCCCCTCACAGGGGACAGTCAGGCTGGAAGCCTCCATAGTCCCTCAGTTTGCTCCAGCCCAGGGGTGTTACTGGCCTTCGGTTTCCTGAGGACACTCACACACTTAGCTACACTGGGGCCGCCTGAAAGTACACGCTGTTCCGCTGCCAGGCGGAGGCTGGGTGGCTGGCTTCCCGGCTGCCCCTGCCACCTCCAGGCATGCTGGCTAGCCTCCACCCCCAGCTTTGACCTTGACCCATTCCTGATTGGCCACCCTGTGGTTCGACCTTCAGGGAACACAGTGACCCTATCTTTGGTCTGAGGAGACAAGGGAGCATGTGGTGCTTGTGCACATGCTTCAGGAGGAGTCCCAGAGCCGGGACAGGCAGGTGGGAGTCCCCTCCCCGCTGGGAACCAGGGGAGGATCCCAGAGAGCTCAGAGTGGAAGCCGGCTCCCTGCTCTGCCCTCCCCCCACGCCCCTGAGGGCCCAGGGTGGGGGAAACTGCCTCACTTCCCTGTCTCCAGCTCCTGACTCGGGTGCTGAGGAGGCAGCAGAGGACTGCTGACTCGGCCCGTTTAGTTTCCAGCTGCCTGGAAACCTCCTACCAAGAGGGCAGAGAAAGGGTGACTCAAGCCCAATGTCCGCCCTGGCCCCTAAGGTTTGTACAGGACACTGAGGCAGGGAACTGAGCCCACACCCTCACGGGCTACACGCTGACCACCAGGAAATCAATGATAGGCTCTGAGCTCGAGGGTAAAGGTCAACTTCAGGAACGCTGGCCCGCTCACCAGGCCATTTCCCCATTCTGCAAAGTAGGAGAGGCCAGGACAGACGCACTGCCTGGTACGGTCAGAAGGACCCTCAGAGATCCAGACCGAGCCTCTCCCTTCCAGAGGCCGGGTCAGTGGAAGGCCCTTAGCCAAGGCCGCACAACAGTACAGTGGCATAATCGGGAGGAGAAGCCAGTTTTGGACTCCCACCTAAGTCTTACTGGGTGGCGGTGGGGACTCCGGCATGGAGACCAGCTGTTGGATTTGATTCCAGGGCCCAGGTGAGGAAGAGGTGCTGCCGCCGCAGGCACGTTTAGTCCCTCTGGGCAGGCGGCTCCCTTCTCAACGCCAAGACATTTCTTTGGCATTCCTGAGGCTGCCCCACTTCCTGTGCCCACTCACCTCCAATGGTGCTCTCCTGGTACTCATGGAACTGTCCCTTGACAAAGCGGAGCACGAGGCTGGATTTGCCCACTGCAGACTCCCCGAGCAGGACCAGCTTAAACTGACAGATCTTGTTCCCAGCGGCTGGTCCGTTGGGTCGCGCTGCACCTCCCCGACCCGCCATGGCCCGTCCTGCTGTAGTGGTACCAGTGAGCGTGGGGCGGGGGCCGGTGCTGCGCGAAGAGGCACTTAGTGAGGACGGGGGACCTCCAACTGCAAGAGAGATCAGCAGTACTGGTCAGGCCAGAGACTGTCGCACGGCAAGGCCTTCTTAAATCACTCTTAAATCACAGGTCTCTCCCGCTGCCCTCCCTGAGGACCTAAATCCTCCCATCCTGCCAACCCCCTGGCCCCCACCTCCCAGAAGTTAGGAGAAGAGCCCGAACTAGGATGTACTACACATCTATTTGCCCTACAATCATCTCAGCAGTGAAAAGTGGTCTCCCAACTCTAGGTTCATGGTTCTGAGCAAACGTATTACTTCCCAATCCCAAGTATCACGTACACACAGGAGAACAATGGGCATATGGCAGCCTGGTGACAGTTAAGTCAACAGGCTCCTTGGAGTACCAAAAAAATCACGCGGGAAGATGCCAGGATCCAGATGAACAAACAACGAACCTGTGGTCCCGTAGCTAAGATCACAGCGCACCTCGGTGCAAAGCCAGAGTGGATGGTGAGGCTGACCAGGGCACAGGGAGTCCAGATAGAAAGCTCATCAGACAAGGTGCTTGGCCAACCTTGTGGGCACTCAGGGACCAGGGACTGGCCAGTGCAAGTTGTATTCAAAATAGCCGTTTTGTCCTGCTGTCTCTAGAAGGACTAACTTTCTCAGTCGGAGGCTGGACTGTGCACTGGAATCAAAGTCCCATTCCACTCCTTCATCCCAAACCTCTTCCCCCTGGTTCTCTCATTTTTGATGGACCAGAAGTCTCACACACATTAAAACACAAAACACACACAAAACCAAACACACACCCAAGCCAGAGAGCTCTGCTGGCAGTCAGAACGGCTGCCAAATTTCCCTTTTCAACAGAGACCTCAGTTCCATTCTCTACTGGCAGAGGCAGAAGGTGACGCAGAGAAGGAACAGGGAAGTACGGGAGGGCAGACACAAATGAGGGACACCGAGACCTGCACCCCAAGCAGCCGGTGTTCCACACTGACATCTTAGTCACTCTGTTAGTGATAGCTTTGGAGGCGCAAAGAAGGATGAGGAGCCTATTTCCAGAAGCCTCTAGAAGATTTATACTAAAAAATACCAGAACGTTTACAGACGAGTACTGTGACGAGGTATTTCATCCTAAACATCTGTATAGCGTCTGAACCTAAGCTGGAAAGAAAAAGCTTTGATTCAACTACCCTTAGCAGAATGGAGTCAATGCAGAGGGGTCTTCAGAACAAGAGCCCAAGGAAGTACAGCCCAGAGCTGGCCCCTCGGCAAAGGGAGTGCATCCCCCTACGGTCAGAGGACGGGGGCGTGAATGAAGAGAAGGGTATCCGTGGGCAGCGACGGGCTATGCTCATGCAAGAAGTTGATGGCAAAGGGCTTGCTTTGTTCAGTCTGAAATCCCTTTTCGCATCCCCGTCCTCCTAGCAACTCATTTAAAAAGTGAGCTTCAGGAAGCATGATTCACTAGCCAGGAAAAACAGTTTCCTTTCTGGATAGCACCAAGGGAAAAGAGGTTTGAACCGGGAGCCACCTCTTCCCCAGGAATACAGGAAAGGGGGGGGGGGGGGCGGGGAATCCCTATTAGTAACAAGAAATGCTAGTGCTATGATATTTTACAGTTTTACAGCTTTCTCTTTTAAAAAAAATTTTTTTTAATGTTTACTTATATTTGAGAGAGAGACCAAAACAGAGCATGAGCAAGAAAGGGGCAGAGAGGGAGACACAGAATCACAAGTAGGCTCCAGGCTCTAAGCGGTCAGCACAGGGCCTGACGCGGGACTCGAACCCACAAAGTACGAAAACATGACCTGAGCCAAAGTCAGCTCTTAACCAACTGAGCCACCAGGTGCCCCTACAACTTTCTCTTTTCACCCCAGTCACTGATGTTTGCGAGACTCTCCGGCCCTTGAGGCAGGGTCTGTGCTTCTGGCTTCTTTGAGAGCTTTCCTCATAAGGCCTACCAAAGAAATCCTTTTCAGAGCCGGCTAGCATTCACCGAGCAATTGCATAACCATCACCTCCCTTTAGCTTTAAAACAATCTCTCACTTTTTTTCACATAAATAGCCTGCCTCTCAGGTGTTCAATGCCCTGTTCAAGGCCACCCAGCATATAGGTGAAGACCTGGATGCGGGTTGCCTGTGTGCTCCTTTACCTCCTGTGCTCCTGGCCCATCTCCCTGCAGTGGGAAGAATGCTGGAGACAACACCCACCCTGTTTCCGGTCGCTGGGTGAGCGAGACCCTGAGACCTTCTTGTGCGGCAGCAGCCGGCTGGCCTGCAAGGTGTGGCTCCAGCCCACAGTCACAGTGATCTTGCAGGCCCTGACTCCTTCCAACTGTGGGAGGAGCCGCCCAGGGCCAGGCAGGCGACAGCAGCAGAGGGAAACCACAATGGAATTACAAGTTGGTTATTACCACAAATCCACGTGACACATCGTCCCGGCTGGGCGGCAGAGTGTGGCTGGGGCACTACAGAAGGAGGTATGAAGGAGTGGGGAGAGGGGAACGGAAGATCAAGTCCCCGATTCCAACAAAACCAAAGCAGCTGGGGCTGAGGGCTCCTGGGGTGGGAAGTAATCAGCACCCATAAGTCAAGAAATACAGAGATAACATCTAAGTCTTGTCCCCATCGAATCAGTGGGTTTCCAAACCTGCCCAGACAGAACTTGTATTTTTAACAAGCCAGGAGAGACAAGTAACTCTTATCCAGTGGTTCCTGACCTTGTCTGTACTTCAAAATCACCTGTGCAGCCGGCCCCTGGAGGTTCCTACAAAGGTTTGGAGGAGGGCCTGGGATCTGTATTTTTTTTTTAATGTTTATTTTTGAGAGAACCCGAGTGGGGAAGGGGTGGAGAGGGAGGGAGACAGAGGATTCGAAGCAGGCTCCTTGCTGACCGCAGAGAGTCCCATGTGGGGCCTGAACTCACAAACCATGAGATCATGACCCGAGCCAAAGCCGGATGCTTAACCAACTGAGCCACCCAGGAACCCGAAGTATCTGTATTTTTTAAAAGCGCTGTAGGTGCTTCCCCCCCCCCCCCCCCCCCCGGCACAAACTGGCAGGTGACATATTCTGCCTGGATATTGATCCTGCCTTCCAGAGGCACATGAGCAGGCACACAAGGCACTTTTTATGGCCTCCGTTGCCTCGTGGTATTATTCCTGGCCCCACTGGCTGATCACATGAACAAAGGTGTTGACCTTCCAAGACAATAAAGACACGGAGGAAGCTGATTTTGCCACAAAGGGCACGCGAAGACATGGGCGTGTTTAGGACAGGCAAAGGCCACGCCCAGAACCCCAGGAAGCTTTATACCCTCCCCTCCCAAGACTGGGAAGCTGAGGATGCACCCAGGCAGGTGGAAAAGGTGAATTCGCACACTGAGCTGGCCTGCCAGCTGGGGGAGGGAATCTCGCTGTGGGAATCTTCTGAACCAGAGGCAAGAATTACCCACGGGTACGGGCAGGTAATGGAATTATAACCAAAAATGCCATAGCAAAAATCTTCTTTCAGATAAAAATCAAATTCTCTTTAAGAGGTAAAGTTGTAGTCAGAGTTTCTTGTAAGATACAGAATGGGCCAAAAGATTTTTTTTTTTAAACCAGTTTCTCCAACACCAGGAAAAACACACCAGTAGGATGGATTTCCTCCTGGATATTTTCACCAAGCTGCTAAAATGGGCAGAGCTTCAGACCCATGGCAAACGACTCACCTTGACGTGACTGCTCCCCTTATGCTCCAAGTCAGAACCTTCGTTTGTTCAGAGGCTATGGAGTATAAGCACCATCTCCAATCTCATTATCTTCATAGGAAATGGAAGAGATCACAAGGACTGGGGGGCACCTGACACTTTCCCCCACAATGTACATGAAAGGGCAGAGGGACCCAAGCTCCTAAATATATGCCCAGCCAGTTCTGGAGCCAAGGGGGGGAGAGAGAGATAAACAGCAAAATACTAGACTTACTCTGGCTTTTCTCTGCTCTGGACACTAGAAGGTCAGTGGGTACCAAACTTTTTTTTTTATCAGAATCACCAGGGCATTTAGAAATAACCCTGACCAACTGAATTAAAATTTCTAAAAGTAGAGTCCAGAAAATGTTTTTAAAGTAAGTTCCCCCAGGGATTCTAGGCAGCCGATTTAAGCACAAGAGCTACAGCTGAGGGCACCTGGGTGGCTCAGTCGGTTGATTGTTGGACTTCGGCTCAGGTCATGATCTTGCAGTTCACGAGTTCGAGCCCCACATCGGACTCTGTGCTCTTCAGCATGGGGCCTGTGCTTTAGGTCTTCTGTCTCCCTCTCTCTCTGCCCCTCTCTCTCTCTGCACGCCCTCTCAAAAATAAATAAACATTAAAGAGCCATAGCTGATACAGGAAGGAGGGAGGAATGCCAGAGACAGAAAGGCACCCTTCCAGATCAGTGCCATGGACGACACAGGTGGATCAGACCGTGGGTGGGGACTGATTCCTGGCTTCATGCAACTACTGAAGCCTCTAAGATGCCAGATGCTGCTGCCCTTCACCCTAGCCTCCACTAGATACGTCTCTTCTCTAACCGTGAAGTCACCCACTTCATGCTTTTTGTCCTTCCTGGTAAAAGAGTGAGCAATTCCAGCTGATGGGCGTCTCTCACACTTCCTGTTTGCTTCAGAGACTTCCTCTAGCTGACAGTCCTGGCACAGCCTGGACAGTGAGCTGATTAGGGAAACCGATCAGACTCCGTTGACCAGAGGCTGAGAAGGGCTCACTCAAGGTTAGCCCCTGGGGGGGAAGGACGGAGAACCAAGTGACCCTGCCCAGGGCCCCCTAAAAGGTGGTCCTGGCCAGTGACTCTTCAGCTATACTCTAGATGAAAGCATTCCTGAATATCTAACACCACAAGAGCTGGGCAAGAAACGATGAGAGCAGAAGCAATGTGTTCGCCTGCAGAGAATGAAAAGTGGGGCACAGGAGAAGAGGTAGTTAGGTTCACAGGTGAAGCTAGAAGACACTAAAAAGCTCGAGTCAGCCAGGGAGATGATTTACCCACAGGCTCCAGAACACAGGCCTTCCTCAAAGGGGAAAATCACCACTACCAGCACACAGGACCAGAGGGCAGACTCACAGAAGGACTACCGGGCCTCTGACTGGCTGCAGACTCAGAAGGAAGAAAAATCTGAAGCAACACAAGCCCTGAGCCACATGAGGTACCCACTCACCATTCCCCAGCACAGCTCACAGATTAGGACTTGGGAGACTGGTTTAGTTAGAGCCTGGCTCCACCGTTTACTAGCCGAGTGACCTTGGCCAAGTCAGACAGGTAACTACTGTCAGCTTCAGTCTCTTATCTATAAAACGGTATTGTTTAATACCAATCGCATGGGGTTGTTGTCAAGGTTAAATGAAACAATGCATAGTTCGCATAACACAGTATTAGGCCGAGGGCGAGGCTCTAGCAAATGACAGGTTTCTTACAGTACTAAGGGCCTAACTAACTAGTTTTGGCTCATTGGTTGCCAAAGCTCAAGGTCCTTGAAGACCTCATCCTCCTCTTTCCAATTACAGAGGAAATGAAGTTGAGGTGAGGTGGCCTGCCTGCAGTCACAGTCAGGTGGTGGCAGAACCCAAGCCCAGGACTTGTAATTCTAGCAGGGCTTCCTCGTCACAGATAGAAAACCCGAGAATATTAACAGTGTCATCACAGCCACTACAAATAACAGGGGTTCTATGTACAAATAACAGCCTTCTATGTAGGCTTTAATGGAATATGGCTTTTAACAATGGAAAAATGAGTTTGTATCAAACTGTAAAAAAAAAAAAAATACTGCTAGACAGGAATATTTTATATCTTGATTTGGGAGGTAGACACACAGATGTACACAAATGTAAAAATCTATCAAGCTGTCCAAGTGAGATGTATAAATCTTACTACGTGTAAGTTACACGTCAATACAGAATGTTTCCGGAATCCAATTTTGCATACAACAGTGAGAAAGTAAAACTTACAAATGCTATGAAACCATTCTAGCTTCCCTGTATAGAAGATATTTTCTGCCTCCTCTTTAGTATAACAAAATTCAGAATAATAAAGACAATCAAAAAGATGGATGCCTGAATTAGAAGAGGACTAAAAGAGGGGAGGCTGGCTGCCTCAGTCAGAGGAGCACGCAACTCTTGATCTCGGGGTTGGGAGTTTGAGCCCCATGCTGGGTGTGGAGATTGCTTAAATTAAAAAAAAATAAAAAAAAAATAGAGGGGGTGTCTGGGTGGCTCAGACAGTTAAACGTCCGATTCTTGGTTTTGACTCGGGTCATGATCTCACAATTCATGAGTTCAAGCCCCGCATCTGGCTCTGTGCTGACTGTGCAGAGCCTGCTTGGGATTTTCTCTCTCTCCCTCTCTCTCTGCCCCTCCCCAACGAAAGCATGTGCTCATGCTCTCTCTCTCAAAATAAATAAACATAAAAAAAAAAAATAGAGGGCAGAGAAAGAACAAATCTCTCTCAAAATAAAAAACGTAAAAAAAAGTAGAGGGCAGAGAAAGAACAAAAGTACCCAGCTAACAAGGCGCAAGCTAATAGGATTCAATACAAATAGGACTGCTACACACATACTAAGAATATATTTGTACTTAACTGTGGGCTGAAGAATTTTAAAGTTGCTTAAAGCTTCATAATAAAAAGGGAAGGTGACATTTATGTCTTTTCAGTGAGCAGAAAGGTTACCACAGTGACGCTGTGCAGTCTCCAATCAGTCCAGAGGGAGTCTGCAGAGTCTGCAGGGTTTAGGGGGTGCAGGCTGGGGCATGGAATCAAAGAGAGGGGCATCTTCCCGTGTGACCAGTACTATGGGATTGCAACACAGAGGACCTGTGTCCCACCTGGAGGATAACAGAGGAATCTTGGCCCTGGAAGCCAGAAGCTTAGAAGGCCAGGTTGAGATTTGGGGAGAACGCTGATGGGGTGTGTCAGGCCAGGGCTGGGGCCCCTCATCCCACCACAAAGTAGGGGATTCAGGATCAGGAGAGCTGGCAGCAGGGGAGGAAGGGGTGCCGCGTTTACACAGTCACAGTAAGAGGACTGCCTTTCCAGGGGGAAGGGAAGGAAAGCATCCCAGAGAGCTGCCCAGGGTGAGCTGTGCCCCCTACCACTGCAAGATGCCCTTGAATCTGCCCCAGCCCTTAATCCATCTCCCTTAACTAGGATCAGTTTCAGCTCACTCCCCTTTCAACGAGAACTCTGCTGGGGCTGGCTGCCTGGACTTCCCCACCACAACGGGGCCCGACACTGTCCACAGGGGCTCCTGCTGGAGCCACTAACAGCACTAACACCTGCAAAAGGGGCCAGGGTGCAGGAGCTCCAGGAGTCTGAAACCCTAGAGGCACATGACCAAGCGGTCCTTTCCACTCTCCAGGCAGAACCGGGCTCCACAGCCCTTTCTCCTGGGCAGGAAGATGCCAAGGTGAGTGAGGCAGAAGCCACCCTTGATGGACAGATCCCCAGCTTCCTAGAGCCCTGCCCCATTAAGAACATCAAGAAAGCCTTCCCTGAGCTTCGCGCTGCTTTCTTGGTTCTCGACAACGGACGATCCTGAGAAGCTGACAGAAGCAGACTCAGCGCTAACTTTCAGGCAGAGGATGGAAACCTCCAGCCCCTGTGCCTATAGGGAGGATGACTGATGGGGGCCGGGCCGGTGGGGGGAACATCACATATCTGCTGACACAGCTTGGTCACTGTGGGCTGCCTGTACTGTCCACAGAAGGGTCCCAGGAGTCATGGGTAGCTCTGAGAACCTCATTCACTGGTCGTGCTGGCCAACAGAGCCAGACGTTCGGGCGGCAGGTAGTGAGGAAGGCCAGACAGACAGGGGACCACCTGCGGCTGCACCAGGCAAAACTCGTCCTGTCTCCTGACTCTAAGAGGCACTAGGGGCCCTAGGTGCTGACACTGACACTCCTAAGAGACTATTCTCCCTAAGGGGACCCAATCTCCCGACTCAGCACACCCCAGTCGGCAGGGTTGCGGTGGACCCTCTGGCCCCAACGGGGCAGCTAAGAAGTCTCAAGCGAAAGCTGGATTGAAGTTTGGTACCTTCTGCGACACAAATCCACACGCAGCTAGCTACAAGATGTGGTGGGAACAGGACTGAAGCAGAGCAGTGGCTCACGGGCCACCACCCAGCTCTTCACTTGCTAGTGCCAGAGAGAGGATGCGAAGAGAGCCGGCCAAGGCACAGGTTCTTCCCTGCTGTGATCCCAGGACAGAGTGCGAGTTACGTGAAAGCCAGTGAGTTCAGACATGGGAGCCCTGCTGACCCACAAGCCTCACAACTACCCTGTATTTGTTCTGCTGATGCAGTTACTTAATTAATCGATTAATTAATTAACTTACTTATTAATTATTAAAAAAAATTTTTTTTAGTGTTTATTTTTGAGATTGAGCAGGGGAGGGGCAGAGACAGAGGGAGACACAGACCCGAAGTAGGCTCCAGGCTCCAAGCTGTCCGCACAGAGCCTGACACGGGGCTCAAACTCACGAACCATGAGATCATGACCTGAACCAAAGTTGGATGCTTAACTGACTGAGCCACCCAGGCGCCCTCATGCAGTTACTATTTACTTAGGACAGTTCTAGCTGGGATCTCAGCAACGCAGAGCCCGTCTTCCCCTCTGGCTCTGGAGGGTCTCTGCAGGGGCCAGGAGCACCAGCCGGGCCAGCTGCCACTTCTGCTCCTGCCACATGCCCAGAAAGATGCCAAGAACCTCTGCTGAATGTCAGGGTCATCAGCCACACCTGTTTGTTGGGCTACTCATACCAACAAGTGACCAGCAACTGACATCCCTCACAAACCCTTCCTGTCTTTACCAAAAAAATGAAAACAAAAGAAAGCCAAGTGAATTCGCTGCCCTCAGCTCCTAAATAGAGAGCAGAGGGCAGAGACCGTGTTTGAGAAGAGAATGGGGAAAAGAGAATCAGGTATCAGACACCAGCAGACCAAATTCCTCTTGCTCAGACACCACATACACTGTGGTTCAGAGGCCGCCCAACTAACAAGAAACAAGGTCAAAGTTCCCACTGTGAGATCTGAGGGACGAAGGCAACTCTCAAGAGCCTGGATACAAAGCACAGTATTTTAGGCGGGCTTTTTCTTTCTTTTTTTAAACGTTTATTATTTTTGAGAGAGAGAGAGAGAGAGAGAGAGAGAGAGAGAGAGAGAGCAGGAGAGGGGCAGAAAAGGGGGGGTAGAGAGGATCCCAAGCAGGCTCTGTGCTGACGGGAGCGAGCCTGATGCGAGGCTCAAACTCAGGAACCCGAGATCATGACCTGAGCCAAAGTCGGACACTCAACCCACTGAGCCACCCAGGCGCCCCTGACTTCTTCTTCCTTAATCTTTGCTGAACAAAATGCAGAAAGAGTGCCAGGTGAAGAAACCAAGCAATGAATGAGTCTAGACAAGTTTCAATGAATGAGTCCTACTTCTACTTCCATGGCCCCAAATTATCATAAGACTGGTACAGGTGGCAAGAGGTTGGAGAACTTGGGGGCTTGAGATGAGGAGTGAAGAGGGTAGAGAAATTAAGGGCACTGTTACAGATGAAAAGGAGCACACAACAACATTCTCCAAGGCTGCACTACGGGTTTCCTTTGTTTTAACAGCACATGATATCAAGCCAGACACACAGTAGGTGCTCGTAAAGAGTCTGCAATACACACACAGTAGGTGGTGAACGGAGCTGCAACACAGGCCTGGTTGGGTCTGGCAAGTGATGCGGCAGTCGAAGGCTTAAATCCACATCCACCTGCCAGGCTGCCCACACCCCATCACAAGCCACAGCCCAGCCCAGCCCAGCCAAGGAACCTCTTCACTACCTCAGACAGGACCTCTTAGGTTCCTTCTGCATAGGGGCTAAGAGCACAAGTCTTGGAGTCAGACCAACTCCAGTTCAAGTCCCGGAGCCACCACGTACTGGGGTGACCTGGTGTTGTCACTGGACCCATTTTCCGATACATAAGATAGAAAGACTAACGCCCATCTCCCAAGGCTGCTGGGAAGAGGATACACGTGAGACTTGGCAGAGGGCCTGGCTCCGAGCAAGCCCTTCATAAATGTTCCTGGGGCGGGGAAGCCCCGACCCTGGAGGTCCCTACGAAGGAAGGAGATTCTCAATCAGTATGTTCACTCCCTGTTCACACGTTCCTTCTGCTTGCAGTCTCCTTGGACCCCATTCTTCAATGTCCCTCATTTGGAGAGAATGCTGAACACATCGACTACGGTCTGAAAGTCTGTGCCCCGCCCCCCCCCTCCCACCGCCGCGTTCATACGTTGAAATCCTAACCCCAACGTGATGGTATCTGGAGGTGACTAAGCCATGCGGGCAGCACGCTCATGATTGGGATTAGTGCCCTTTTAAAGGAGGCTCCAGAGAGCTCCCTTGCCCCTCCCGCCATGTGAGGACATGGAGAGAAGCTGGCCTGGAAAAGGGCCTTCACCACAGCCCGACCATGCTGGCTGCCCCTCTAATCTTGGACTTCCGGCCTCTAGAACTGTGAGAAATAAATGTCCTTGTTTATAAGCCGGGCGGTCTGTGGCATTTGGGTATGGCAGCCTGAACAGACTAAGACGGCGACTTTTAACAGTGTCCTAGAAAAAGGACCAGTTCACCCTTGATGTCCTGTGTCCTGTCAATAACCCTCACCCTGTATTCTCTGGAGACTGGCTTCCAAAGCCACAAGAATGGAGAGGGGACCACCACTATCCGGAAAAATCAGCAGGGTTGAACCCTCAAACAGGTAAACAATAACCCCTTAAAAAAAAAAGAAAAGAAAGAAAAAGCCCCACAAGAGAAAGCATCTCAAAGCCCAATGCCCTTCCTTCCATTTCAAAGCCTCTTTCAGGAAAGGGAAGAAGTAGTTCAGTTGTGGAGGGGGGGGAGGGGGCAGGACTAGGACAGCTGACAAAGAAACCAGAGTTCCTTTTAAAGAACCAGGCTGGAAATGCTAGAGGTTTGGAAATTGGCGTCATTAATCACCACAGCCTCTGAGCAGCTCAGAGAGCAATGTGATGACTAGGAGAGCAGCCAGGGTGAGGAAGGCCACCCACGCCCTCCCCCACTCCCGGGATGCTCTGACAGAGCCACCTGAAGAGGACACACAGGCAGCTAGGAATAGAAGACTAGAGGCTTGTAAACCAACTCCTGTTAAGATCCCAAGTTAGTGTTGCCAGAAGGGCTCAAGTTACACATCTTCAGAGGGCTGACAGTACAACAGAAGGATTTAAGCTATTCAATGATTCAGGATCACAGCTCAAAGTGACAGCCTGCCCTGGGCCTGCCTAGAGCCACAAACCCTCCCAAAGGGGAGGTCTGTTCTTGAATGGCAGCAAAACAACGCTGGCCCAGGCCACAGGGACTCCCTTCTAAGGCCGAGTTCTGGAAGGTCTGGCTGGAGCACTTGGCACCTGAAATAGAGGACAGTCATGTATCTTATCTTCCTAAATGGATAGTGAACTCCGAGGCAAACACCAAATCTGACCATTCGGGGATCAGTCGAGTTGTTGGATCAGTCAAAACATCAGGCAGGGGTACAAGAAGTATGAATGGGTGAGTCGAGAAGCAACAGCCTGCTCCTGGGGTCAACTGCCAGGAGTCTCCCACACACATTTCCCAGGGGCATCTTCACCTTGTTGAACTCTGGTGTCTTCAGTGACTAACCAGCAAGACAAGAAACTAATTGAACCCAGCCACACAGGTCCATTATCAACATACTTAGAGGAAACAGTTGCTAAAAAAAAAGGCAGTGGTCTTGAAGAGATAGCCGATTCTAGGACTGGGGCAGGAAATATGCAAGGTGAGCCTGGAGCATCTAGTAGTGACGAAAAATAAAGAAGTGCTCAAAAGGGGCACCAGGGTGGCTCTGTGGTTAAGTGTCTGACTTCGGCTCCAGTCATGATCTCGAGGTTCATGAGTTCGAGCCCCGCATCTGGTTCCGTGCTGACAGTCCGGAGCCTGGAGCCTGCTTCGGATTCTGTGTCTCCCTCTCTCTCTGCCCCTCCCCGACTCCCGCTCTGTTTGTCTCTCTCAAAAATAAACATTAAAAAAAAAAAAAGTGCTCAAAAAATGAACCCCCCCCACCCCAATGATGGGGTGGGTCAAAGGGACCTGAGAGACCTCCCAGTGACCAGACCTGGAACAATCTGAGCAATAAAATAAAGTAGTACTGGATTACAAACCAAAATATAAATATCCATGAGTCTATACTGTTATAAATAAATGAATAAATCGGGGCACCTGGGTGGCTCAGTCGGTTAAGCATCCAACTCTTAATCTCAGCTCAGGTCATGATCTCACGGTTTGTGGGATCGAGCCCTGCATCGGGCTCTGTGCTTAAGTGCAGAGACTGCTTGGGATTCTTCCTCTCCATTACTCTCTCTCTGCCCCTCTCCTGCTCACTCTCTCTCAAAATAAGTAAATTAATTAAATTTTAAAAAAAGAACAAAGAACTGAGGGACAACAAACAAATCTCTCCTATTCCAGAATTCCAAATAATTCACGTAGATACACTGCCCTCGAGGAGAGAAGCACAGTCCCCCACTCAAGTGTGCGCTATACATAATGACCTCCTTCCAAAGAGGACAGTGCAGAAAGGGGAGGGGAGACAGCGACTTTCCAGTGGAGAGACCTGACGAACATCACCTCAGCCAGGTGACCGAGGCTGACATCAACAGAGATAAGTCACGTTAACTGCATGTACTCTTGATGTGTGATGAAAGCAGCACTTTACCTGTGTGGTCTTCCTTCCCCTGACTCATAACCCCAGTGTAATCATGAAGAAAACATTAGACGAATCCCAACCGAAAACACACTAAAAAATGCCTGAGCAGTATTCCTCAAGATGGTCAAGCTCATCAAAAACAAGGAAAGCCTAAGAAACTGGCTCAGCCAAGAGGAGCCTAAGAAGACACGCCAACTAAATGCAATGTGGTGTCCGGATGGGATCTTGGAACAGAGAAAGGACCTTAGATAAAAGCGAAAGGAATCTGAGTGAGGTGCGGACCTTTCACGAATAATTACGTATCAAAATTGGTTCACTCAGTGTGACAAATGTGCAATACTGATGTAAGAGGTTAATAGTAGCAGAAAGTGAGCAGATGAGAACACTGAAAGCTGTGCTACCTATGAAGTTTTTCTAAAACTATTCTGAAATAAAGTTAATTAAAAAAAAAAAAAGGCAGTGGCTCATCTTGTGGCAAAATGAGATCCAAGGACACCAGTGACCATGAACTCATGTTCCTAAGACAAGTGAACTCTCCACGGAGCCACACTGAGGGGTGTGTGGGAAGAGGGGTGGCAGGAGCCGCATCAGTGGTCCCGAGGTGCCCCACCCCAAAGGCACAGGGCCTGAGAGTTTGAAGGCCATGGGAGTAGGTCACAGAGGGAAGGCTGCTCTCACCACTTCTGTCCACACAGCTGCTGGTGCCACTTTCTTAAGATCTCCCCCCTTCACGAATGAGCCCATGCAGATGTGCAAAGCAGCAGCCCCGCGTCAGAGGTGAAGTCACCCCCAGTGATCTTGCTGAGTCCCAGCCTGCCATTGGTGCCACCTCGCCACAAGCAGCCACCGAAGCACAGCTACTGGGTACACGTGCTGCAGAAGGTGGCCAGCGGAACTGTGGATGGCCAAAGCCATGGCCGCCTTTCCCCATGAAACCCTTCACTGGAAAGATTGGAGACTGGGAGACGGCAACCCTCTGGAAATTTAGTCTGTGACCTGTCCCCACCCCCATGTCATCTGCACTGTAACATTCATCCCGTTCACCTGTTTGCTCTCCTGCGTGTGAGCAACTTGTTGGAGGACAGGCCAAAGATATGGGCCAGGCTTCGGGATCCACACTGTGTGAGCTCAGAAAGTGTGTGTTAAAAGACGTGGGCAGACATGTGCTTCAAGGGCACCTATGAATGTCTGCCCTCTTCTTTAACAACCCCAGCAGGGGGCCTTCCATGATGGGGACCATGGGAGGCCTGGACACACAGATAAAACAGGACATGACCCCTCCAGGGCTCAGGCACTAGACAAGGGGTACTAAGACCAAAGTGCAGGGAGGGGAAAAGCCCTCAGCCTACTTAGAGGAAGGGAAGGCTTCACAGAGGAAGTGACGTTCCCACGGCCAACTGCGCTTTAAGAGGAAAAGTCAGGAAATGTGCCTCGGAGGCAGGTGAGGCGGAGAAGAGCCTTGGAGGCAAAGGGAGGAGCACACAGCCCAGAAATGGGACAAGAGGGGAATCCAAGCACAGACTCGATTCTGACCCGACTGGGAGTTCCCCACCATAACGAGGGGATTAAACACAGTACCACCCTCCTGGGGTTGTCAGGAGGATTAAGGAGTCAGGACATATGAATGGCTAAGAAGGGCGTAGCAAAGCTCAAAAAGTTGCGTTTTTACTTGTATTATTATTCCAATATACAGAAGACGGGGTATTTAATCTGAGAACTACTCTCTTAAAATACCAGGCTATTACTGTGGAAGACTCCTTAAGATATATTCCAATTCTCTGCCGTGACTCTTGGAAGCACTATTACCTGGACTTGGTGACATCCCAGTTTATAAACCCTACCCTACAGGGCGCCTCAGGTCATGATCTCAGGTCATGATCTCAGCTCAGGTCATGATCTCAAGGTTATGAGTTGGATCCCTGCGTCAGGCTCTGTGTTGATGGCATGGAGCCTGCTTGTGGTTCTCTCTCCCTCTCTGCCCCTCCCCCGCTCATGTTCTTTCTCTCTTTCTCAAAATAAATAAACTTAAAAAAAAAAAGTATTATAAATCCTACCTGAAGCAGTGCTTCTCAAATAGCCCCAACAAAAGCACCCCTGATTAAAGTCAGGGGAGAGGAAATGCAAAACTCCAGGAATCTGGGAATCGAACCCAAAGCAGCCTGCCACAAACAAAATATTGTCTTTAAGTTTCTTGTGTTAGCTTAAACTCATGTAAACTTTGCATTCCAATCTGTAATAGATCCATGACTGTTTTAATACAAAAATGCTTAAAACTAAGATGGAAGTGCCTAGAAGATGCAAAGACCCCTCTTAGTCGGTGGCTTGGACCACCCACAGCACAGGACCCCCGCAGGGTCCAAGAACCCCAGATGAAGAAGCACAGTCATGGCCTTAGCATTCTCTTCTGCAAAATGGGAATACAACCCACACCGATTCTGACTGGTATCTGTGAGATGAGACAACATGTGAAACCATGAAGCAGAGCACCAGGCGACACAGCAACACTTATGCTGTGGTACAAATGCTGA
The DNA here is from genome assembly GCF_016509475.1 of Prionailurus bengalensis. Taxonomy (NCBI): domain Eukaryota; kingdom Metazoa; phylum Chordata; class Mammalia; order Carnivora; family Felidae; genus Prionailurus; species Prionailurus bengalensis. The sequence continues at coordinate 40,545,755 of NC_057347.1, forward strand.
AGCAGAATCTTCGGGATGAATTATAATGTGCCTTCGAAACCCCACTGATCCATAAAATTGCTATTTGTGGGTATCTGGCTATCCTGTGCCAGGCACCGGACTAGCTCCTTTACCCTGTTTCTAATTCTGCAAAATACTTCGTATCCCCATTTTACTGGAAGAAACAGAGGCTCAACAAGATCGAGTCACAAGTCCAAGGCCAGGCGACTGGTAAGTGGGGGAGTCCAGACAACAACTCAGCTCTGGCTGACTCTATAAAGCTGTGCTTTCCACCCTACCGTACTACCTCTCTGTTTACTGGGCAAGGCTCAGAAGAAGGACGTCTCTAAGAAGGACTTGCTTCGTGGGGCTGAATTTGAATTTTGACCTTGCTGTTTCCACATAAATTCTAGTGAAAGGAGCTACTGGTGGACAGCCACAGTCTTCCCACCCGCGAGCAGCAAGGGGAATCCGGGGGTGAAGCAGAAGCCGCGCTGCTGGCTCCCAACACCCATAACCCGGCCCAGAGAGACCCCTGAGCCCACTCACTTTTACTTTCATTTTCTAGCCATCACGACTTTCCCAGAAGTGAATGCTACAGATGTCAGCAAACTCCCGCCCCGAAGAGTACTGACTTGGGACTCATAACTACCATGGTCCCCAGAGGCAGAGGAGATGGGGGTCATGGAGGATAGGAAGGTGGTGTGGGGGTGGGGAAAAAAACAGAAGCAGAGGAGGGCATCAATGACACGGACGCTAAAGGGTCTGCAGTGGGGCCCCTGCCTGCTCACCCTGCGTGCCCGTTCCTTGAAGCAGCCCGAAGAAGGGCCCACTCTTAGGGAAAAAGAGGCACGTGGATTCCTAAATCCCAAGCCCCGGTTCTACCACCTTCTAACCAGATGACCTAAGGCTAGCTACTTTAAATTCCTTCAGCATCATCTCTGAAATGGAGATACAAAATCTCATGATCTCCCAGGACTCTTGTAAGGAACAGGTATGAAAAGAACTTTGTTTCTTGGGAGGATCATGTGTGAAAAAACCCTGCAGCTTTAAAATGATTTCTAAAAATCCATCGTTACCACCTCTCTATTGCATGAAGGCAGAAAAGGCCAACTAGTTGGAAGAGGCAAGAGAGGAGAGGCTTCTGTGGCACACAGAGCCCTTCCTCTTTTTGCCAAGCAATGTCAGATCTCTGCTTGGACTCTACAATCCCTGGATACCGGAAGCGGCTGCCTGACTACCGGGGGCACTGATGCCTTCCACATCTCTCTGAAAGGGAGAGCTTCTCCTTCAAAAACCTGTTTCAGAATTCTGGCCGGGAGAGCATGTCCAGACAAAGAGGGTCCCCTCAGAAGGCTGGCAGCCTCATCCTGTGACTCTCAAAGAGTTCCAGAAACCACAACCCTCGACAGGCGAGATAAGTTTGGTCAGAGACCGATGGCCAGTGAGCAGTCAGGCCTCTCCAGCCCTGCCCCTCAGAGGCACAGGCTGACCAGATTAGAGAAACTAGACTGGCCACAGAAGTCTCCAATAACCTTCCAAAGAAGACCACACTAGTGGTCCAACTGTTGACCCCAATAAGGTAGGCTTTTTTGTTGTCCAATAAAAAACGAAATGAGTGCATCCCAGGTCTAGCTCAAAAGTTTGTAGGAGTGAGACACTGGTGACTGACTGTCCAGAAGAAGTCAGAAAGGTCTCAAGGCAAAAAAAAAAAAAAAAAACAAAAACGTTTAGCACCTGTAAGGGCAGTAAAGACGGTGCAGAACACTGAAGAGCTACAGAAATTCCCAAAGACTGCATGGCCTTTCCTCCCTTCCTCGGATGTGATAGCAAGGGTCGGTCATGGCCTCAAAGAGTCAGGCTACTCTCGTTAAGGTACAGTCTTGGCCTGTACTTTGGCCACATAACAAAGAACCTCCCAGGCTGGTCTGAGACAACAGCCATTTCACACACCTAAGTCCCAAGCACTAGACAAGGATCAGATGTCAGTGCAGGCTGCCTCTTGGAAAGGCTGGGGGGAATCAGCCCTTTCTGGCATGTATGGGAATCCCTTGGGCTACAAAAATCAGCACATCAAGAAGCCAGAGGTGCCACTGTGCTCTCACCTTGCTCCTCTATAATCTACAATTTGTCCAAGCCCAGAAGGGACTGGAGAGGCCCTAGGACTAGAAGTGGCATAGACCTGTTGATCAAGGAGATGTGTGTGTGTTTGAGAGTGGGAAAGAGATGAGCCAGGACCCTTTGATTCCAGATTCCTAATTTTTGGTCTTTTCCCTCCGCCCTAAAGACCAACAGACAGCAGTCCTAGGAGGAGCAGTCCCTCTGAAGCAGCTTGGAAACCACTCACGTGCTCTGGGAGGACAGGGCTGAGCCTGGAGCAAGGGGGAGGGGGAGAGGGGGGAGAGAAAGAAGATAATGAATGGGCAGATCCACCCTGATCTGTGATCTGTAGCTAGGATTAAGCAAACCTCAGCTAAATTTTTCAGAGGCAGGAAGAGAAATACACTCAGAAAACACAACTAGGGAACAATATAACTAGAGGACAGCTATGGGGGTGGAGGGGGCAAGACAAGAAGGCAGTTCATCCCTAAAAAGTGGCCAAGACTTCAAATTCTGCTGAGATCCTGGCTGGCTCCCTGGCTCGAGGAAAGAGGGGAAGGGAGGAGCTATGGGAGCCTGTGAGAGTGGAACGCTGTCACCCAGGACCCCTCCGCCCTCCCCCCCCCCCCCCCCAGGAAATCGAGATAAAATTTCCCTAGGGCTGGAGGGGACAACTGTTTTTGTGGGACGGTGTGGGCCGGCGGGGAGGAAAACCGCGACAGACAGCACTCCTCGCCACCTCTATAGAGAAGGAAGACCGCCTCCTTCATACCTAGCAAAGATTCCTCCAGTTCTGGGAGCAGAGGGAGCAGAATTTGGGGTCTCTCTCTCCCACAACTGGACTGGACAGGCCAGAGGAGAGCCCTGGGGGTGTCCCAAGGCTCATAAAGAGCCGGTTAGAGTGGGTAAGAAGGGCCCCCCTTTGGCCCGACGCCTGGGGAGCCCCTTAAGAGGGGGCTACGGGTCGGGGGAGGGGTCACTATCCCCCTAAGCCGGGGTTGGGCGGGAGGAAGTGCTGCCCCGAAGAGGGTTCAACGCGAACGAGACACTGGGTCGCGGGACAGGCACACTCACGGCGGCTCCGGGGCGGCGGCGTTACTTGGGGCCGGGGCTCGGACAGGCTCCGCTCCTCTCCCCCCGGCGGTGTCCCAGGCTCCGGCCTCCACTTCCGCCTTTCAGCCGCTCCGGATCCGGATCTCCACCTCAGACCCGCCCCTCAATACTCCCAGGTGACTGACAGGGCGGAGAGACCAATGGGAGGCACTCTTGGCCGATTTACAGGCGACGCCTGTGGGGGGCACGGGCGAGGCGGGAGAGCGCGCGCGAGGGACGGCGGGACTTGTAGTTCAGACAACTGGGAGGAGCCGGTGGCCGCCTGGGACTTAGGGTTAGGGTGGAGCCCGCTGCCGGCGAGGCGGAGCCCGGCCGGGAAAATTTTAAAGCCAGGGCTGCCAAACGCGTCACCCTGGGTTCCAGGAGCCCCGAGGGGAGGCGGGTGGCAGAGCGCTGGAAGAGGGCAGACGACTGTGTGAGCAGAATTGGGAAAGGAAAAATATGGTGTGAATGAATAATGCACATGAGGCCGCAGTCCTGAGCACTGGCTAAACCGGAGAAGCCTCTGTCTGCACAGAGCTGCCAAGTCAGCTCTGGGAGCCCGACTGTTGGGGACATTCTGTAATGAGGAAGGTGACGGAAGTGTTATAGGAAGGGTTCTCTGGAGGTGAACCAGAGAGATCAAAAGGAGAGCTCCTGCCACTGCTCAGCCGTAAGCCAGGACCCTCCTCCTTTGGCTGAACATCAAGACACACCAGGATCACCTCTACCTCTGCCTCCCCCGACCCCGACCCCGACCCCGAACCAGCTCCTGTCTCTGATGCCAAATATGGAGCCGGACTACTTCTGCTTTGGCTCTCCCCATCCATAAACACAGATTAGAACCATTTCTGTTTGCCTCCCCCACCTTGACCTCCATATGGATCAGGACTATTTCTATTTTTCTTTTTTCTTTTCTTCTCTCTTTCTTTCTTTTCTTCTTTCTTTCTTTCTTTGCTTCCCTTAATGTGGATTAGGACCACTTCTGTCTCCGCCCCCCCCCCTCCCCCAACACGGACCGGTATCTCCTCTGCGTTTGCATCCCACTCCCAGTAATACTACTCAAAACTTGTATGGAATCAAAGCTCAGTCCAGAGACAGCTGTGGGCGTTGTTCCTGTGACACCTGCTGACACCAGTCATGCTTTGGAGCCCGAGCTGAAGAATCAACCTGTCTGGGACCGCCTGCCGCAAAACTGCCCACACCTAGTTCCATCTGGTCACCAGAGCGCTGCTTTCTAACAATAGCCGTAACCCCCATCTCCCCACCCCTGCATCCCTGCAGTGATCATCTGAGAAGTGAAAGCTAAGAGGGAAGAGAGGACTTAAGAGAGCAAAGGAGACGGGCAGAGTGGAATTCCTAGCAGGTTCTTGGCTAGTGACAAGCTTTTCCCCCCAGACCCTGCTGTACCTAGCCTGTAACAGGTACAGGATTGGTTATACAAGATCAGTGGGGCGTCCCACTGGCTACCTTTCCAGAGCTGGAGGTGGGTCTGAGTCAGGACTCTGTGCCTCTCACACACTGTCTGAATCTGTGGCTGTCATGGGTGGGAGGAGGAGGGGTATAACGGGCCCGCAGTGACTCATTAAGGTTTCTACCTCATCCCTGGGGCTTCTGGTGGCGTGAATGTGGTGCCAAGTGGATTGCTCGGCGCCTTTGCCCTTCCTAGAGACAGCAACAGGGCCCTGGGGTGCGGTGGGGAGTGACTGCCCTGTAGGCTCCTCCAAAGCCCTGGAGCTCTCAAGACCAACCCCCAGAAACAGCCAGAGCCAACAACTACAAAAATAAAGCATTTATTTCCTATCCAAAAGTGAGCCTTGGGTGTTGGGTGGCAAAGGAGAACTGGAGAACAGGGTGGATTTGTGAGAAGTCAGGGCCCTGAGTGAGACCGTGTTGGGTGTGGGGAGAACAGGCTCGGAAGAGGTCTGGTGAGGGGAGGGGTAGGGAGTGCCGTGGGGACTGTTTCAAGTTGCTGGCAGCAGAAAAGACCACCTTCAGGGACAGCCTGCAGAAACACAGAAACAGAGATGTTGACAGGCCCAGGCCCAGGGGTAGAAGCTGACATTTCTGGGCCCAGAAAGCACTCTCTGGAGCACAGGAACCCGGAGAGGACACTCTAAGGCAGGACCTGCAAATCCAAATACCTACAGAGACCAGACAAAGAAGTCAAAGGAGGGAAGCCAGCTAAGTGTCAGGAGATGATCCAGAAATGTGGCGACTGTGAAAAAGTGGCGAGCACAGGCCCCATCTCAAGGGGACTGTGGCCACTCAACACCAGTGGATTATTGCCAGTGGAATGTTGGCCCAGGGTTGCCAGAATGCCCCAAGTTTTTTAGAGAAACTGGAATATCTGGATATTTGTGTGAACTCTGATTTTTAGTGTCAGCAACTCATTCGTATTTTACCACACACACACACACACACACACACACAAATCTGCGAGAACCGAAGAATACATATCTGCGGGCCACCCGTTTGTTTCTTGTGTGGGTTGAGGGATGGGGTGAGCTTCTCCAGCCTGGGCTGGTAGGGGGAGGTCTAAGGAGTCTTGGGTTCCTCAGATGCCAGCTGCGATCTCAAACCTACCTGTCTCAAGGTGACATCGCTTCCAAGGTGTCCAGCAGAATCCAGGGGCTGGGATAGAAGGCCTCACAATATCACTAAGCTATCTCTGCTGCAGAATCTGCAATCTGTCCCTCTTGCCTTAGACACCAAGATCCTGCCTGCTCTTGCCTCAGTCTTCGTGGGCTTGATCTGGGACCCTTCCCCAACCCCCGGTGCTCCCTGGTATCTACCTGCCTCCAGATCCTGGGGAGAAAGCAGGACATGTCATCTGCCCAGCCGGATCGGCACTGCATTCTGTCTCATGCCTGTTGGGTTCCACAGCCTCAGGTGGCTCCCCCTCACAGAGGGGAAGGATACAGGAAGGTTTAGAAAAGGGAAGAGGGTCCGAAGTAACCAGGCTTTGTTAAAAAGTCCAGAGAATGCAGAGCCAACCAGACCAGCCGGTGGCTGTTGACCGGAGGCAGGAGGCCAAGGGGCCCAGTCCCTCCCTGGATGGCAAGCAGCAGTGCCCACCCCAGACGGGCCTGGGCCCAGGGCCAGGGTCAGTGGAACGTGTCTGACCTGGACCGAAAGCTGTGCTGCATGAGGCTTGGGGTCGGGGATGGGGCCTCTGGCACTGGGGAAGGTCCCAGAGGCTCAGGCTCTGACGGGAAGGGGGACAGCACGGAGAGCCTCAGGTTGGAGGGGGCGGCCCCCATCTCTGCTGTCCCCACACTGGCTGGGCAGTGGACCTCAGCAAAAGTAGTATCCTGGAGGCTGGGCGGTGGTCCAGATAGACAGGGTGAGATGCGTGGAGGCCTCAGCTGGGGACCAGGAGGGTCTGGGAGCCGAGCCGAGACTACTGGGTGGACTGGGGGACCCAGCCTAGCCTGTAGCAGGCCCATGATGTGTCGAAGCTCCCGGCTCAGCTGAGACACTTCCTGGTTGAGGCGGGAGATCTGTTGAAAACACAACAAATCGTTTCCCAGATGCCACAACAATCACCGATCTCCCGGGTGCGCCCCCCCTCCACTGTGTACAAAACTCTTTCCCAGCCACTCCTGCTCACGGCCACTGGGAGAAAAAGGCAGGGCAGGGGTTATCTTTGTCTAGATGTAAACACTCAGCTTGTTTCCAAAAAGGCTTTGGGACAGCAGGTATTGCTATCCCCTCTCCTTCACTTTTACAAGAGGCAGAAAAATAGGCTCAAAGAGGCCACAAAGCTGGAAGTGACAGACACAGCAGCCTTACTCTCAGGTGACCCCCCCCCACCTCCGCACACAAGCTCAAGCATCTATTCAGTGTTTTGCAAACTTCAGGGAATGCGAATCAACTGAGAAACTTGTCAAAATGCAGATTCCTGGGCCCCGCCCCAGCCATTCCAAATTGGGTGAGGCTCAGGAGTCTGCATCTTAATGGTGCTGACAGACACTCAAGTGTGGGAAACACCACCTAGAACAGTGAGCCCAAAGCAGGACTGGCCCTCCATCTGGCCCAACAGGGCCTGGTCCCGCCCCCCAGCCCCAGGGGCTGCCCTCCTGGGATGCAGATGATGTTTATCAGAACCCAGGGAAGGCCCACTCCCTAAGGGTTGGGCCTGACTGTGCCCTGATGACAGCTCAGAGATCCCCTGGGAGGAGGCAGACGCAGAGCCTTGGCATACAAGATCTGGGCTCTTCCTGACCAGGGTTTAGACATGAGGATCCAGGTCTCCCAGGGTTGAAGGCCTCTCAGCCTCCCTGTCCTCTGACCCCTAAGTTTGCTGAGCATTCCCTTCCCAGGGCTGGGGAAGGAAAAGGACTTGGTAGGGGGCAGGTCCCTAAAGGAGAGAACCCCACAGTGGAGGAGGGAGGAGAGGCTGTCTTTGCGGGCTAGATAGCCTGAGCCAGCCGGGAAAGGGTGGAGGCAGCAGGCACTGAGTGCTTACCTGTGCCAGGGGCTGGGCCAGGCATGTGAGCACTCTTATATCATGCTCAACAACTCTGGCAAAAACAGGTTATTTTTCCCATTTTTCGACGAGGAAATTGAAGTTTGGGGTGGTTGTGGGACTTGCCCAAGGTCACCCGGCTAGTGTGAATGACTGAACTCAGGACGCTGGCTCCAAACCCTCAAACGCTCTTACATACGAGGCACATCGCTGATCCCAAGATGCTAGCTGCCAAGGTTGGAGGGAAGGAGTCAACCCCAACCTACCTCCTGGTTTAGCCTGCAGACCTTTTCCTTCATCTCCTCAGCCTCAGTGGCCAGTTCCTGGCTGGGCCTGGTCCCTGCAGCCGGAATGGGGTGGAAGGGTGCAGGGTGAGTGCAAGGAGCGGGAGTCTACGGCTTGGGCTGGGTCCCCTCCTCTTGCTGGGCAGGCAGAGAGGAGCGGAGAAGCAGCTCTGGGCTCAGGATGATGGGAAAGGCAGACTCTTCCCTGCCCCTTCCCCTGACCCCTGCCCCAGCTGTACACGCAAAAGCTTCTCTTTAGCATCTGAACACAACATGCTCTTCTCTCCTGCCTTTGTCCCAACAACTGCCTTGCTCCACCCCTCAAACTCCTACCCAACCCCTTAAGACCCCCTACAAGGGTCCCCTCCTCTAAGAAGGACGGTTAGGGGTGCCCTCCCCTCCTACCTCAGAGCCTTGTTCCTGTCTCGGTTGTGGCACTTGACACCCCGTTCTGGAATCGTTTATCTGAGGACACAGGTGTGTCCCCCACTAGACCGGAAGCTCACTGAGAGTGCAGGCCAGGTCTGACACATCTATGCTTTCCCAGCACAGAGTCCGGCACGTGGTCAGCCCTTACTACACGCGGGACGGACGGCGGAAGGGACGGACGGGTGGACGGATGGTGGGTGAATGGGTGACGGAGAGTGAGGTCTACGGCTGGCCCTTACCTGAAGGAGGGGCCTGTGAGCAGGGCCTAGCGTGCTCATGCCTCCTGCTGAACCGAAAGGTAGGGGCCTCCGCTGTGCTGCCAGAGTCCTCAATGCCATCCACTATCCTGGGATGGGGGCAGTGATCATCAGTCCCATGCGGAGAGGGCAAGGGCCAGAGCAGAGCAGGCGGAGGGTAACTGGGGGCGGCAGTGCCAGGGAGCTGGGGAGGAGCAGCAGTCAAAGAGGGGTGGGGTTGCAAGTGTGGTGGATCAGGAAGGGCGGGTGGGCAGATGGGGCAGAGATAGGAAGAGCACTGGTTGGAAGGCTGGGGACGGAGCCCAGAGAAGGTTCTGGAAGCCAGCAGGGGTATGGGGAAGGCAGGGGAGGCTGGCGTCTCACCGGGGACTGAGGTCCGGAGGTCCAAAGGTTCCCAGTGGGGGAATGAGAAGCTGGGGGGGCTTCCAGGCAGCAGAACCCCTGGGGGGGCCATGAGGGGAGGGGCTGTGGCCCCGGCCAGCCAGGGCAGGGGAAGGGAATGGGGACAGGGAAGGGGAGGAGACAAGGGCTGAGAATGGGGGCAGCTCCTCGCCCAAGAGGCTGACCAGGGAGCCCCGGGGCCGCGCTGGGCTGAGGTTGGGCAGCAGGAGGGGCCGGCGGGGCCTGGAACCACCCCCAGACTCCACCCCAGTCTCGGCCTCTGTGATGGATGGTAGGGTCTTGTCTGAGGAGGAGCCAAGGCTTTCAGAGCGGGGCTGTGGGCAGAGGGCAGCTGATGTCAGGACAGTGAACAATAGGCCCCTTCATTAAGCAACAGCCTTCACTGGCAGATGCAGCCACCCATCCCCCCCCCCCTTCTCCCTGCGGCAGAGGAGCCACGGAAAGGTGCCTCCAGCTCCCAGACTCCCCCATGCAACCTCAAACCCCACCCCACACCTCCCAGGAAGATGGTGTTACCTGGGAGAGGCGAGGAGATCTGGAAAAGCGGCTGAGGCCCTGCGGGGACATAGGGGGGATTCAAGCTGACTCACACCTCCCCCCTCTCCTGGTGCAGCTCTTCCTCCCCATCAGTGCTGTGGGCTTTGAGAATGTGGGGCCTTTTTGTGGAACTGAGTCAGAGATACTTCCAACTCCAACTCAGAGATGTCTGAGTGGCAAAGTAAGTCTGAAAAGCAGTGAAAGACAAAGGCCTAGGGTGTAAACTGTAGACCTGGCCCAGAGGCTAAGCCAAAATGGGGTCAGGAAATATTTGGTGAGTGCCGGAGAGGAAACCCAGGGGATGATGCCCAGTTCAGAGACGGACTTGGAGGAGGAGCACGCGAGGGGGACTCTTTCCAAAGTGAGGTCCCTCTGAGGGGTCTGAGGGGGGTGCTGAGGGGTGGCCAACAGGAAATGATGGGTCAGAGGAGTCGGAAGTAGAAGTGGTGAGAGATGGTCCATGGGGTTGGGTGATGGCCAATGAAGAAGGGTCAGGTGGGGGTGGAAGATGTTAAGCGTGGAAGGGACAATGGAAGGGGGTGCCGGGGATTGAGAAATGATGTTCTCCGGGTGGAAGGAGATGCATGAGACTCTCTCTTGGGATGGGGAGGTCTGCCCTGAAGGAGGGGACCTCGGAGGAGGTGGAGGCCATAGGGGGTCTACATACATTGGTGTCAGAGCCCTGGCGCAGGTTGAAGGTGAGGTCCCGGGGCAGGCCAGCCCGGAAGGCAGCCCCGTACTCAGGATAGAGTCTCAGGACCTCAGCCAGCCCTCTGCTGCTCAGCTGCTGCAGGCCACAGTAGGTCAGTGCCTTCACGTCAGCGCTGGTCTTCAGCACGCAGCTTGGGACTGCCCCTGACCCAGGCTCCTGCCCCGGCTCAGGGATATCTGCCCCAATCAGGTCCCCCTTCCCTGTGGGTAAGGGATGGGGATAGTCAGCTGGGGCAGAGGGACCAAGAGGATATCAGCGGGAAGTGGTCAGTGGAGCTGGGGGATGGTTAGTGTGTTTGAAGGGCGGTCAGAGAAGGATCAATCAATAGGATTGGTGGAAATAATCAATGGAGTTGGGAAAAAGTCAGTGGAGAGTGACTGATGAAGTTGGGAGACAGTCAATGGGAAATGTCAGTATAATCAATGGAACTAGATGATCAGTAAAGAATGGCCAGAGGGGTCAGCTAAAGGGTAAAGGTCAATGGAGTTGAGGGTCAGTGGGGAAGAGTCAATGGAGTTGGGAGATGGTGCAGCAGGAAAGGATCAGTGGAGTTGGGGGAGAGTCACTGGGGAAGGGTTGACGGGTTGATGGCCCATAGGATTAGGGGAGAATCTGAGGGTATGGTCAAAAGGGGATGGTAGTAAGGTGAAGACACCAGGAAAGAGGACCCCCTCAGCAGGAATTCCACATATCCACTAGGGTATCCCAGGCCCTAGATTCCTGGCCACACCCAATGCCTCTGGGGGTAGGTAGTAGGTGGTGGTGGGATCCTCACCCAGGATGGCCAGCACCATGTTGTCTCGAAGCACCTCAAGCGAGCCGGAGCAGACGTAGTAGTGTGCCTGCAGGGCGTCCCCACGGCGCAACAGGTACTCGCCTGGAGCGCAGAACGAGGTCTTGATGTGCAGGGAGAGGGCCCGCAGGCAGCCTCTGCTCGCTGCTGCAAACAGCGGCAGCTGCAGGATCTCCCGATTCAGGTGCATAGCGATGTCAGCTCTCAGCTCGTCTGGGAAGTCACGCAGTAACTGCATAAGGGGCATAGGTCATTCTGGCCATCCCCCTGCAGCTGCTACTTGAGTTCTATAAATGTGCTGAGCTGTCTCCAAGGAGAGAACTCCAAAACTTGCCTTTTGCTTTGAAGTTACCTGTGTTTGACCTTCAAGAAGACCTCTGTGTATCAAACCTCAATTTTGCTTGTGTGTGGACCTCTCAACCCAAGTTCAGGAGCAGAGACTAGGCCTTTTCCTATGTGTCCACTGCCTGTGACTACACACGGTGGTCACTCACACATGTCCTTGGTTACTCAACCCCGTACAAGGATCGGCCCTGGTGGGTCAGCTTTCAACCGGGAGTCAGGAAACTAGAAGTCAGCTCTGCCCCTAAGTCCTTGTGAACCTTGGGCAATCCATTTGCTCTCTCTGGGCCTCAATATCCCCATCTGTAAAACGCAGGGTTACACAAGACCTTGAACATTACCAATGATCTCTGAGGAGCCAAACAATGTTCATAGTTCTATCCTCATCTTATGGAGCCCCTAGGCCACTTGGGCTTGCTGACCTCTCCCTCTTATCCCCATTTCCTCCCCAGGCTCCTCTTCTAACTTTCCACACTCTGCCCGCATCATGGCAGCCAGCTCCATGACTTCCCTACTCCCTGTGAGCCTGGAGCCCTACCTATGGGTCTAGACCTGTATTTTCAACTACCGATGGAACAGCCTCCACCTGGATCTCCCACAGGCACCACACCCTCATCATGGCCTAATCCTGGACTTTCATGTTCACACCTTCCTCCTGTGATGCCCCCATCATGCCCCTTTGCCCAAACCAGGGACCTGGGGCCCATTCTGAGCTCCTCTCCTGCAACCAGCCGATCACCAGGTCCTCCGGCTCCGGCTCTCAGAGATACCTCCTAGATCCTCAGGTCACTGCCCAGCCTAAAAGTTTTGCAGAATACAATCTAAATTCAAGACCACCCATGAGCTGGCCTGACCCGCCTCCCCAGCCCTGTCTCTTGCACTCCGGTCTCCCTCCTCCCCTCCACAGCACTCACACACCCAGTCCTGAAGGCTCACTGACTTGACTTTCAGTTCCCTGAACTCCCCTGCTCTTTTGTGTCAACATTTCCGGGTCTGTGTTCCTACTCCTCTTTCTGCCTGGAATGGCCTCTGGTAGCAGGCCGATTTCCTTCTTGCCCCTCACGATGTCCCCTCTTCCGTGCCACCTTCCCTGACTCCTCTAGGCCCAGGCACAACGTCCCCTAATTGCTCTGCCATCCCTCCAGCAGAGTCCTATTCACTGCATAATTATTTGTTTACCTGTCTGCCTCCTTCACCCAACTGGTGTCTCCCTCAGGACAAGGGCTGAGTGTCATCATCTCTGAGCTCCCTGTGTCCCGCACAGAGGCTGGCCCAAAGCGAGCGCTCAGGAAAGGCTGGCTGAGGGGCGTGGGGGTGGCGGATGGCATTAGCTAAGGCCTGAGCTCCCTCTCAGCTCCCGTGTTCTAGTGCCAAGGAAAAGGGATGTGGATGGGGGTCGGTGCCGTGCCCCTTTGAGCAGGGCTTCGCCTCCCGGGACCCCAGGTGTCTCCATCCCAACCCCAGAGAGACGGCGACCCCTCTCCCACTCTGACGCCACGCGCCGGGGTCCGGGCACACTACCTCGTTGGCGTCGATGCCGCTGTTGACAGCCCACGTGGTCTGGAAGGACTCGAGCATGCGCTGCTTGAGCGGCCGCGGCAGGCGGTGCACACGGATGAAGTCCTTGAGGTCCTTCATGCGGCGGTGGTAGAGTGAACGGCGCGAGTACATGCGCTGGATGATGGCCGTCACGTTCCCGAACACCACGGCGTGCATCAGCGCTGCAGCGGCGGCAGCGGCAGCGGGTTAGGGACGGCCACCCCTCCCGCCTCCTCCCCCGTCCCAGGACCCACCCTGCCGGTGGACGGCTCTGGGCGCCTGGGGAGGGAGGCGCAGGAGAGCCAGCGGGCTTGGGTTGGCGCAGGGAATAGCCAGACCTGATGTTCCTCTCCTGCCCTCCAGCTAGGTCATGAACTTGGGTTTCCCATTCCCTTCGCAGAAGGCCAGCACGGCCCCCCCGGGGACCAGCATGTAGTAGATGCTGAGGAAACGGCTATGAATGAATGCACGACTGTCTGGACGTGGGTGGGCATCTTGCCTTCTCTGAGCCTGTTTCCCCATCTGCACGCTGGGCTTAGCGGGGCCACCCTGGGGCATGGCGGGCCCGGCCTCACCGCCTATGAGCATGGTGCAGATGGAAAAGATCTTCTCCGCGTCGGTGTTGGCGCACACGTTGCCGAAGCCCACGCTGGTAAGGCTGCTCAGCGTGAAGTAGAGGGCAGCGATGTAGGCACTGCGCCGTGACGGGCCGCCCGCCGAGCCATTGACATAGGGCTCCTCCAGCCGCTTGCCCAGCTCGTGCAACCAGCCTGGGGGGGCGGGGGGAGTGGAGGGAGGCAAGGAGCGGCGGCCCAGGCAGTGGAGAGCTGGCCTTCCCTGAGCTGCCTGCGCTTGACTTTGGGCAAGTGTTTACAGAGGCGAGGGGAGGTTTGCACCCGCAGGGACAGAAAATGTCCCCGGTGGTCTGGGCCTGGGACTCCCCACAGTGAACTGGTTACAGCTGCAAACTTCCTAAGCTCCTGAATGTTTGGGGGGACCCTCCTCACTCTAACAGTTTACTGAGCACCCCTGTGTACAGGGTGCTGACACTTGACCCCACCATTCTCCCTGCCCTGATGGAACCTACCATCTGGAGGGGAAAGACACATGAAATAAATGACAGGTGGGCAGTGAGCTACTAAAAGGGAAGTACGGGGCGTCCTAGGAGCCATAATGGGTTAGGGAGAGTTAGCTTAGTGGTGATTGCAAGGAATAGAAAAGTCACTTAGGGGAAGAAGGGAGGGAAGAAAAAGGGAGAAGATTCCCGAGAGGAAAACAGGTTCAAGGCCGTTGTGAGAAAGCAGTGCATCCCGGGGGGCTGGAAGGAGGCCAGCGTGGCTGCAGCACAGGGCCCAGGGAAGAAAGGGAAACCAAGTGGGGAGAGAGAAGGCAGCAGGGCTATGCAGGGTGTGGATTGAGTGGGGACTTTTTTTTTTTTTTGAGCGTGGACTTTATTTTGAGGGCAGTGGAGAGCCACTGAAAGGGTCGGGGGGAGAAGGAGCACTACCTCTGCCCCAAACACCCTCCTGACCATGAGAGTGTTTCCTGTACTGCTTTGATTGCCTGTCACCGGTCTTGCTCCCCTGCTAGGCTGTGAGCTCTGCCCAGGCAGACCCCTGGTCTTCACTTCAGTACCCCCGTGCCTGACCCAGAGGGAAGAATGTGGGGTGGTGGGTGTGGTGCCAGAGGAGGCATCAGCCCGGGGGCCTGAGTGGACAAGACAGGCGGACGAATGTCAGCGAAAGCCTGGGGTCGGTGGCTCACCGATGTCCCAAAGCAGCGGGTCATTGGCCTCCATCTCCCGGCGCCCGATGACGTACCAGATGCAGGCCATCCAGTGGGCGAGGAGCGCGAAGACGGACATGAGCAGTGTGAGGACCACGGCGCTGCACTGTGAGTATCGCTCCAGCTTCTGCAGCAGCCGCAGCAGCCGCAGCAGCCGCACCGTCTTCAGAAGGTGCACCAGCGATGTCTGCAGGAGTGTGGTGGGGGAGGCTGGGAGCAGGCACGCCTCCGCCTCCTCGGAGCCCCTGTGTCCCCTCCCAGATGCCCTGGAGCCAGGGGAAGCTGCAGCAGGGGAAACCGTCCCTGCTGTCCTGAGAAAGTGACCAGGGAATGTGGCCAGGAGAGAATAATACTAAAACCAATAAAGGCTAACACTTACTATATGTGTACTTGCTTACTTATGTAAGTACTTACTATATGTGTGTCAGGCTCTGGGCTAAGCACTTACGATCCTCATGACACACTCATGCCTTCAGTTCAGTTATCATCATTGTTCCAGTTTGCAGATGAGTAAACTAAGGCTCAGAGGCAGGGGAACAGACACAATGATCTCTGGCCCCTGCCTGAAGCCCTCAAAGTCTTAGGCACAACCAGCTGTGGACAAGAGCTGGTTGTTGGCGATGACAGCAGTTGTGATGGGAGCCGTCCTCAACCCACAGAGTAGCAAGGTAAGGCGCGAACAGGCAAGAGGCTTGGGGACAGGGGGAGGTTAGGGGCCATGGCCATGGTGGGTGAGCTGCTGATGAGAGGCGCATACCGAAGTGCTGGGGCAAGGAGAGCAGAAAGTGAAGGAGCCTGGGTTTCAAGGTCTTAGCCATTGTGGGGCTTAGGTGGGGGTTATGGACCTCATAAGCATCCTGTGTTAGCTAATATTACCACCACGACTGTTGTCATTGTGGTCACCAGTGCTTCAATTAGCCCTCCAAATCTTGGAGACGAGGAGCAGGTATGGAAACTTATCCTCTCACTACTCTGGGAGGGGGCAGCTTGGAAGCTGGGCTGGGGGCTCTGGGGCAGCGCCGGGGGAACTTGGTATGAAGGCCCTCTCAGAAGCCTCCGCCAGCATCCCCCACAGCCCTGGCCCGGCACGGCTCCTGAGCCACCTCCTGTCCTTTTCTCTAATTTTAGGTGAAGGAGCTGGAAAGGAGGTGGCCCTGCTTCCTCCACATGGACCGTCTCCAGGGCTTAACGCCTGCCTCCAGCTCCCAGAGCTTCTGCTTCCAAACTTGAGTCCTTCAGAGTTTCTCCTAGTCACCTGCCTCTGAGCCCCACTCCCTTGGGGCCCTCCTCTCCTTCTCCTTGGACCAGAGTGTCCCAGGCCTGGCTCCTTCAAGTCCACAGCTCTGCCAGTGCCTACTCATCCTCTGTCTTTGCTCTGTCTCCCTCCAGCCCCACACTGCTCCTCCTCCCCCCATTCTGCAACATCATCGAGTTGGGTGCATGGGGTTCCTGAGAACCGGGGTGGTACGTTAGAAAGAGGAATAGACTAGGAGTCTGGAGGCCTGGTTCCAATCTCCTGCCTGCCGCTGCTAGCTGTGTGACCTGCGGCAAGTCACTTAACCTCTCTGAGCCTTTGCAGCTACCTCTGAAAAAGAGAATCTGCCCTGAAGGGTTACTGTGAGGCTCCTATGTGATGATGTGGACGAAAGGACTTAGTAAATGTAAGATGCTCCTTAAGGTATCAGAGGAGGGGACTGCCTGGGAGGAGAGACAGGGGATTCTCTGTAGCTCTCCCCAGGACAGCTGTCCGGCTGGCTGACACAGCCTGGTGGGCACGGGATGGGAGAGTGCAGTCACAGGGAGGGGTGGGGAGCTCTGCTCGGAGTGGCCGGAGCCTCAGGGCAGACATACACACATGCACGTGTGTGGGAGTGTGCACACACGTGTACCCAGCCAGGAGAAGAGGCCCACAGCCCGTTGGCGGCTAGTTAAATCCGGCTGCGTGTAGGTGGTTTCCCACTATAGCTGAGTGTGGCAGAGAGAGGAGCGCACAGGGAAACTGCTCTCCACCTCCCCACCCAACAGCCAAGGGGGTCTGGGGACACAGGGTGGGACTCCCTCACCCTGGACTCGAGAGCACCTGCTATCTGCTGGCTGGGTGCAGAGCTGACCACTCAGGGCACCTCCGGGCGGTCCCCGGGGAGCTGAGAGGGCCCAGGACCTGGCACTGTCTGCCTCCAAATCCACCCCACAGCCTCTGCCTCCTTGTCTTGGCTTACAACGCTCCCCCCAGATGCTCTCTCCCCATCTTCTGCCAGCCAAATCCTGCTCTCTGTCAAGGGTCTAGCTCTGCTCTGTCTCCTGCAGGAATCCTTCCCAGACCACCCCTGGCCTTTTTCCAACTGCAGTGCTTTGGCCTCCCAGGTGCTGGCTAGATTTCAGATCATTTGTACGCACGCCCACTTTCCTGCCTGGAACTCCAAGGTCGGCTAGCTCCTGCCCAGCTGCCAGCAACACCTGGGCCCCATCTTCCTCTCCATTCACCTCTTCTGTTCCTGCTGTCCCCTCCACCAGTCCTGCCCCCTCACCAGCTTAGCTGCCTGGAGGCTGAATCCTTGTCCCTTTTCCCCACCGTGACCATGCTCCACACAGTGCTTTGCAGACAGCTAAATGCTCATCGGTTGTTTGTTAAATAAAAATGTGAAAAGTACCACTCATTTGGCATCAGACCAATGCCGCCTTGGTAGCCCTAGTTAGCTTTTCATTTGTCTCAGCTTCCCTCAGTGATTGTGAGCTGAGCTCCCCGAGAGCGCAGACCCTCCCAGCTCCTTCTGAGCAGCCCACGGCAGGTGCCTGACAACTACATGCAGATGGATGGATGGGAAGGACTGAGTCTGAGTTGGGGTCGGTGCCTTCATAGGAGGTGCTGGGCTAACTTGGGAGGCTGGGCTGCAGGGTGGCCTGGGGGTCACTCACCACGGTGATGTTGAAGACATAAAGCAGGTCAAAAGGCAGAGCAGCAATAAGGTCAACGAAGAACCAGGTGGCCAGGTAGTGAAGACCGATGGAACGAGGAGCAGAGACCACCTGGCCGGACTGGGACACATAGGTGGTGCGGAAGTTCAGGATGATATCTGGGGGTGCAAGAGGCTGTTGGTTACTAGGGGCTTTGTGCCCAGAAACTCAGGCCGAGGGGCCAAGGAAATGAGTAGCTGGGAACAAGCCTGAGGCCCAGAATGGAGGGGGGGGGGCAGGGAAGAGGAAGAGAGCTCGGGCTTCTGGCTGGTCTCCAGGGAGGAGTGGTCTAAAGGTTGAAGGCTGAAGGGGTCAGAGGTCAGGGCACATGGACCATTAGGACTTAAAGACCCAGAAATGGTTGGGCTCTGAATGCCTGGGTACTGCAGGCCCAGGATCGAGCAAAGGTTGGAGGAGTGGGTCCCTCCAGCCCACCCACCAGGGTATGTGGGGCAGAAGGTCTAACCCAGGATGAAGAGCATCTCCACGGCGATGTCGCTGACAAGGGTGTGTCGGGAAGTGATGGGGGTGTCATCATCGCCCAAGAAGCAGACATTGTAGGGAACGGTGACCGCAACGTAGAAGGTGGCGAGGAGGATGAGGCCGTCCCACACGGCCTTGGGGACGCTGTAGTGGAGGAGGAGGCAGCGGGACCCCCCCACGGAGGCCACCTTGTACTCGGGCACTGATGGCTTTGGCTCAAACACGTTCTAGGGGGAGAGGGGTGGCGGTTGGGGACATTTAAGGGAAAGAGGAGCCGAGGCTTGGGGAAGGGAGAGGCAGCGGATGGGGAAGGGGGGAGTCGGTGCTGCAGACATGACCACGACAGGAGATAGAAGGTGCAGGGGAGGGGGTCAGGGGCTGGCACCTAACACTTCCTTCCTCTGCCAAGCAACTGCTCAGGCCCCCTGTTGATCAATCATGTTTTGAGAGGGGGGTTTTATAAGGATGGGCCTTCCCCCTACTTGAGAGGGAGATTACGACAAATCAGGCACACGCCTTAGCTTGAGGGGTCACTAACATCTCCCTTAAGTTTCTCTTGGTATTTGGGGGCCCTGTGGGGGACGGGGATATCCCAGAGATGAGGGGAGGCTGGCACGGCGCACCCCATTCCCTGTAGCCCTCAAAACAACACAGAGGGCTGGACAACTGATCCCAAGGCTTTATCAGGGTCTTAGGGCTAGACAGCAGGACCCCACTGGGGGCTCTCTCCCTAGGACCACAGCTTGTGATTTCACTCCCCCCCCCCCCCCCGCAAAGGTAACTCTATCATCCAGAGGTAGGTGATGTAATTGCTGCTAGGTCCCTGCCCTTATGATATCATCATAGTAGAGTAACGTCAATCAGAAGGAAGCAAGGGAAATGGGGTTGGAAGATGTGAGGGGACATGATGGGACACAGCAGAGAGTCATACATGAGAAACGGGTAGACAGAGGAATAAGCCACGGGAGGGAGATCAGATAGGCAGGGAGACGGGGAGACAGTAGCAAGGCTGTCTCAGAATCACAGCTGAGAGACGTTGGGGTGCAGACAGGACTCACATTATTGGTTTTCATGCCTCCCTGGCCCCGGCGGCCAAAATGGCCAGTCAGCCGGTGTAGGACAGTACGGCTCTGCCTCCTGGCAGATCGAAGTCTTGAGCCGGCTCCCCTCCTACCAAAACCGTCCGAGTTTTCTGTTGGGAAGAAGGGTGCAAGATAAATGGGGGCGCATCCCATGAGGCCCGGTAGGGAGAGGTCTTGTGTGACCTTCAGCAAGGACCTCTGACCATTAATGCCTCCTCCCCAGGCCTGCAGTTACCATGATTACTGTCACCATGGCCTCCTGAGGGGCCAAGTCCTGGGCCTCCACTCTGAGTGATGTCCTTGAAGGAAAAGAGGAAAAGCACGACCTCTCCCATCTCATTCTTGATGGGCATCATGTCCAAGAGGCACCAAAAAGCTGAGCCTGGAGATGTGGAGAGGTGGAATGGGAGGGTGAGCAGTCAGTCCATGGCACCCCTTTCCCCTTAACCTCCCATGGTTCCTGAGCATAGTCAAAGGGCTTGGCAAAGGTTTAGATCTGCAAAGAACCCCAGAGATTATGTTAGCTGACTCCTTCTCTTCCAGATGGGAGAACAAAGTCCTCGAGAGGATCAGGGATGTACTTGGCGTCACCTAGTCAGCCTGTGGCAGTGGGTGGACCAGCACCCAGACTTCTGCCATGCCAGGCAAATTCTGGGTAAGGCACCTAGGCAGGGCTGCGGGGCTGCAGGACTGCAGGGCAGGCCAGGCCTCCTTACCATCCTTTCGATAGAAGCAGATTTCAGCCCGGTGCTCCTGATGGCCCTCCAGGGCCTTGTGCAGCCTCTGCAGTGCTGGCTCGCTGGTCTCCGGACCGTAGAGGAAGCGGCAGCTGCAGGTTTTCTGCATGACCTCGGTACGGCCGTAGCCTGTGAGCTCACAGAATCCGTCAGAGCAGTACACAATGGGAAAGCCCCGTGGGCCCTGTGCGTTGGCCAGCAGGAAGTTGCTGTCTGTGGGAAGAAGAGGTCAAGGTTAGGTCAAGGCCAGGAGGGGAGCTTAGCCTCAAGGTGGGTAAGTACCTCCCCCAGGCTGTGGTCAGAAGTCAGAGCCAGAAGCTTCCCAGGCTTCATTTGATTCCTGGGTCCCCTTTGGGATATTCTGAAATGAGAGTGCGAAGAGATAGAACTAAAGGACAAGGACGTAAGGGTGGCCCGGGACTGGCACAGGGATCACTGGGGGGTTGGAGAAGGTCATGCAGTCCTTCTGCCTGCATTCAGGCTGGTGAGCTTATACAGAGGACCTATAGTAGTAAGAGCATGGGCTCCAGCACCACACCCCTGCCGCTTTCCAACCATAACCTTGGACAAGTTAATGAACTCTCTTCTGTGCCTCAGCTTTCGTATCTGCAAAGTGGGAGGTAATATATCTTGTTCACATGGTTGTCGTGAGAGTTATATGAGTTACCTGGGGAAAACAGATCCTAGCACTCACTAAGTGCTACACTGACAAGGTACGACAATACCCCCCCACACACCCCACCCCCCACCGCCCGCCACATTCCGACAGCCTGCAAGACACATGCATAGCTGCTACCCTGTCATCCTATTAGAGAGTGGACAGGGCAGAGATTCTGGTGATATCACACCCATTGTATTGATAGGAAACCAAAAGATGGGGATTATCCAAACTCACAAATCTCCTTTGTTGGGGGAGAGAGACAGTGATGAGTAGTGTCCTCATTCTCTGCCTTCCAGGAAAGGTCCTCTTTTTAGCATCTCTTTAGGTAATTTCAGGGGGTCTGTCCCAGTGCTCAAAGTCAGACAGGATTGGGCGCTGAAGTTTAGTCCAGCAACCCCAGCAGCAGAACCTGAGCTGGATCCCTATGGCTCCAATGTGTGGAGGTCGAAGAGGGGCTCTGTGGGCCATCCAGGGGCAGAGTCTCCACTGAGGGAAGGGGCCTGAGACACAACCAGTACTGGGAGCTAAGAGGGGTGACTGTCTGGGGGTGGAGTGGCTGATGGGGGCTGAAGGTGCCTGGGAGGCTTTGGGCCCTGGGCAGCAGCCTCCCTCTTCCATCCCAGGGCCCGTTGCCCGGGTGATGGGAGCTATGGAAACAAGGGAGGTGTCTGTGGGGGGAGAGTGGGGAGGCGGCTAAGGCCCCGGCGGCTCGGTTTCCGCCCGCGGGTACCGCTCCCGCTACCTTCCAGATACTGGCTAGGGTACCCCAAGGGGGCAGGGGGAGATCTCTCAGCTCCAAAGTAGGAAAAGGGAAAGGCGGGAGAAGTGGCAGAGAAGGAGGAATGTGGCTGTCCAAGGTGCTGAACCTGAATCCAAGCTGGGGGTGGGTGAGCAGAGAGTTCCCTCCGTCACAGGGACCACCCCCTCCTCCTGCCTCACCTCCCTCAGATGCAGACGCGCCAAGATTTGGGGGCGCGTGACCTTAATCCAAGCAAGGTGCTGCCTAAGTCTGATCTTTTCTCTTTCTTTTTTCTTTTTTTTTTTCCTGGGGAAGGAGATGCTGGAGCCTTCTGGAAGTAGACTCCAGAGCGCCTGACCGCTTCGTCCCACCTCTGCGTCTCGGATACCCCCCCATACGTCCCCAGCAGAGCTCTGCCCCGCAGCGGGAGGCTCCCACGGCCCCCTCCTCCGTTTTGCGGCACAAAAAGCATTTCCTGACTCAGTCACACTCCCAGTCTTAGCCCCCTGCACTCTTGGCCCTTTCCTCGCCTCCCCTCACAGGACACTGCCAGTCCTGTGCCTTTCCCGGCGACTTCGGGAGTTCCTAGACCGTCAAGTCCACTCTCCCCGCCTCGGGTGTCACCATATCCAGGAGACCCGGCGCCGGCGCCGAAGCCGACTTGGCCCCAGCTCCAACACCCAGCCCCAGCCTCGCCCCACTCACGAGTGCCGTCGAAGCGGGTGGCGATGGTGTCCAGAAAGGTGTTTTGCGGGGCCAGCAACCCCTTCATGACCGGCATGGCCTCGGGGCGGGGGTTCGAGGCGCGGCGCTGGGGGGCGTTCAGCGCGGCGGGGCCGGAGGGGGCGCGCTGCCGGCGGAGCCGGGGCGCCCCATGCGCCCGCCTGCCTCCTCCCCTCCTCTCAGCGCCGCCGCCGCCGCTGCCTCTCGGTTCCGAACCTTGCAGCTCTCGGCTAGGCTTGGCGCCGCCTCTGTCCCCCCACCTCCCCACGGGCCAAGTTCTTTCCCCCGGGCTCGGCCCGCACCCGCCACGTGGCCGGTACGGGGAGGGGCCGCCAGCGACACCCTCACCCTTCTCCGCGTTGCTCCTCCCAGGGGGGAGCGGCCCACGCGTGTCTCTCCCAGAGAGATTTCGGGACACGCCCACCTGGAGCAGAGACCACGGAGGTGGGGCGGGGCTTGGTTGGCAGACACTCCCCTTTCCGGGGTGACCACGCCCCCACGCGTGGTTCCCAGGCGACTCCTTGTGGCTCCGCCCTACGGGTTTCCCCGCGAGCCGCCCACGCTGCGGATGGTGTTTGGTTCACAGTGCCGCCTGCTGGAATTGGGATATTTCAGTTCCCTGCGCTCCAAAGTGTGATAGCAAGGTTAAAGAGATTCGTTTGGCCGGTGGGGGGTCGACGGGACGGCTGGAAATGAACTTCTAGAATAGCTTCACCCTCACTCGCGCCCCAGTTTAGGTAGGGAACCTTGGCGAGCTCTATCTCTGAGTGCAGCCTGGCGGATGAAAAGAGCTTTGGAGTCCATGGGGTAGAATCCCAGCTTTGCTACTCACTGATTGTGTGATTTAGCCTCGTCAAGCCTCTCTTTCCTTATCTGTAAAATTCAGCTAATAATTTTCACCTCGTGCGGTTGTGAGAATTTAATAGCATAATGCATGTTTTTGGTACACAATAAGTGTGCTGGAGACCAATTGTCTCTCTCTTCCTGTAGTCTTGATTTAACCTTCCTTCTCTCAGCTGCCATTCAAGTGGAAGAGAGGCTGCAGGCAAGTTGGGGGCTGAGAAAGACAGTTTCAAGTTAGGCAGAGTCAGTTTGCAAATCTTTAAAGGTGTATTGGTGGTCTTTGAGCTCCATCTTCTCCAAGAGGGAACCAGTGTAGCAGCAAGAAGGACCCAGGTGAGACCAGACATCGGACTTTTTCACTACAAAAGCAGAAAATCACCGGGCGGGGGGGTGGGGGGGCAGCTGAGGGTGGTGGCTTAGGGTGGCTGCTTTCCAGAACAAAGCAGCTAAAGCCAGTGAGAATGGGAAGATAGGCTGGTGGTCATCTCAGGCCCTCACCAGTGCTCCTCATCCCCAAGTCTGACCTGGGCATTATCTGGAATGTTAGATTGCTTAAAAGTCCCACATCCTTCTGTGTCTCTACTTTTGGATGTTATATTAGTTTCCTAGGGCTACTATAACAAAGTACCACAAACTGGCTTAAACAACAGAAATTTATGTCTCAGTTTATGAGAAATTTATGTCTGGAGGCTAGAAGTCCAAGATCAAGAGAAGGCAGGGCTGGTTCCTTCTGAAGGCTGTGAGGGAGAATCTGTTCCATGCCTCTCTTCTAGCTTCTGGTGGGTTGCTGACAATCTTTGGTGTTCCTTGGCTTGTAGATACATCACTCCACCTCTGTCTTCATGTTCACATGGGTTCCCCCTGTGTGTGTTTCTGTAAGTCCACATTCCCCCTTTTTACAAGGACACTGGTCATATTGGATTAGAGGTCCACTCTACTCCAGTATGACCTCATCTTAATTATATCTACTATTTCTATATGAGGTCATATTATGAAGTGCTGGGGGTTAGGACTTCAACATATGAATTGGGGGTGGGGAGGTGCATTCGGCTAAAGTTGCAGGAAAATCTTGCCCCATTTCTGATTAAGAACTCCTGACTCCCAGGTACCTACAGAATGAAGTATAAAGCCTTCACAGTCCAGGCTGCAGGAACCTAAGAGCCTCCCCTCCAGCGTCTCCCCGCGCCCCACACCATCAACCCCGTGCTGCAGCCACTCAGGAAAATTCTTGTTGAATCTCAAATTCTCGGTCTTTTGGGCAAGCTTGGCTCCTCTCCCTTTCCAGCCAGACTCCGCTCCTCTGTGCAACATTCCTAGCTACCTCCCATCCCTGTCTGTCTGTAAAGGTCGAGATACAGAATGACGAGGAGAGAGCATTGAGAGATGAGTCTGCCCCCCCCCCCCTCCTCCCCCTCCAAGCGTGCACACGTGCGTTTCTCTCCGTACCACTGGGCCTAGCACAGTTCCTTGCTCTGTTTTGTGTTCTACCAGCCAGAGCTGAGGTGCTCCAGGGCCGGGCTGCCAGGCCCTCGGGCTCTTTACAGACTCTCACGCCCCCTGCAGGACGGGATGCGACAGCAAAGGAACAGAGACCAGCTTCACTAACAGAGACTCGTCTTTATTGCCCTTTTTCTGAGGGCTGACACCCGGCGGGCAGCGAGGAGAGGGCAGGGTCAGAACGCGGCCAGAGCAACGGCTCAGACTCCAGACCGTCCCCCAGGCGCCGCAGAGGGAGCGGCCAGGGCGGGACATCTACGCCCGGGGCAGGGGCGCGGCGCTGGCTCTGCGCCTGCGCGGCGGCCCATGGTCAGGATGCCGGCTGCGTGGTTGCCACTGGCCTGCAGGAGGCGCTGCAGCCGGCCCTGGAGGCCAGGGGGTCCCGGCCGCCGCTTGCCCAGCGTGAGGATGCCGGCCGCGTGGTTGCCCGCGCCGTGCAGCAGCTCGTAGAGGCGGCAGGAGCACGTCTTCTGGCGGCAACAGTCGGGCAGGGGCTGCGCTGCCGCTCCCGGCGACAGGAGCGCGGGCGGTAGCAAAAGCAGCAGCAGCAGCAGCGTCACGGCGACCCAGGGGACCTAGGGAGACGCGAGGCCAGGCGCTGGGGTGGGGGGAGGGCAGGGGGGCGGAGGGTTTCCCGCCGCGCCCACCTTCAGCCCCCTGGCCCAGGCCCCGCCCACTTGGTTCTGTGCCCCCTCCCTCCTGCGGTCCTAACACTCTGCATCCCCTAATTTCCCCGGCCTCTGTCTGCAAGACTGTATTAGAGGGCTCCTCTCTGGCTCTTTTACCTACTCATCTCTCAAGCCCCAGCACACCATCTCCTCCAGGAAGCCCTTTGAGACTCCTGGGCAGAGTGATTCCCTCTTTTCTGGGTACCCTTAAGTCTCTCGTTACCCCCATTAGAGCGCTTACCACTCCACCTGAAAACAGGGTGTGTGAGTCTGCACCGGAAGTTTGTTCACTCAGGGAAACAGACCCAGTATAGCCCCAACATGGGCAAACCAAGGACTGGGGTGCAGTCAAGGACCGGCAGGATCCAGGTTGTCTTGTCTGCCTGCTCCCTCACAGGGGAAACTGCATTCTGTGGCTTCTGCACCAGTTTCCTACCCTCTTATGGGCACAACTTCCTCACTTGTAAACGGGTTAAGTAATTCCTCTAGTGCAGGCTGCCAGGAGGAGGACATGAGAGACTGCAAACAGCACCTGATACACGAGCTCTCAGGAGCTGGGCACAGTCCCATGCTAGCAGAGGCCGACCCTCCGCCAAGGCCCCACCCAGTCCCCCGCCTCAGAGCCCCCACCGCCGGGAAAAGACCAAGAGTAGAGACATCTCAGACTTCTTTCCAGCCCGCTGAGTAAGCAGTCTCATTGCCCCCCTGGGATGATGAGTTACCCCTCCATCCCCAGGTATCTTTACCTTTGTAGAGGGAGGGTTCATGGCGTCTGTTGCTCAGAGTGGGGTAGCCAAGAAAGGTGTTGTCTGCAGTGGTCCAAATAGCCAGGAACTTTGAGGCCGTTGACTGTGACCACTGATCAAGGGCCTGGGGTTTATAGTGCTCTGAGGTGGTGCAGGACAGACGGGTACTTGCGTCTACTCTGGGGCCAGACAAAGGCAAGTCTAAGATTAGCTTCCCACAGGGCAGCCGTCTCCAGGTTGGGCCCAAAGAATGGCCGCCAAGGCTCTCAGAAGCGGGAGTTCGATCACTGTGCCTAGGGTCCCCCCCTTGTCTGTCTGCCTGCTCCCTGGAGATGGGGCGGTCTCCGGGCATTAATGAGGCCACCTTGCACCCAGGAATCTGGGAGCACAAAAGAGGCCCTGGCTGGGGCGCTGGCCTGGGACAATGTATGTGTGTTTGGGGCGGGTGGGGGGGGGCAACTGCTAATTAGGGCAGGAGAGAAGGCAGCTGTGAGACCCACTCTCCACATGGTGTATGTGGTGGGGGGAGGGCAGCTAGGCAGCAGGCCTAGCTCCTTGTTGCTGTCCCTGGGGTCTGTCAGGCTCCACGGCCCTCTTCCTTAATGGAAAAGTCTTCTTACACCTCTCCCTTCCCCCAGTTCTCTCCTTCCCTCTGCCCCTTCCACAAACCTCCGAGGGGGAAAAGCTTAAAAACTCAACCTGGGTAGGGGAAGGAAACAGCCAAACCTGGTGTTGTTCTTGGACCTGCCCAGTTTTCCTCCTGTTCAGGTGGCCTGGAGTAGGGGATAGAGTCCCAATCCCACCATAGGAGAGAGTGAACGACCCGGGGTGGGGAGGACCGCGCCATCTCCAAGCCAGAGTCTCTTTTATTCTGGGCATGTCCATTATGCACCTGCTCTCAGCCAGGCCCTGCACAGCACTGGAGGGACAGTGTGCATCAGACATGGCCCAATTTCCCAGGAGCTCCAAAGTCCAGGTGGGGAGGCAACCTAGCATAATGATAGCTTCGTGGGAGAAAGGACCCCAAAAAGGCCTTGCATGCCAAGTAGATTTCCATCAGCTAAGATTGGGGAGGAGGCATTCCACAGAAGGCACAGCTTGAGCAGAGACCTGGAGGTGACAGTGCTTAGCTCATGCAGGATAGTAGGGTGTGGTCATCGTAGCTGCGGCTTCCTTCTCAGGGGAGAGGTGGCTGGACAGGTAAGTGAGGGCCAGGGTGGGTCAAAGGGTCTTGCAGGCTAAGCTGATTGGTCTGAATCCTGTGGCCACTGGGGAGCCACAGGAGGGTTTTACCAGGAAGAAGTTGTGGGGTTGATGGGGGGTTGGGTGGCCTGGATGTGGGGCATGGGATCCAGCAGTAATTCAGAGGTAGAACTGGTGACTTGGCAACTGATCAGGAACAGGGACTGTGTTACTTAAGAGGAGCTTGTGGGGCCTTGGGCAAGCCTCACAGCCTCAGGAAGCCTCAGTTTCCCCACTGCTAAGATGGACAGTTAACCCAAATGGTCTCTGAGATTGCTTCCTGTTGTGATACTTCCTGACTTGCAGTATAGCCCCTGCCCATGGAGGTGATTTGTGGGTATTGGGCCAGACAGGCACCTGTGCTAAGCCAGCTAAGTTGAGGAGCAGTCCTTCCCCATTTACGGTAAGCTTGGAGTGGAGAGAGGGAGGAGGAGTGGGCTCTGGGTCTTCTGGGTTGACCTAGGCCATGGTAGGGGTCCCCAAGACCTACCCCAACCTGGAGTGGAGCGTGGGGGGAAAGCCTTGGTGTCCAGAGCTGAAGGTGGGGGAAGCCAGCCTGCAGCAAGAGCAGGACGAATGAGACTACTACAGTTTCGCCATAAGCAGACCCTGAGTCCAGAATCTGGGTGCAAGTGGTTTATTTGGGAGGTAATCCTACAAAGCACATGAAAACATGGGGATGGGCAGGGTGGAAGGAAAACCAGTAAGAGTTGTGTTAATCAGAGAGTTACCACTACAGGCAACCGGTGCAGAAGACACTTGAGAATTGTACTCAGGGACAGTGACGCTGAGGTCTCTTTCTCTGACTCCTGTCTCTTATTGACTGAGGGTCGCTCCTGGGGAACATTAACGGTTAACACGTCCAGCCTGCCCAGTGACTGGGCCTGGAGACACAGGAGACATCGGCAGTATGTGGGAACTCTAGCAGTGTCCTCCGGAGGGCGCCACAGGACTTCAGGGAGGGCACTGCAGGGGCCAGTTGAGTGGGCTCCTCAGAACGGGCTGAACAGCTTAGACCTCCCTCAGGCCTGGGGTTCTGATGGGCAACTGTCACGTGACACAGAGTCGAAGACCCTGGCCAAGACTTCCCATCCAGAGAGGCCACAGAGGAATGTACCAAGTGGCCTATGAGGGGGATGGGGCGGTGGGCAGGCCTCTCAGCTCAGGACACCACCCTTTTCTGCAGACACTGGGCCAGGTGCCTGTGCCTAAGGACCCGGGGTATCTCAGGAGGATAGGGGGACGAAGGGCAGGCTGCAAGGGCCACCCGGAGTTCTCTGAAGGCCCCTTGCCCCACCAGGTGGACTCTGGCAGGGCCCACGCTGCCCCAGAACCGCAAGGACTTGTAGCGGGGAGAGACTTCCTGAAGGCAGTGGTCAAGCTGGAAACAGAACGGCCTGAGTGAGGCTGGTGTGTAGCTGTGTGGCATGTGGATGAGGGATGCCTGATGGTGCCCAGGGTATGTGTGGTAGGTGTTTCATGTGTCCATATGTGTCTGTGGAATTCATCCCTCCCTTCCCAGAGCCTCAGGGAAGCTCTCCTCCCCGCCTCCCTCCTCCCCATCACTCCACTGCGCCCAGGGCACCCGGAGTCATGCAGGGTAAAGGAGACACGCAGTCCTGTCCTATCCGTGTCTTGTTTACCTTGTCTCGATTTTCCTCTGACAGGTTTCTCAGGCCCCTCAGTGCCACAAACACCTCATAGTGGGGAGCCGAGCCCTCGGAGGAATCTGCAGACAAACCCCCATGTTCACACACTTTTGTCAACAGGGCAGCTCCCAACGCCAATGCCGGTGCTCCTACCTGTTCCAGCTTACTCTGAGGTTCATGGGAGAAGAGGAATCCCTTGGTAGAGAGGAGGGTAAATGGAGAGGAACCCAAAACCTAATCGTAAATATGAAGCAGGCCGGGAAGGGAAAGGGGGAGAGACTGCAGCAGGAGGGATGGGAGTTAGACCTGAGTGAGCTAGGGCTTGTGTTAGGAGCAACCAAAGAGGCCACGTCTTCTGACCTCTTTTCTAAAGTTCTTCCATCCGCATGGAATGGCAGGGGGGGCAGCCAACTCAAGAATGGGGGGCAGGAGCTGATGGAGAAGCTTACCCAGAATTCTGCTCTCCACACAGCTGTGGTCTAACAGTTTCGCCCCTGGCCACTGCCCGACAGCCCGGCCCAGGGCCTCAGAGAACACATCCTCTCGAATGTCTTCTCCTCTCACACTCAGGGCCTGGCCCAGCCTGGGGAGGAGGAAGGAGACAGAGGAGCCTAGGGCACAAGGACGCCCCTCAGCTCCCCAGGGGGTCACGTACCTGCAGACGAACCTGACGACTGGACACCGATTGTAGGCACCGACCACCTGTACCACATCACCCAGGCAGCACCTGACAGGTGGAGGAGTGGGGGGCGAGGTCAGCCCCAGGGGCCCATTCGCTCATATCCCTGGCCTTCGATAGGGTCCCAGAGGGGTGGGCAGGCGATCACCTGGTAAGGCTGATGTGGTCAGTCAGCACCAGCTCATACTCCTTGCCCTTCTGGGCCTCGGCCAGCAGGACGGTAGAGGCAGCCTCTTCCTGGGCTCCTTTGTTGACTGGGAGCAGCTCAATAAAAGGAGCTCCAGGGGGCAGAAGGTAGAGCCCTCGGGGCTGCTCTGGCCACGGGTTCAGGCCCACCACCCCTGTGGGGAGCAAGCAGCCCTTCAGTGGCCGGTGCCCTTGCTTTCTGCTAGGCAGTAGCCCCTCCCCCGGGCTCCCAGGCCCCAGTTCTCGGAGCAGCTGTTCCCACTGCTGCCCTCCCACCCCTCCTTCCTGGCTCCCCCAGGCTCAGTGTGCCGCCTCTGAGGCCCTAGTTGGGAGGAGGCGGTGGTTCGGGGGGTGGCAGACCTGGCGCCAAATGCTGGCACCGTGTGAATTTGTGCAAGTTTCTTAACCTCTATGAGCCTCAGTTTCTGCATGTGTATAAACGGAGCTGTTGGTGTTGGGGGGATTAAATGATTAGGTAGGGCTCAGTGTTTGGCAGCTAGCCGTGTGACCTCTGCCCCCTGCCCCAGCTCACTAGCCTTGAGTCCTGCTGACCTCCAGAGGCAGAGTAAGCCGGGGAGAAGAAGGCTAGCCCTTGGCACCACAATGCCTCCAGGGCAGCCACAGCCTCGGCCTGGCCTCCTGCGTCCAGAGTCACCACCACCTGTAGCTTCGGCCAGAGCCGAAGGGCCAGTCCTCGGGGCCCCTGCTCTAGGGCCTCCCGCAACTCAGCTGCCCGTCTGGGGAGAGGCACCCCCGGGTTCCCGGCAGCTATTGTCTCAGCTAGCTCTTCGCCATCCGCCTCCAGGCCCACAAAGACGTCCAGGAGTTCGGCTGCTGTCCCACCTTCCAGTGCCCGCAGCCCTGGGGACCTCAGTGCCTTCAGCAGCAGGGCCCCAGGGTGCTTGGCTCCAGGGGCGCTAACCTGGCCCAAGGCACGCCAAGGCCAGGGGAGAGGGCAGGGCCAGGGGGACGTAGGGGTCACACAGGCGGTGCCTCCTGGAGCCAGCACTTCTGGATAGGCCTTGTTTAGGGCTGCCAGACCCAGCAAGGTGGCCTGGAGGGAGACAAGAGAGGGTGTTGGCCCTGGGCCTGAGCCAGTCCCTGAGCCCCCAGTTTGGGGGTTCTTTGCCCACCCTGCTGGGAGGGTTTGGCTGCAAGTAGGGGTCTCTAATGGGGCTAGGCTCCAGCCTTCTCCGTTTACCTGCAGAGAGGCCTCCCCGTAGTACTGGGTTGAGGTAGGAGGCGAGAGCTGCCCCTCACTTTCTTCCTCTTGGGCCTGGCTGGCCTTGGTCAGTGGGAGATGGTTCCGGAAGGTACTTATATCTGTAGCCCAAAGACATCATAAACTCGTCCTGAAGCCACAGTTTCCCAAGAGTTTCAGGCAAGATGGGTGAGACCCTTAATAAGGAACCCAGCATAGGCTTAGGCTGAGCGGGGCTACTGGGGCCTAGGGCAAGGGGGGACTACTGGTGCCCAGGAATGGAAAATTCATCTTGAACAATCCTGAGCCTGGGTAGGGTCTTTGCGTTGGGCCCCTCTGTGCTGGCGGTAGAAAGTGAGAGGGAATCCTTGGGTTCTGAAATCTGACTATCCTGTGGGGTTTCTATCTGTTTGGGGCCACCTCCCCAGCCCCTTGGAAACACACCTGTGTTCCCCCTGAGGGGACCGCGGGGCCCCTGGGCTCCCTGCAGACACCACTTCAGGGCCTGCTGCTGGCTCTGGCCCGCGTGCAGTGTGCTCTGTTCTAGTCTCCGCTGCTGCCAGGCGGCCGCCCAGCACAGGGTCCCTGCTGCCACACGGTGCTGGAGGCCAGCAAGCCAGGACAGCCTGGCATCTTGGGGCTGCCGCTGCCAGAGCACGGCCAGCAGTGGCAGCAGCAGCAGCAGGAGAAGGAACAGCAGCAGCAGCAGCATCTCCAAGCAGCTCCTGGGAGGAGGAAGGGACCCAAGTTCTGGTCCTGGGGGGGAGGAGAGGATAACCCATTTCTCCCTCACCTTAAGCCCCCTCTACTGCACAAGAAACCCAGGAAAAAGGAAGTCTGGGAAGAAGCCAGGACCCGTCAGGCAGGTGATGCAGAGCAGACAACATCAAGGCCTTGGAGTCACACTGACCTGAGGTCGGACCCTGGCTCTGACACTTGGTTAGCCGTAGGGCCCTGGGTAAGTCAGCCAGCTGCTCTGGGCTCCGATCCCCTGTCTGTAAAATGGGAATAATAACAGCTTCGCAGAAGATATAGACAGGGTTTGACACAGTGCCTGGCACACAGCGGCTGCTCAATGACATGTCCTGCCCACTCCTGGGTGGCTCTGCTGCATCCCAGGATCCACCCTGTCCCCGCTCCGGGTCCCTCCTAAGCCCCGGGGAAGTGGTTCCATGTCCCACGTGCACCTGTCATAGCCCACTTGCGCAGACTCTCAGCACCCAGGGCCCCCTCGGCGGTGGGTACTTGGGTCTCTGTACACAGCCAGTCAGAAAGATGGAGCCGTGGCTTTAAAGGGAGGGGCCCTGATGGGGAAATCCGGTCACGGGCCTGAGGGAGGAGCTGGGGGGGAGGTGCTCTTAAAGGGGCAGCTTGCCTAAGGGCCCAAGCCCAAGCTGGCAGGTGGGAGGAAGCTACCGCGGGAGACTTCAAACTCCTGCTGTCTTCAAACTCCTGCAGGTGAAGGAAGAGAAAGCTGAGTGTGGGAAAGAGTTCAGGAAGCAGCTTGAGTTGGGAGAAGGGCGCACCCCAGGAGAGCAGGTTCAAGCTGGAGAACTGTTAAAAAAAAATTTTTTTTTTCTCCCAATCCAGAAACCATGTCCACAAAGATCTACCAGCTTTCTCTCACAAAGGTGGTAGAGAAATAAATCCCCACCCCTGGCATAAGCAACCACAAATCTAGTTGCTCTCCATATAGATTTGTCTGTTCTGGACATTTCATATAAATGGAATCAGAACACGTGGTCTTTTGTGCTGGCTCCTTTCACTTAGCATGTTTTCAAGGTTCTTCCACGTCGTACCGTGTAGCAGTAGTTCATTTCTTTTTATTGCCAAATGTATTTCATGGTATGGATATGCCACACCACATTTACTTATCCGTTCATCAGTTGATGGGCATTTGGGGTCATTTCCGTTCTTTGGCTACTATGTATAACGCTATTACGGATATTTGTGTACAAGTTTTTCTGTGGATATATGTTTCTATTTTCTTGCATAAAAATGTGATGAATGCAAGGGATTTACTGCATTCCAATGAATAGAATAGCTGGGTTGCATAGTAGCTCTGTTTAACTGTGTAAGGAACTGTTAAACTGGTTTCCATAGTGGCTGCACCATTTTACATCCCCACCAGCAGTATATGAGGGTTTCAAATTCTCTACATCCTTGCAAACACTTGTTATTATCCGACGTTTTGATCACAGCTATCGTAGTGGGGTGTGAAGTGACTTGAGTCTGTTTTAATTTGCATGGTCCCCGATGACCAATGACCAAGCATCTTTTCATGTATCTATTGGCCATTTATACACTTCTATGGAGAAATGTCTTTTCAGATCCTTTACCCATTTTTTATTGGGCAATTTGTCTTTTTATTATTAAGCTGTAAGAGTTCTTTATATATTTTGCAGTCAAGTCCCCTGTCAGATAGATGATTTGCAAATGGATTCTTCCATTCTGTGGGTTGTCTCTTCATTTTCTTGATAGTGTCCTTTGAAGCACAAAAATTTTAAATTTTGATGAAGTCTAATTGTCTACTTTTCCTTTTGTTGCTTGTGCTTTTGGTGTCATATCTAGGGACCCATCGTCAAGTCCAAGGTCATGAAGATTTACTCCTATGTTTTCTTCCAATACTTCCATAAAATTAGCTCTTACATTTAGGTCTTTGATTTGTTTTTTCTTGTGGTAAAATATGCCTAAGATTTACCATTTTAACCTGATCAGGTATCCACTTCAGTGGCATTAAGTACATTCACACCATCGTGCAACCATCACCACCATCCATTTCCAGAACTTTTTCTTCTTCCTACACTGAAGTGTGACTCATGAAACACTAACTCCCCATTCCTCCTCTCCCCAGCCTCTGATGACCATGATTCTATTTTCTGTCTTCATGAATTTGACTACTCCAGGTAGCTAACATAGGGGCATCCATACAATGTCTGTCCTTTTATGTCTGTCTTATTCATTCAGCATAATGTCTTCAAGATTCACCCATGTTGTGGCATGTGTCAGAATTCCCTTCCTTTTTAAAGCTGAATGATAGTCCCTTGTATGTCTAGACCACATTTAGTTTACCCATTCACCCACCGATGGACACTTGTGTTATTTTCACCTTTTGGCTTTTGTGAATAACGCTGCTACGAACACGGGTGTACAAATATCTGTTTGAGTCCCGCTTTCAATTCTTTTGAGTATATACCCAGAAGTGCTGGATCACATGTTTAACTTTTTGAGCAATCTCCATGGTATTTTCAAAGCAGCTGCTACTTTACATGCCTACCTGCAACGCACATGGGTTCCAATTTTTCCGCATCCCCTACAACAGTTGTTTTTTTGTTTTGTTTTGATAACAGCCAATCTAATGGGTAAAAAGTATTTCATTGTAGTTGTGATTTGCATTTTTTTTTTTTTAGAAAAAATTTTTAAGTTTCTTTTTATTTATTTTGGGAGAGATACAGAGAGCAAGCGGGGAGGGGCAGAGAGAGATGGAGACATAGAATCTGAAGCAAGCTCCAGACTCCGGGCTGTCAGCATAGAGCTCAACTCGGGGCTCCAACTCACAAACGGTGAGATCATGACCTGAGCCAAAATCAAGTCAGATGCTTAACTGACTAAGCCACCCAGGTACCCCATGATTTGCATTTCTAACGACTGAGCATTTCTTGTGTATTTATTGTCCACCTGTATATCTTTAGAGAAATGTCTACTCACATCCTTTCCATTTAAAAATGGGGCACCTGGGTGGCTCAGTCGGTTAAGCGTCTGACTTTGGCTCGAGTCATGATCTTGCAGTTCGTGAGTTCTAGCCCTGCATCGGGCTCTGTGCTGACAGCTCAGAGCCTGGAGCCTGCTTTGGATTCTCTGTCTCCCTCTCTCTGCCCCTCCCCGGCTTGTGCTCTCTCTTTCTCTCAAAAATAAGTAAACATTAATTTTTTTTAAATTGTTGTTGACTTGTAGGAATTCTTTATATATTCTGGATATTAATCCCTTATCAGACATATAATTTGCACATATTTTCTCCCAATCTGTGGGGTTGTCTATTCACTCTAACAGTGTCCTTTGATGCACAAAAATTTTTGTTTTGATGAGGTCTACTTTTTTTTAAAAGTTTATTTATTTATTTATTTATTTATTTTGAGTGAGAGAGAGAGAGCACGAATGGGGTTGGGGCAGACAGAGAGGAGAGAGCAAGAATCCCAAGCAGACTTTGCACCAGGGCAGAGCCCAATGAAGGACCCAACCAACCATGAGATCATGACCTGAGCCAAAGTCGGACGCTTAACCGACTGAGCCACCCAGACACCCCGATGAGGTCCAATTTATTTTGTGTTGCCTGTGGTGTCATGGCCAAGAAATCATTGCCAAATCCAATGTCATGAAGTTTTCTATGGTTTCTTCTAAGATTTTTATAGTTTTATCTCTTACATTTAGGTCTTTGATCCATTTTAATTTTTGTACGTGATGTAACATAAGGCTCCAACTTTATTCTTTTTTTTTAATGTTTTTATTTTTTTGAGAGAAAGAGTACGCCCACGTGCATGCTCAGGAGAGGGGCAGAGAAAGAGGAAGACGGAAGGATACAAAGCGGGCTCCACGCTGACAGGCTGATAGGCTGACAGCAGCAGCCCGATGCAGGGCTCGAACTCCCCAACTGTGAGATCACAACCTGACCCAAAGTCGGACACTCAAGTGACTGAGCCACCCAGGCGTCCCTCTCCACCCCCCCCCAACTTTATTCTTTTGCATGTGGCTATCCAGTTGTCCCAGCACCACTTGTTGAAAAGACTATT
This sequence comes from Prionailurus bengalensis, assembly GCF_016509475.1. Taxonomy (NCBI): domain Eukaryota; kingdom Metazoa; phylum Chordata; class Mammalia; order Carnivora; family Felidae; genus Prionailurus; species Prionailurus bengalensis. The sequence continues at coordinate 40,581,355 of NC_057347.1, forward strand.
CTTTCCCCATTGCATAGTTTTGGCACTCCTGTGAAAAATCAGTTGACCATGGACACATGGGTTTCTTTCTGGACTGTGAATTCTATTCTATGGATCCATACATCTATCCTTATGCCAGTATCACACTATGTTGATTATTGTTGCTTTGTACTAAGTTTTGACTTACTGTGACATGTGACTACTTCAACTTTATTCTTTTTTAGTTGGTTATTTAGGAGTATATTGTTTAACTTCCATATATTTGTGAATTTTCCGGGGCTTGCCTTGTTATTGTTATTTGGGTAGTGAGTGGCTGGTCATTTTAGTGAGTCCATATACTTCCCACCCCCCACCTCCCTACAGTGCAAAGCCTCTGCTATTGCTCATTCAGGGGGTGCAGACTTGAGTATGCCCAGTCACCCTAGCATGACAGTGATTTTCACCTGTCTCTTTCCCTGACCACACCCAGCTGTTAAGCTACACGAATTGTTGGCTAATTGCTATATATTTTCCAACAATGCTTTGGGGGAAGAAATGGCTCCACAAACTGATCCAATCAAATTCAGGTTTCTTTGAAGGGACAGTTTCACGGCCAGTGTTTGAGATTTGTTCTGACCCCGAGAGAGCTCCTCCCGGCTGTCTCTTTCCCCATCTTTCTCTAGCACACTCGCTAGCCCAGCTCAACCTCTACCTCCGATAAAGCTATCATTCTCCTGCCACTTGCCTTTCACAACCTCCGAGGTTTCAGAGAGCACCCTTAAGCTTGAACTTCCCTTGCAAATGAAGTCCGTTCTTTTGAGGAGAGATTCGACGTTTTCTGTGTCAGAGCCTGCCTCTCTGTCCCGCCCCCCTCCCCTCCTCCGTATCTCTTAGCCCTGATCATTCTTAAGCTGCACACCCACGTCTCCTTGGACATTCCAACATATCCGGATTTGTACTCAATCTTCCTCCCAACCTGCTCCTCTCCCACATCTTCCCCTCCCCATCTCACTGAGGAGCATCTCTATCAATTACTTCCCGCCAGAAACCTGGAATTACTCTAGACTCCAATCCTGCTCTCCAGCATTGGTCACAATGTCTGCATAGTAGGCCTCAGGGCCACTGCTGTGGTATCCTCATCTAGAACCTCCTCTCCTCTGACCCACACTGTTGAAACAGCCTCCCCGGATCCCTGCCTTCCTCTTTTGCCTCCCTTCAATCCATCATACACAGTGTCGCTATAGTATTTCCTAAAATGAGACTCTGGCCATTCCTTTGCTTGAAGTCTGGTAAGGTTTCACTTGCCATCATGCTCAGGTGAAGTTTAAACTCTTAGCCTGGCACACTAGGCTTCATCACTGGCCACAGTTCTCAAAGTGTGGTCCTCGCCCCCGTATCACCTGACAACTTGTTAGAAATGCAAATTCTGGGGCACGTGGGTGGCTCAGGAGGTTCAATGTCTGATTTCGGCTCAGGCCATGATCTCATGGTGAAAGGGCGGGCCTACGCCAGCCGACTCCATCTTGTTCTGTGTCCTTCACCTTGACCACACCTCCTCCCCTTGAGTAAACCCTCCCTCACCTGCCGGACCCTTCCCCAGGACCCCTCCCCAGCCAATCGGCTGAGACCATAGCCATTACCTCACCAACTGCCCCCAGGCCCCAATAAAACCTTTGTCCTTTTGAAACTCGCTCTCTTTCCCTGGTATCTCACTGCTGCGTCGGTGCAGGTAGGGGATTGAGCTCGAGCTAGCTCAAATAAAGGCTCTTTGCTTTTGCATCGGACTCGGCTCCCTGGTGGTCTTTGGGGATCACGAATTCTGGGCATAACAATGGTTTGTGAGTTTGAGCCCCCAAAGGGCTTTCTGCTGTCAGTACAGAGCCCGCTTTGGATCCTCTCTCTCCCCTCTCTCTGCTCCTTTCTTGCTCACTTTCTCTCTCAAAATAAATAAATTTTTAAAAAAAAAATGCAAATTCTGAGGCTCAACCCCAGGCCTACTGGCTGGGACACTCTGGAGAGTCGCCCAGCGATCTGCACTTTAGCCAGTTTTCCAGGAGATTGTGATGCAGGCCTGAGCTGAGAAGCAGATGTCACCCTCTATCCAGCCGTATCTGGCCCTCCTGCATCTCCAGCCTCTGCCTGCGCTGGTCTCTCCACCTGAGCGCCTCTCCCAACTCCCATGTGTTCTTTAGGGGTCAGCTCAAGCTAACTGGTGCCCTTCTTTCATGTTCTCTTGTATTCCCTTACGGTCTCAGGACAGCTTTTTTGCAGCGCGAGCCAATCTCCTATCATGTTTGGTTATGTTTGTCATCTTTCCTGGGTCACAATCCTCTTGAGGGCAGAACAATTTCTCCTCCCACTCACAATGCCCAGCTCAGAGCAGGCAACTCGAAATGTGCTTGAAATTTAAGGGTAAGCTTTGTAATGGGAACAGTGTGGAATCAGGAGGCTAGGGGGTACAGACGATCACTCTAATTTTTAAAACATCATATGAACAGGAAGGTAAGAAATGCCCCCTCTGCCATCAAAGCTAGGACACACTCTCTGAGGCCACCAGTTCCGTTTTTCACAGTCACACTGATGATCGCAAATATTTCCCTATCAAAGCCACCCTCCCTCACCACCTCGATGGAAAGAAAAACAGAACTCAATATGGTCCCTTCAGAGGAAGCCTTTATTGTAACATAAAATACACAATTTTGTGACTGCCCCAGATTGTACACAATACTTTTTTGGTGGCTACATACTAATCTGCCTCAACACTAAAATATGTATCTGAAATAATTTCACAAAGTTTTAAAAAGAAAAATTATAAAAAGTATACTTCCACTTTAAGTTCTATTCACTTTTAGTCTCCCCACCCCCCTACAAAAACCCGGCACATACCACACATTGAAACATTTGATGACTTATGTGTGTGCGTGTCTGGGGGCGAGTGAGAGGCAGAGGAGGTCAAGACTTGCCACTGCCTCTTTTGTGGTTTGCAGGAACAGGGAGAAAAGAGAAAACACAACGCAGATAGCGAGCATACCTTTCAGTCAAACATCTCTCCCATCTATCAGCGCAGCCTCAGGAAAACGGAGGACAGGTCAGCGACCGTACCAGCATGGGACCCCTCTGCTCGGGGCAGCCACGCTCTTTGGCTCCTGTCCCCCCAATCTCCAGTGCCAACCGTCAAGGGCAAGCTCTGCCCACAGCACACCCTGGGGCTGGGTCCCTGCCAACGTGAAAGTGTGTCAGTCCCGCCCCGTCGGGGCTGCTGAGCTCCCGGCCGGCCTGCCACGGCACTCAGGGCACTCAGGGGCCGGTGCTGGTGAAGTCCAATGGGCAGGCAGGGAAGGGCTCTTTATGACTGGGTCCGAGAGCGGTCAGGCCTCCTCCTCCCGCTTCCCCAACACTCATCCTCATGGGTGGAATTTTAATCAAATCTTGAGGGGTATGTAAAGGGCTTAGCGACATCCTATGTCACTGCTGGTATCATGGAAGGGTCGGCCTGCTCCTCAGAGGCAGAGAGATTCTACTGCCTGGCATAGAAAAATAAATCAGTGTATGAAACCAAGCCAGGGCAAACAGCAGCTTTTAAAAAGTCATCTTCCAATAAATAATTTACTACAGAGGAATATTTTCCTTTAACATCAAAACACTGATAAATTCAGAAGTCATTTTTGTAAAAAAAATATGTTTATTTACTCACATGTATAAAAATAAGGTTTTTAGGGCCATTCTCTCCTGGTGTGGTCATTCCTTCTTTTGGAGAAGGGGGCCGGGGGTGAGTGACCTTTAGGCCTACCCGGAAAGCTATACCTGCTTCCCCCTCTTCCCACCTGACTGCGATAGACCGTTCCTTCCTTCTGGGGTAAAGCTACGGAAGAAATCGTGGACGTTGTACTGAAGCTGTTTTGTTTGGTTTCTGCAGCTTACCAAACTTCCTAGGAAACCCACTGACTGTGTTGCCCCAGATTACCAACGCTGACACCCAGTGGCCCGTACCAAGTGGGCAACAACGTCGCTGAGCACGCTGGCCCTGGGTTCGAACTGCACCCCCACTGGCCCCTCCCTGAGATGGCCCGTGTGGACAGTGAAGGGAATCGAGGTGACCTGGGTGTGAATGGCACAGGACCTGCCACAGGAAGAAAGGGCTGTGATATCAGATCAGGGTGGGAAGAGCAAAACAAGAAGTCCCGATTTAGAAACAAAACACCAGTCAGCCTGTGCGAGTGGCCACCATCAGTAAGCCGCGGGGTAGCCGCGCTCGGGCAGAAGGACGGGCAGACCAGAGGGCAGCTGCCCCGGGTGGCAAGGCAGCTTTCTCAGCGCCTGTGGGTCACGGCCTGGCCTTCCACTCTGGCTGCGACACAAAGGACATCAGCACTGTAAGCTGCGGTTATGTGACCCTCTTTTCTTTTCTCTGGTTCATCAAACGTGTCTGCACACGTGCACACACACAGAACTGAGGGGCAATTCACACAGTGGATGGAAGGAGAGGGAATGAGAAAACATGGGTTCAGTGTTACTTAAAAAGCAACTACCCGTCAGACAACCCGTGACTTCCCTTGCCCCAGCAGTCACTGTATGTCCCCGCTTTTTCCCATCCCTACCCAGGAAAACGGGAGTCAGGGAGAGGGAAGGAGGGAGGACGGCTTTCTTTTTCAAAAGGCAATTTGTACATTTCAGAGGAAAGCAGAGACAATCACGGTTATATATCAATTGCTTGGCAGACACAGTGACAAATCTCACAGGAGAGGTGCTTTCTCCTCCCTTTGTCCTTCTCTGACTTGAACAGCCACATGTCAAAGTTCAGCCACCCTCTGAACACATGGCCAAGTTCCAGGGTTCATGGAACTACTGCCTTTTACACAAGGTTAAAACAACCACAGCCACTGTTTATGGCCCCAGTGCTGCAACTAAACTCTGGACAGCAAGGGGGAGAAACAGCCCAATGTGAAAACTCACGCACACACACACCCACACACCCTCACACTCACACACTCACACACGTTCCCTTCACTGGTGCCACCATGCACAGAAACACTAAAGTCACAACTAGTATTAACACTTCACATTATGAGTATTGTTTCCAAAGAGAAGCGATTCATGGAATTAAAACATCCACAAGAGTAACTCCTCTGGCGAGGATGAAGAAGCTAAAGATGGAGATGGGGGCGTCATGACTGCGCGTGAGGGATCCACTGACTGTCCATAGGTCGGCCCAAGAGCTCTTCCACACGCCGCGCCACATCCATTGTGTCATCCAGATCAAAGTCCCCATCATTGTCAAGGACGGGGTCAGGGCTTGGGAGAAAAAGATAAGAGATAAAGGGAAGGGGAAGGTTGCCCAAGGCCAATGATGAGCCACAGAGACCACCCCAAGCCCCACACCCCACTGGGTGAACAGCCCAAGATGGCCTGTGCCCTTGGCCTAGGCTTCAGGGGAAAGATGTTCCTGATCTGGACGGTGGGGAGTAGAGTCCTTTGCTATCTGGACGGAGAGGCTCAGGCTAGAACACCCACCCCAGCTGTCCCTAACCCTGGCTGTCCACACATGTAAAGCCCATGTGCTCCTTATACAAAGCAAGAAAAATCTACATTTGGAGAGAGAAGAGTAGTTGACGTTTGCCCAACCCCATTCTAAACTACCAATACCTTCTGTTCAAATCTCTGTCTCCCACCTGGGCATATGCCGGTGCCTGGCCTGGGTGGTCTCAGACCTACAGGAGCTCTGGGTCCCTTTGTCCACCAGCCCCCCGGGGCCCAGCCTGAGCCCCAGAGAACACAGCCCCAGCCCCAGCTCCTCCCTGCGGAGCCCCAGAGAACACAACCTACTTCTGTGGGTACATGTTATAATGAGCCTGGGGGCACACGGCTGGGGAGGGGGCCTGGTCCATGTAGGTGGCGCTGGCCCCGGCAGAGTCTGCAGACGCATTCACAAACCTGCAGGAGGAACAGGAGAAGCCTCAGTGACCTCAGGGCAGCGGCTGACCTGGGGAGGGCTCAGGGGGCATGTTTACATCTCTTTGGGGTGTGGAAGCACAAAGCGCCCCCTGGGCCTGGGGGTCCGGCTATGGGAGTGGGGTCCTGGGTCCTGGTCCCATGGAGACTAAGCTCAGTTCCCTCTCCAGGGCTGAGCCAGGTTTCAGGGGGCCAGGGGGTGCTGGGCCCTACAGGGCCTATAAGCGGGAGGGGCAGCGGTGAGGGGGGGAGGGGGGGCGGGGGGAAGGGAAAGGAGGCAGCAGAAGACCAGGGCTGGACCCTGGACACTTACTCAGGGACCACTTGCTTGATCTGTGGCTTCACGTATCCGTCCACCGCTTTAGCTGCCGAGGGGGGGATGGTGATGAGAACCAAAGTTCTCAAAGAAATGAAAATGCAATCTCCCTTAAGAATCACAGCTTTTCTCATGACAGGACACAAGCACCTAATTCTATCTTAGGATCTGATACAAGCACTTAATATTTGAATCTGTTAGGGGGACCTGGTGTAGGAGAAGCCTTAATATTAAAACTGCAAGTTAAGGTATCTTCCGAGTTGGCTTGGATGTGTTGATAAATTCTTCAAGCCACAGAAAATGTATGCTCCAGGACAAATCTAAACCAAACATTAATTGCACACTAAGTGTAAAAAGAAAAAATATCTTAAAAGTTTAAAGTCACAGATGTGGCAGAGTGGCAGGATTTGCTTTGTATCCCAGGCAACAACACTGGGAGGAGATCGGAAGAGAACACAAAAGGGAACACATTGTCAATCACAGAGAGAAGAACACTGTCGTAATTAGAACTGCGCACAAAAGAAACGGGTTGTCTTGGGAAAAACTGACTTCCCGACCCCTGGAGATCTTCAAATGGAAGGAGTACAAACACTTGTCAGGGGCTGCACAGAGAACTCGAAGAAAGGAATGAATTTGACTTGGTGGCCCCTGGAGTTACTCTGACTCTGAGAATCTCCTCTTTTAGGAAAGGGAGTGTCACGCAGGTGTCTGTGTGCTCTTTTGTGTCTGTGGGCTTTCTACATTTGCGGGTAATCTGATGGTCACTCATCCGGGTGAGTGCTGTCCACGCCCCGTGGCTGGTTAACAAAAACGTCCGTGTGTCTCTCTTTCACTCTCCCCAGAATCCCCACTGGGATGTGGGAGGCTAGGGGACAGATCGGAGAGTGGTCTGGTCAGCCATAGTTACCTTTTTAAGAGGCTGACTGTAGAAACCCAGTTAAGTGAGTAGTAGGAATGTGATAGTCTGAAGTCGGTGAATGAAGTCTCATTTCTTGGGTATGTGAGTATGGGAATACATATAATCCTAATGATGTCAGACAATGAAGACGACACTAAGGTCAAGAGGATAAAAAGTTTGTCAGTGAAACAGTCCAAGATAACGAAACGGCACACGGGGCACAAGTTGCTTGTTACCCTAACCTGCTTCTTCTAAGCCTTCAAATGTCAGGAGCTGCCTTTTTATAATACTGCACGCTTTTTGTGCTTTACAGTTTCTAAAGAATTTTATGGATTGGCAAAAAAGATAAAACCCAGAGAAATGCTGTAAAAAATAGGATTTAAAAACCTAAACTAGCTGTGCTAACAGAAAAAGAAACCATGGTAGATTTAATCCAAAATACCGCATAAATCTGAAAAATTTTGGCTTATATTCCCACCTAGAAATAGAATCATCCTTGCAGGGTGGGAAGGCATGATATAAAAGGCTCTATACAGGAAATAGGTTGATGAATGATTAGACTGTATAGAAAATACAAGTTTTGCACTTCAGCAAAATAAAACTTAAATGTTAAAAGAACAATGACATACTGAGAAAAATATTTGCTATATATAATAAAAGGCTTATTTACTATATAAAAGTTCTTACACCTTATTAGGAAAAGATGGAACCCCAAAAGAAAAATGGACAAGGAATAGAAACACACTTCACAGAAAAAATAGAAACAGCCAGTAACGTGGAAGTGAAGAAATAGACTCTGGAGCTAGCCTCTGTGAGCTCAAACCCTAGTTTGGTCACTTTCTAGCTGTGTGGACTTTGGCAAATTATGTTACTTCTCTGTGCCTCAAGTGCTCCTATGTAAAGTGAGGAGAGTAACAGACGTACCTCCCAGACCTGTTCTGAGGATTAGATGAGATACTATATGAAAGCTGCCCAGGAAGGGCCCAGTGCACAGGAAGTACTCAACAAATGTCAGCTGTTATTACTCTAGTTACAATTTTGCTATTATCATTATGCGAAAAGACATTTGATCTTGCTTAGAATCAAAGACATGAAAATAAGAACCAAGACACCATTTTTATGCCAGTCAGACTGGCAAGAATGAAGCCAGTGAACAGAATCTATGACTGGCAGGGGATATGGAGGAGCAGGTGGTCCAACAGACATTGGTGGGAGTGAGAACGGATTCCCCATTCTGGAGGGTGATTCTGCAAAGATCTGTCAAAATGCTTAAAAAGCATGTATAGGGGCGCCTGGGTGGCGCAGTCGGTTAAGCATCCGACTTCAGCCAGGTCACGATCTCGCGGTCCGAGAGTTCGAGCCCCGCGTCAGGCTCTGGGCTGATGGCTCAGAGCCTGGAGCCTGTTTCCGATTCTGTGTCTCCCTCTCTCTCTGCCCCTCCCCCGTTCATGCTCTGTCTCTCTCTGTCCCAAAAATAAATAAACGTTGAAAAAAAAAAATTAAAAAAAAAATAAATAAAAAGCATGTATATCCTTTGATACAAATTCTACTTTAGGAGTTTATCCCAGGGTAATAGTTGAACAAGATTAACGTACCAGGTTATCTCAATATTTTTTATTTCTTTATTTTTATTATTATTAGTTTTTAAGTCAGCTCTACACTGAACACGGAGCTTGCACTCATGGGCTCGAGATCAAGAGTCACATGTTCCACCAACAGAGCCAGCCAGGCGTCCCCAGCTTATCTCAATATTAATTCACAACAGAAAACTGTGAATAACTTAAATTGTCGGTCTCAAATATCCTATGACCTCACTCATAGGAGGACTTTAAGATACAAAACAGATAAATATAAGGAAAGGGAAGCAAAAATAATATAAAAATAGGGAGGGGGACAAAACATAAGAGACTCTTAAATATAGAGAACAAACAGAGTGTTGCTGGAGGGGTTTTGGGAGGGGGGATGGGCTAAATGGGTAAGGGGCTTAAGGATTCTACTCCTGAAATCATTGTTGCACCATGTGCTAACTTGGATGTAAATTATAAAAAATAAATTATAGAAAAAGAAAAAAAATTGTCAGTCTCTCAAATCAGTGACATCGAATCACTCACTGTACATGGAATTCCATGCAATCATTATAGTGATGTTGTAAGATTATACTTACAGACCTGCAACTCTGCCTATGGTATATATAATTTTTAATTTATTTAAATGTTTTATTTATTTTTGAGAGAGAGAAAGCGTACAAGCAGGGGAGGGGCAGAGAGAGAGAGAGAGAGAGAGGGAGGGAGACATAGAATCTGAAGCAGGCTCTGGGCTCTGGGTTCTGAGCCCAATGCGGGGCCTGAACTCATGAACTGCAAGATCATGACCTGAGCCAAAGTTGGACGATTAACAGACTGAGCCACCCAGGTGCCCCTCCCTATGGTACATTTTTGAGTGGAAAAAAAATCAGATCACAAAAGATGATGGATAATACGACCCAAACCGTTTACTGAACTCCAAGCCTGACATGATCTGGCACCCCTACTGCTCTGCCCTAACCTCCCACACTTTCCTGCTCATTCAGCTCTGGCCTACTGGGCCCCCCTCGTGGGGTTTTTCAAATACACCAGTCTTACTCCCACCTCAGGGTGTTTGCACTTCTTCTCGGGTTTTGGTCTAGATCATTGTATGGCTAGCTTCCTCATTTCATTCAGCTCTGCGCTGACGGCACCTTCTCAGAGAGACCTTGCCTGACCACTCCACTGAAATGCTACCCCCATCCTCCTCCCTAACCCGTCTCTACCCCTTGACTGTGCTTTCTTGTCTTCACAGCATCCATCACTAAATACATGTATTTGTTTGTTTGTTGTCCTTCCACTACTAGGTTGTAACCTCCACACAGGAAGTCCCCAACAAGCATCTTATGACTGACTGAAGAATACATATCTGCACAGACAGGGAGAATATTTGCTACACTTTTTTTTTTGGTGGTCAATCTCTGAATGAGAGATGCTATGTCTGTTTTCTTCTCCATACTTTTCTGGAAATTTTACAATTAGTACAGAATACTTTTACACTCAGAAAACAATAAAACCATCTCTGTTTTGAAGAACAAATTTCACCTTTCTAGTTTTATTTGATCTAAACTTGTTTTAAAAGCAATTTGAGGGGTGCCTTGGTGGCTCAAGTCGGTTAAGTGTTGGACTCTTGATTTTGGCTCAAGTCATGATCTCGTGGGTTTGTGAGATCAAGCCCTGAGCTGGGCTTCACATTGGCAGCATGGAGCCTGCTTGGTACTCTCTGTCTCCTCTCTCCCTTCCCCTCCTTCCACCTGTGTGCTCTCTCTCTCTCTCTCTCTCAAAATAAATAAAACATTAAAAAATGAATAAATAAAAGCAATGTGAAAAAAGATAATAAATTTGTTCCCTTCAATTTGATGTTTGGGGTCAGCAGCAGATATGTTTTCTATATGACTGAAGAATATAGCCAAGGATTTACAACTGCCTTGAATAATACTCAAACAGCAATAACTAAATCCTGATTGTGTAGGTTTTCATGCAAGACAGACAGACAGACAGACAGATACACACACACACACACACACACACACACACACACACACACATGCACACACACAAAAACCAAAAGAAAACTCAAATCGCAACAAAACCAGATCAGAATGCGAACATTGTTACCAGTGGCAGGCTCGCATGGGACTGGTGTGTAGTATTTGGAGTACACTTCATCTTTTGGCCGATCAGGAAACACGTAGATAAGGTAATTCAGGTCCCCTAAGCGGTCAGCCAGGGACCGGATGGAGAAGTCTCTGGTGGTAAAAGGCATCAGATTCCAAAACATCCTTTCCTCTAGAGCGATAAACAGAATAATCGTATTCTAAACATGATTTCTGAACAGGAAATGTTAAAAAATCCAAACATGCTACAAATTAAAGACTCTCCGTTAAAACTGTCCCAATAAAGATCTCCATTTAAAATTAACCACAGGTTGTAGTTCAAGTCATTTATCAAAGCCAGGGGTAATGCATATGGCACTTCCCTAGAGAGCCAACGATCTCAGGTAGTTTCAAGTTCAAATGGTTTTTCGGTCCCTCTGTAGAAGAAATAGTTCTTATGGACTCCAATCCTTGATTGCTGTACAAAAGCATCTGAGTGAGACAGGAAGCCTGCCGACAGCCAGAGGCTGCAGAGAGCTGTGAAAGGCTGGGAATATCTTTAAGTTGCAAAAAAACTAGCAAGCTACTCTTATCTTATGTTGAGGATCAGAGGAAAAAACGGTTCTTGGATGGAAAGAATCTGTGGCTATGCCTTTATGTGGATTAGGAGAAAGGAATAATTAAAATGACTCCAACTCATCCAAGTATTTCTTCATTGAAATAAGCTCAGGGTCGAATACGGAGGCAGACATTTCAAAAGGGAAGCAGCTGAGATTGTGGACACAATGCTGCATTACAGGTAGCCATGTCAGGGTTACACAGTTTCGTTTCTCAAAATCAGTTAACTGTGTTTCCCGTGATGTGATTCTACAAGGGCTGCCTTAGCAGCAGCAACTGGGTCCTGGTGACACCTTTGCACTCCCTTCCTCAGAGCTGACCGCATCACAAATATTCAGTAAGTCATTCGTCAAAGTAATTTTGCAACAGAAGCAGCTAACTAGAGCCGAGATATGTTTTAAAAAGGGAGGAACTCACGAGAATCAAACTTCCAAGCAATGGTGATGCCACCGATTTCAGAGTCGCTGAATCTCAGCAAGAAGGTCCCATCAGGCTTGTTAATAAGTAGGTCATGGGCCTGTTGCTTGTTCACGAAACCCAAAATGGCCCTGGATTGCAAAGGCCAAAGGAGCAGAGGCAGAGTGTGATGTTTTAACAGAGGAAAGAAGAGCTTCAACCTCTATTGACTTAGGAAATAAGGATTCTCACCCATCATTCCAATGAGGCTTGAGATGTTTTTTTAACACTTCCATCACACCATCAAACCACTGCCAGAAAGTGTAATTTCGTCCTGGCAAATTCTCCTGGTTGGAGATACAACAGTGAACACAAGAAGGCCAAGAGTAACACTTGGAATATTGCCTGCATATGATTTAACTGAAAAAAATCAAATGGAAAACAAACATCTACACTGTCAGAATCGTACAAACATACATGCCTGTCCGAGTTTTACCAAATGGTCCTACAATCAAAAAGCTGAAGAGAGAGGAGGAAAGAAGGGAAAAAACGACAACGATTACCAACACCCAGTGGACCCCTGCTATAAACACCTCCACCTGGATCTGAGCTTTCTTTGCTGTTTTTGAATTAGGTCATGTAAAACACCTGGGGGGTGGGGGCCGTAAGCAAAGAAACAAAAGTTGGATTTAAAGTCAAAGATGTGGGGCACCTGGGTGGCTCAGTCATTTGAGCGTCCGACTTCAGCTCAGGTCACGATCTCACAGCTTGTGAGTTCAAGCCCCATGTCGGGCTCACAGCTGTCAGTGCAGAGCCTGCTTTGGATACTGTCCCACCCCCTCTCTTTCCCACCCCTGCTTGCACTCTCTCAAAAATAAAATGCTTAAAGTATACATACACACACACACACACACACACACACACACACACACACACACAAAGTCAAAGATGTGATAGGTGACATCTGAATTCCCCGATGCTAGAGGAGAAGTTTCCTCTACCAGCATTCCCTTTTGTGGGCTGAGGGTCTTGGGGGGAGTCTGGTTTTGCAGGGTCACACAGCAGCGAGCACCAGCGAGTCCATGGGAAACAGCCATGGACTTCTGGCCACAAAAGCTTTACTTCTTTTGAGATATGTTACCTTTTGCTTTGCTCTGTCTCCTTTATAAAGGAAAAAAATGCACTAGCTGCACACAAAGCCCAGCTTACTTAAATATTCAAAGATCTAGTTTTCTACATAAAAAAAGCTATGTGCTTATCCATCTATTCAGAAACTGGTGATTACGCTGGGCACATTTTATTAGCATCATGAAGAACAAGTGCCCTGGGGCAGGAAGACTCTGGAAGGCATCTGGTTTGGAAGGACTGATCTAATGGCAGCTGGCGGCAGGTCCCTCACCCTGTTGAACTGGGACCAGGACACGGACATGCCATTATAGTCTTCAAGGTGGCTGCTGCTGCTGTTGAACAGTTTCTGTGCCAGGAACACGAGGTTCTCCTTGGTCAGGCCCCGGTTGCTCTGCACTTCGGCCTTGAATTTCATGTTGAGCGCCTCACACAGCTGCGGCCACAGCACTTTGTCGGGCACGGCAAATGGCACCCTGCCCTGCGAGGGAGAGAAGCCAGGATCTTAGGAGAAAACAGTTGCATGATTTATTCATTCCACCCACAAAACAAAAACAGTGATGGCTCAATGTAGTCACACACATTTGTCTTGCTGAGCCTGAGGATAAATTCTAACTTTTATGGCATATGCAGCTCTGTGAGATGCAGAAGGTCCCATTTTGCCTTCTTTACACACAGCCTAGAAGGTAACCTCACACTGTCTATGGTGTTTTGTAAATGAGCTGCTGAACGTACAGTTTAAGCCTACGTTCGAAAGGCCGCAGAAACAAAACGTGACCAAAGGTCTGGTTTACACCGTAAACCCCATGGGAACAGAAATCTGAAAGATTGGTTCTCTAAGGGCAGGCAGAAAGAATGGGTGTGTGCTCACGCACGTATGTGCACAGGTGTGATCTTTGCCCTTGAACTCCAGCTCAAACTGAAAAAATTTCATGCAGAAGAGTGGAAACTGTGAGTTGGACCACTTTATTCAGAAACAGTTTACAACATTAATTTTTAATAAACTGTTTTTTTCATCCTATTTGGCCATAGTTCCTCCTCTTCTTTTTTCATTATTACAAAAAATTGTTTTGGAATAGGCAATTCCTTCACATGATATAAAATTTAAAAAGCATGGGAGGGTATCTGATGGAGTCACTTTCTTAAACCTGTGTCCCACCCAGCAGGCCCAGAGCATGTAATCTAGTTGACCGTGTATGCCTCCACAGGTATTCAATGCTTACCAAGAAACACACATTTTTCCTTTCAAAAATTATAAGTAGTAGCATAAAATCCACATGTTCTGCATCTTCCTTTTGTTCACTTAATTCTATCTCTGCAAGACCTTACTTATAGCAGCACATTCAAGAAATTTCTTTTTGTGGCTGCTAAATACTCCACAGTCTGGAAGAACAATACAATATTTAACCAGGCCTCCGTAGACAGACATCTGTGTGTCAGCCTAGCAATCTTCAGCTATGACAGACAATGCTGCGATGCACGTAAGTCATCTGACACATAGGCAAATATATCTGTAGAATAAATCCCCACAAGTATGTATTTATTTTAAAACAGTGTGAGATGTACGCCAGTCATTAACACAACTGAAAATGTTAAAAATGCTTATTTATTTAGGCCAGGCCTAAATAAACTTAGGCAATTTATTCAGTAATGGCATGCTGCAGGAGATGTCGAAGTCACATGGGGAGCGAGCTTGGCGGGCAGGCAGGGAAGGGAATGAGAGAAGAGGGGCACTTCTATCCAGGAGGCTTATTAGGAAGCAACGCAGGCAGAGAGTTTTGAGACGAGACTCAAACTCAAGATTTGTAGAATGGGCACAGTAGGATTTCTGCTAAAAACCTCTCCTTTTGCAGCCAAAATATTGTTCTCTAAAGAGGACCATTGAGATAACTCGGTTAGACTCTTCACGTTAGTCACGTTAGACAAGCAGTAACTTTTATGTCCTGAATACCTACCATATGGACTACTCTCCACTGTAAATGTACAACATCTACAACTTTTCCTGATGAAATGTTCTGAAAATGCTCAACAAGCACACACTAGTGATTTTCTGATAGGATTTGATGTATAAGTCAACAAAACCATATTCATTCCCTCAGACAAAACATCTCGTTCTTGGAGAGACGTGGGATGAATCACATAACCTAAAATTTGGAGCACATTGAATGGCACCCTCATTTATTGGAGGGAAGTTGACAGGAAGCAACTGCTAAGCTAAAGTAACCTCCTGAGAGGTCTCACTTCTGGAAGGAAACTGGGAGTCCCAAATTCCATTCATGGTCTCACCCAAAGATTCAAATTAATATTTACTAAGTATCGACTATATGACAAGCATTTTGTATTTTGTATGTTACATTTCATTTCTTTCTTTTTTTCTTAAGTAAACTCTATGCCCAACATGGGGCTTGAACTCATGATCCCAAGATCAAGATTTGCATGTTCTACTGACTGAGCCAGCTAGGAGCCCCTGAATGTTACCTAATTTCATTTTCCTAACAGCACTATGAAGCATTATTATCCCTGTGGTGCAGACACTTAGGGAAACTTAGGCTCAAAGAGGGAAAGTGAACTCCCCATGGTCACAACATGAGGAAACGGTAAGGCGTGAGTTCAGCCCTCGGCCAGACTCCAAGCCTATGCTCTTTCCATTCTCCACATACTCTCTACCGCCCACTGTAGAAAACTACAGTTTTCTATGCTTTCCTGGGGAAGAACACATAAAAGAGATTCAGGACACCAGCATCAAGATCTTGAGACCCATAAGTTCGAGGGATTGACTCACAGGCTCTGCAAAAGCATTGTCCCAAAGAACAGTGGCCGTCGCATTGTTGTCCTGGCTGCCATGGACAATCACCACCACCGGGAGGGAGAGAGTCTAGAAAGACAAAGGAAAAGGGCTGAGCACCCAGAGCGGCACATTCCTGTCTTGCTTTTGTTTTCCTCTATCACAACATATTCATTCTCTCTTCAAGTTTCAGTAAATGTCACCCGTGAATACAGAATCTCAATGGCTCCAAGAATCACAGGACTTTACACAATGGTGCAATCTTAGAGATTTTTGATATTTTATTTATTTTTTTAATGTTTGTTTTTGAGAGAGACAGAGCATGAATGAGAGCGGGGAAGACAGAGATGGAAACACAGAATCTGAAGCGGGCTCCAGGCTCTGAGCTGTCAGCACAGAGCCTGACGTGAGGCTCAAACTCACGAACTGTGAGATCATGACCTGAGCCGAAGTCAGACACTTAACTGACTGAGCCACCCACGCGCCCCTTAAGTTTACTTATTTATTTTCGGAGAGAAAAAGAGAGAACACAAGCAGGGGAGAGGCAGAGAGAGGGAGAGAGGGAATCCCAAGCAGGCTCTACACTGTCAGCGCAGAGCCTGACATAGGGTTCGAACTCACGAACTGGGAGATCATGTCCTGAGCTGAAATCAAGAGTTGGACACTTAACCAGCTGAGCCACCCAGGCACACCAATGTTTATTTATTTTTCCCTGTACAAGCAGGGAAAGGGCAGAGAGAGGGAGACAGAGGATCTGAAGTGGGCTCTGGGCTGATAGCAGAGAGCCTGATGTGGGGGGTGAACTCACAAACCCGGAGATCATGACCTGAGCTGAAGTCGGATGTTTAGCTGACTGAGTCCAGCCAGGCATCCCCAGATTTTAGATACTTTAAAAGAGATGTTGCTACGACTTCACTCATATGAGAAATTTAAGATACAAAATAGATGAACATAAGGGAAAGGAAGCAAAAATAATATAAAAACAGGGAAAGGGACAAAACTTAAAAGACTCTTAAATATAGAGAACAGAGGGTTGCTGGAGGGGTGGTGGGAGGGGGGATGGTCTAAATGGGTAAGGGGCATTAAGGAATCTACTCCTGAAATCATTGTTGCACCATATGCTAAATTAAACAATAAATAAATATTAAAAATAAATAAAGAAATAAATAAATAAGACGTTGCTTGGATATTTCTGAAGGATACACTAAGTTTCTCAAATGGAGAACAAGAGAAAAGAGAAAGAAGATAGAGACATTTCTAGGAAAAAAGAGCAAGTAACAAATGTCTAAAACTTACTACAAACTGTTACTCAAATTCATCTGTAGTGATGTTTCTCTAGATTCATTCCTACCTATTTCTCCAGCTATTTTAGTTTATTACTGTAGCTCCTAGGAGAATCTAAGAGATACAGTTTTAAGGATGAAGTGTCCCCAGTTTCTGTTCATTAACAGTAAAGACACTATGTGATCAAAACAACTTTTTTCTTATATAAAGTACACACACATGCACACACACACGCACACACACACACACACACCACAGCTGAGGGAGGCCTTTACCTTGACCTGAAAAACCAGCTCATTTCCACCAACACTGAACTGTGATTCGAACAGGATTGTAAATTTTTCTTCAGTCACTGACTCTGCTCCACGACGGTCAGACCTCTTAATTCGCTTCAGGGACTGCAAAGGAGAGAAATAAGAGGACAAAGCCCTCAAACAACCAGGGAAAATGTGTTCTTCCTCTTCTCCCATCCTCACCATGTTCCTGAAGTGCGCGCTCAGGGTGCCGGTGGCTTGGTGGTATTCCATCACACAGCAGTTGTTCAGGATCTCTCCACTGTAGTCGCTGCAGAGAAGAGAGACACTCGACTCTAAACTCATGCATCTCGGTAAACGTGGGGTAGAAATTATACAGGGGGGGCAATAAAGAACGTTGTAAAAACCGACGTCATTTAGAGGAAATGATAGCTGCTGTAATATACAAGAAATAAAAATACATTAACATAAAGAAATTTTCTTGATTTATCCCTAGTAAATGGAAGATAATCATGTTTCTTTTCACAGAAGAAACTCCTTACACTGTTTCTCTGAGAGCCGGAAGGGGACAGTGGGGCTAATGGGGCTCGTATAATGAATGGCGGAGTCCAGCGTGTGGGCTAGGAGGCCCGAGCACTTCTTCCTGTAGTAAGGATGGAGAAAAGAAGCAGACCGGGGGAAGGGCACACGTACTTGCGGGTGTTCTCATTCTTGAGCAGTGACTTGGCCTGCTGCTCACTGATGATGGTGGCCTTCACCTGGGGGGGGTTCATGTGCACATTCAGCTTCCCGCCCACCAGCAGGCGCACCGTCGCTGCAAACTTGGTCTGGGTCTTCAGGACCTGAGGGGGCTGCTTCTCGATGATGAATGTGCTGCGGGGACACAAGGACCACACCAGACATGATGCCGGCTCAGGGCACAGGGTCTGGTTCCCCTGTGGAGGGAGGCTGCCGGGGCTCAGCAGGCAAATGAAGGCACATGGCACCGCCCTTGTTCCCAGGGAGGCCACTGAGAGTCAGAGGAGATGGCTGGAGGGGAGGCAGTGAAACGACTCAGCAGCTGGCATGGGCTGCGGGGGACAAGGGCAGTCCACATGGTGTCCACAACAGAAACTGGGCAAGGTCAACACCAAGCAGCTAAAGCAACTGAGGACAGAGCGGGGACGGGGACCCGAGGCAAACAGAGACAAGGACTCAAGCAAGAGCCCACCCACCCCCACCCCCACCATCAGCAAAGCACCGCCTGCCTGCCCCATGCCAACCGCACGGGGGCTGGGTGTGGCCCGAGGCAGGAATTACCTGGTCACCAGGGCTGAGATGATGTCTGTGATGGTGGCATTGACCTCAGCTAGCATCTCCTCCACTGGGCCAGGGATGGGCAGCTGCTGGCAGAGGTGCTCAGCTCTGCGGATCTGCTGCCGGTTCTGCCAGATGATCTCGGCCAACTTCTCGCACCTGCACGGGAGCCCCAGGCCAACGGGAGGACAATGGCATCACGCCATCCCCCAGGCTCGAGGCTGGGAGGCTCCAGTCTGAGGAGAACGCCCCAAGACCCAGTGCCAGCCTCACCCAGGAAGGCTTTGCGCCTAAGCCGCCACTCCCGACCACGGAGCGGAGCACAGCAGAGCGCCCGCCTTCCAGAAACACAGAGAAATACACAGAGGCAGCAAGCCTGAAGTGGGTCCAATCGGCCCGAGCGTCACTCTGCACACCCAGCCCTGCCCCACTCCCCAGCACGGTGACTCCCTTCCTGGGCAGCGGGCACAGACGGGGGCCCCAAAGTCCGCATCAGGAACCAGAACCCCTAGTGAACTAAGTCTTGCCGCAGGACAGAGGGAGCCGGCTGCTCATGGAAACGCAGGAGGCACAACGAGCAGCTGGTCGCACCACTCCCAGCCCCTGCCGCCCCCTCCTGCCCCCCCGCCACCCCCCACACACCATTACCAGGATTGCAGCACATCCAGGCTGCCCTCGGGGGGCCCTCCGTTCCCCGCCAGCTGCTGCCGCCGCTTCCACTGGATCAGTTCATCATCCAGAATGATGGTCTGCTGCTTCCGCAGCAGCTGCAAGGTCTTCTGGTGCTTCTCGGCCAGCTCCTGAAGGCAAGTGGGGAGAACACGCCCAACTGCAGGCCTCGGGAGGCAGGGCTGGGGGCCAGGGACCAGGCCCCAGGCCCAGGCCTTCCCCTCTTCCCAACCTGCTCTGCCTCACATGCCCCCCACGGGAGAGAACGATCTGGCCTCCAGCTCTGCTGGGTCCTGCTCTCTTCCTGGCTCTAGCCCTCTCTCGGCTTCCCCGCGCCCCTTGGGATGTGCACCTCAAGGCTTGGGAGGAGAGGACGTGGATCCCACTCACCACACGGTACTGCTGCAGCGTCTGGGCCTCCCGCTGCAGCCAGGCCTCCAGGGACACCTGCTTCTGCTGGAGGGCCGTCTCCCGGCTCAGGCGCTCCTGCGGATTCAGCTGGGCCAGCTGGGCAAACTGAGCTAGAGGAGGGGACAGGACACCCGTGACCACCATCTCCCAGCTTCCTGCAGGAAGCCCAGGGGAACACACACACCTGTTCTGGAGGCCAGACCCTCAAGGGACACATCTGACCGATGGCAAGCTGGGCTTCTGGCAGCCAAGGGTGCCAGAGATGAGCAGGCTCTGGTCTCTGGCCGCTCGCCTTTGATCTCCCCTCCTGGGGGTGTGTGGGTGGAAACCTGAGGGTATAGCTGAGGAGGATCCTACCCCACGGCCTCCCCTCCCACCTCAGTCTACACAGCTGGCTGCCCACACCTCCTCACGCCACACGGGGTCCAGCTTGGAGCCTCACTGCCTGGTTTGATGTGTGCCCTCACCGTTCACTAACTGGGTGAACTCGTGCATCACGCTTCTGTGCCTCAGTTTGCCCATGTGCAAAATGGGAGAATCCTGGCCCCTGTCTCGGTGGCTGGCTGAGGACTAAATATGTGGGAACACAGAACACGTTCAAGGAACTGCCCGGCACGCACACGCTGCAGGGATGAGCGTGTCCTTACTGGTTAGGGGGTCCCAGGGCAGGCTTAAAGGGTGACAGAGACCAGTAGCCGCTCAGCCCCACCCCACACATCAGAGCCCCCTCAGGGCAGCCCCTGCCTGCTGGCTTTGTCCCATCTCCAGCTTTGTCCCATCCCCGGGAGCACAGCAGTCTCTCCTAGGGAAGAAGGCATTTCTCTAGGTGCTGGGAGGTGCCTAACGTGTTTGTTTGTCCAGGTTGGGTCACCGTGAGCTCAGCTGACCAACCGGAAGGAGACAGAGAGGGAGAGAGGGAGAGACGGAAAGAGGGAGGGGTGGGGAGAGGGAGAGGGAGGGAGAGGGAGAGGGAGGGAGAGGGAGAGGGAGGGAGAGGGACAGAAACAGAAGGGGCGAAAGGGAAAAGGCGAGGGAGACGGGGAGACAGAATGTCCAGGGCCCACTGGCAACACGAAAGCAGCAAGATCCTCTCAGGAGAGGGAAGGTTCTAGCACCCAAGGGTGCCAGAGAGGGAGGCAGGTTCTCTCCACACTAGCTGCTGGGAAGCTCATCCATGGCAGGAAAGGGGAGTCGGTGAGGCCTCAGTACCCTCTTACAAAACATCTATTATGAAATTCTCAAGACCCAAGGAAGGCAGAAAGAACGATGCAAGGAACACCTGTCTTTCAGTAACCCGGCTTAAAGAAATCAAACATTTCTCGGGGTGCCTGGGTGGCTCAGTCGTTTAAACGTTCGACTTTGGCTCAGCTCTTGATCTCATGGTTTGTGAGTTCTAGCCCCACATCGGGCTGTCTGCTGTCAGCACAGAGCCCACTTTGGAAACTCTGCCCCCCTCTCTCTGCCCCATCCCCGCTTGCGTGCACATGCCTGCTCTCTCTCTCACAAACATAAAAAAAAAAAAAAGAAATCAAACATTTCCACATTGAAAACTACCTGTACATCCTTCCCTGCTTGCACATCCGTCCCTGCCTCCAAAGGTAACCACTATCCTAAATGCTGGGGTTATTACGCCTTGCCGATCACCTATTTGAATATCCCAGTGTCGGGGTGCCTGGCTGGCTCAGTCCATACAGCATGCAACTCTTGATCTCAGGGTTGTGAGACACACAAGCTGGGACACACAGACTAAAGCAACTCTAACAGTTAGGAAAAGCCCAGAGCTAGAAGACAACTGGAAATACGGTTTGGAGTCCACTCTCGGGGACTGAGAGAGAAGAATACTGTCCAGGCCTGGAACACAGCAGAGCAGTATGGAGCCACGTCGGAAATCCTGCCATCCCCAGGGAGGCGGTGGTGAGCCCCACATCTGGGCCCAACCTCCCTATGCAGGTGACCCACTTAGGTCTCTCCTGGCACTTTGCAGAAGCTTCTGGGAGGGAGGCCAGCAGACATGAGGCAATTGTCTGCTCCACTGGAGGAAGCTGAGCCTCCCCTTGCACAAATAGATCGATAGTCTGTGTTTCTGATGGGTGAACTTGATACATGAGACTGAACTGACATGGCATGATGGGTACAAACCCAAACCAGAGTCAAACCCAAATCCATAAATAGGAAACAGAAAACCCAAGAATAGGATTGGAAGTACTATCAACCAGTCAAAGGCTTTGGGTAGAACTAATAGCCTGAATTCTCCCGTTCCCTAATCTAGGAAGAGGGCCACCCTTTCTCTTGCGTCAGTCTGAGATGGATTCAGATGGAAGAAAACATGCTAGAATCATCTCATCAACACTTATTCATACCTACTATGATTCAGCCAATGTGCCAACCTCAGGGTACAGAGATAAGACACAATCCCTTCTCAAAAAATTTATAATTAGTATGGAAGACTGAGTTAATAATAATAGCAATATCGCTATAAAATTGAGCCCACAAGCACGGTATTAGAGGCGCACATGCTACATAGATGGGTATGTGTCTGTACAGCTGGTCAGCAGAGGCTTTTCTGAGATTCTCAGCTGGGCATGCTTGCAGGGAGACAAAATTAGTATTAAAGTCACTCTGCCAAATTCTTAACAAGGCCAATAGGGGGCGCTGGTGGGGCTCCAAGCGTCAGCCTCAAGACTGACGTTTTCAGTACTTAAGTACCTAGCAGGATTTATACCAGGAAAGGGACCCTTTGCTTATCAAGGCTAACTGAGGTGCATTAGCAGGCTCTGTGTCAGGACAGCCTCTCTGAATAACTGCACAAAACATTAAAGGTTTGTCACTACAAACACAGCCCTTAGCCCTTATACTTTTCCTGCTTGGAGAATTTAACAGTTCAGCAAAGCAGCATTTATGAAACACCAATTATATACAAAAGTACTGTTTACTAGACTGTGAGCTTCTTTCCACAGGAGGAAATTCTTCCCCAGCAGACCAGGAGCTCCCTGGGTGT
Source organism: Prionailurus bengalensis (assembly GCF_016509475.1). Classification (NCBI taxonomy): domain Eukaryota; kingdom Metazoa; phylum Chordata; class Mammalia; order Carnivora; family Felidae; genus Prionailurus; species Prionailurus bengalensis. The sequence continues at coordinate 40,603,970 of NC_057347.1, forward strand.
GGGAAGCCTGAGTGAGACCCACAGTCTCCAAAGGCAAGCTCGTGACTCCTCCCCTTCCTAAGTCTCATCCTCCCTGCCAGATCTTTAGTGCACATGGTTCCCGGCTACTCCACAGAAAGGGGAGTGCCTCTGAACAGAAACCCCATTCTCTTCCAATTTGACCTGAACTTCCTCGTAGCCCTCACGACACACACCGCCCAGGCGGCCCTGGCCTCACCCTGGATCCTCAGGCTCTCCTGATACTGGATGATGAAGTACTCTTGAGTCTGCTGCAGCTTCTTCAGCTCATTCTCTGTGTCCTGTGTGACCAGTCGCAGCTCCTCAAACGTCTGGTTGATCTGGAGGTGTTTCTGGGACATGGTGTCAGCAAGACTTCCAACTGGAGAAGTACCCTGAGGACATATCAGGGGAGGAGAGTGTGGGCGGAAGTGAGCTGGGCAGTGAGGATGGTAGAAAACCTCAGGCCTTGGGGCCCCTGGGTAGCTCAGTCGGTTAAGGATCCGACTTCAGCTCAGGTCATGATCTTGTCATCCATGAGTTCGGGCCCTGCATCGGGCTCTGTGCTGACAGCTCAGAGCCTGGAGCCTGCTTCAGGTTCTGTGTCTCCCTCTCTCCCTGCCCCTCCCCCACTCACACTCTGTTTCTCAAAAATGAATAAATGTTAAAAAAAAAAAAAAGAGAGAGAGAGAGAGAGAAAGAAAACCTCAGGCCTTAAACTGAAGAAAAAGCCAATGCTAGCACCTATAACCTAGTGAAAACCCCAAAAGCAAAATTGTGAGTCAAAGGAATTGCAAACATCATTTGTGAGAACTGGTGTGGAGGGAAGATAAAAGGAGGGGGAAATAGGTGACCTGACCAACTGTGGCACCTTCATATGCCATAATAGAAAGTTCTTTCACAGTCTGGCCTCCATCAGAGTTGCCCAAACAGGGTCCATCTAATTCCCTTCAGAGAGACTAGAAGTGAACACATCCAGGATATACCTGGGTTTTTCTACTAATGATGATGACGCCTCATTCCATATTCACGCACTGATCCAGGGCTATGGACCGTGTGAGGTGCTGGGGACACAGTGGGGAAGAAGGCTGTGTGAACGTACATCATCTGTGTCTTCACTCAAGACCTTATTCTAACTGAGGGAAGAGGCTGAATCTCTCACACATGTTATCATGGAGACCCCAAAGTTCTAGGGCAGGCACAGCAAGGATTTTATGGATCCAGCCATTTAAGTGACCTGGTCTGAGCCATTCCCTCTATGCTTGACTAAGAGAGGGGTCAGCAGAAATCCCTCTTAAGTAATCTCACCTGAACATGAGCATGCCTTTACTCAAAAACTGTTCAGTTGGGGTTAAATTATTTTGCACTTGTTCACATTGTTTTGTGGTGGTAATCTCACCAAGGTCATGAATCAATTAAGATCAGAGACTAGTGTTCTATTTCTTTTGTGCCCCTTAGGACAATGCTCTGTTTATAGAAACATCAACAGATGCACACTGAGTTGTCTTGAGAGATCTGGGTCCAGAGAGAGGGGGGCAAGGAAGGACTTCCCAGCTCTTCTCCCCACACCCATGGGACACTCACATTGTTGGCTTCGCGGACCAGCCTCTGCTCGTTGTACAGAATATGCCGGATGCAGCGGACCAGCTCCATGGGGCAGCGGTCATATGTGTTCTGAAAGAACCCAATAGCAGACATCACTTTGTTCCACTCTGTGCTATGGGGCCTAACCCCATCTCAGAGCAGGGGTAAGATTTTATGATGAGGGGACTCCTGGAGACATGATGACATAATCATGAGCAATGTGGCTCCTCCAATACTAATGGGGGACAAGAAAAGCACATCATAGGAAACCCAATTACAGTGAGAAGGTAAGGTTATTTTATTTCTTGCCTCCTAATTTGCCTAAAGTACTAGGGTGTCATTCTTGGAAACAGGATACATAAATTTCGAAAAGGCCACGTAAGAGGAGAAATGACACCACCTCAACCGAGCAGTCAAAATTACTACCCCCAGTGCAAGGAAGATGGACGGTGTATGTCTTCAGATATGATACCCCAGGAAGGACACAACATCATTTACTCAGGATTCTCATCAGGGATGTGTAACCTGAATCTAATCAGAAGGAGACATGACACAGACCCAAAAAGATGTTCATTTTATCTTTAAAAAACAGATGAGTTGAATTATTTTAAAATGTCAATGTAAGAAAAGGCAAAGAAGGTTGAGAACAATTCCAGAATAAAGTAGATTAAAGAAACATGACAACCAGATGCAATATATGGTCCTGGGCTGGTGGGAAAAAAATGTCCTAGAGGACTTTATTGTGACTCAACTGACTGTTGACAAAATGGAAACACAGATACAAGATTACTGAAAAGTGTTCTATCAATGTTAAATGTACTAAAGATGATAACTGCACTATAACTATGTATAGAAAACGCACACTAAAGTACTCAGGGGCAAAGGGACACGACGTATGCAACTTACTCTCGAGTGACAAAAAAAATGTGTGTGTATGTGTGTGTAGAGACAGAATATGACAAAGCAAATGTTAACAACAGGTGGATCTGGGCATATGTACGGGTTCTTCGTATCAATCCTGCAACTTCCTATAAATTTGAAATTGTTTTCAAATAAAAAGTTTAAAAACAAAAGGCTACAACCACAAAGCCAAACAGTAAGAACTTTATACGGCGAACATGTAAGTCCACAACACTGGGTTCCAGAGGAGAAAGAAAATCTCTACGGGAAGCACTGAATGAAGGAGAGGATTAAGTGTGACCCAGCCTTCACACCCACCTGGAGCTGCGTGGCATAGTGCCCCAGCTTGATCTTCAGTAAGAACCCATCTTCCCCCACTTGGTGCTCCGCCTTCTTCTGCAGCTCCTGCACCAGGCCCTCCAGGAGCTGGGTGGCCTTAATGTTCTCCTGTGGATTATCAAGATCTATTGAGTCCCTAGGGGAAAAAAATTACATACATATGTATACATACATGCACATGAGCCTGTATAAATGCAGCCTCAACGCATCATGCCTTTTCTTTAGCTAAAGTGATTTCTTCATAATGCTCACTGCAAATTTTAGGAAGCAGTTCAATTCAAATCGACTAGATGCCTAATCAACTATGTTAATCTATCCCTGATCCACTAATTAGCTTAGTGGACTAGATATTTTCTTTTCTTTTCTTCTTTTTTTCTAAACAATGTACTGCCCTTCCTCCTTCCTCCTACTGACTTCTCTGGTGCTTATGCTATCTGCTTCTAGAAATGAAGGGAAAAGGAAAGTGCTTCGTGTACTCTGAAGGAAATAAGGGCTCTGATAACTTCCTATTTATAGTTACCCCTTAAGGGTGTAAGGGGGCACAAGGTCAAGAATGTTCTACATGCTTTTTCCAGCCTTGACTAGTTCTATGTGCTAATTCCACATATAGTATTTCTTAAGTAAAGGCAGGTGAAACAACACTACTATTTCTAAGGAGCCCTGGAAATGAGATATTAGGACAGAAAGTGCCTGCAACTATGTACACAAATCAGACATTTCTATCTATTACCAGTTGCAGATCTGGGACCTGCAGGCAGTGCTAACTCTTCTCGTGAGGCAGAGAAACCACTCCATGGACTTTGTATTCATTCAGAGGCACTGAACTGGTGACAGGGGTTGGATGGCTTCTCTCCCTTCCTGCCTTCCCTCTTTTCCCCACTCCCTTCTCCAACTCTTTATTTTTTAAAACAATTTAGGCAACAATTGCTACTGGGCAGTACGAAATCGCTTAACTCAGCTCACTGAAGAAACTGAACAGCTGTCAGATTGAAATAACATTCAATTACTGCTGACCAGGTCTGGAGCCAAGCAAGAGATCTAGAGGTAGCTAAAAGGCTCCGTCACCTTGAAACCCCTGAAGTCAGTTAGCAAGTAATTTCAAACAAAGGCACAAACAGGTGTGCCACAACACTGATAATGTAGTTCATCACGTAATACGCCCAAATCTGCACTCTAAGCAAAGACAGTAGAGAAAACCAAATTTTAAATACGTGTGCTCTCTGAACTAAATAAAATATGTACTAAATAAAAGCTGGGAGGAATGGAGGGCAGCTGCACCTCTGTTTTGGTTGGCAATAATGCTCCTTGTCTGAGGAACCCACTCTTGAGAAGATCCTGTCTCTGAGCAAAACTCATGGAAATCAAGTACTGGTTCTGGTACTTAAAAACTTAATTCTCAGGGCGTCTGGGTGGCTCAGTCGTTTGGGCATCCGACTTCGGCTCAGGTCATGATCTCACAGTTTGTGAATTCGAGCCCCACGTCAGGCTCTGTGCTGACAGCTCGGAGCCTGGAGCCTGCTTCAGATTCCGTGTCCCCTTCTCTCTCTGCCCCTCCCCAACTTGTGCTCTGTTATGTCTCTCAAAAAATAAATAAATGAAAAAAAAATTAAAAAACCCAATTCTCTGCTTAAAAGAAAAAAGAAAAGAAAGGAAAAAAAAGCGCCTTTCTTAGCTTAAACATGAAGAACTGAACATTTTTTTATTGAAATCTTTATGTTCTTAAGAAAACCAAAATAAATAAAATTCAGGCTTTCCTTCATAGCAACACAAGTCTTTTAACATTCATTCGGTGAGAAACTACATGGGAGATCTACTAAATGAAATTTTAAATCACCAGAAACTTTCTACTAACAGTTTTCTGAACTCTCCAAATCATTAAAACAGAAAAGAAAATGAAAAGGAAATGGAAAAGCACTAAGCAAGGTGCAGCCGACATGCTTATATTTAGCTCTTTTTTTTTCTTATCACTTCATTACACGAGACTGAGATTTTTTAAATTGCCCAGAAAATTGCCTTCCTTTGGTGCTCTCTAGTTTTTAAACAGAAATCTGTTACTAACACATAACCTCAATTATTCCAAGGCAGCATTACTGACAGGTACCCAGCTCTCCCCAGACAGTCGCATAGTGGCCAGCTTCTCCTGGGCTCTGCCAGAGAGGACCCCACCCCGCCATGATGGTGGGGGGCCTGAAGTAGCTGATGAGCACGTCAGATCAGACAGACAGGCTGGTGGCCTCCCAACATGCTCCCAGACCCTGAGCAGAGCAGCAACAGCCTGCAATAATGTTGTCAATCTACTACATTATACTAATTCTGAAAGAATTTAAAAACAATTTTCTCTCTGCGCATATAAGCAGGAATTCGGAAAATAAAAATAAACACGCTTGTTAAATCTGCCACCAAGACATGACTATTGTTAATATTTTGGTGTACTGGCTTTTAGCCTTTATGGGTATGCATAAACTTTAAAACATAGGGGCACATGGGTGGCTCAGTCAGTTAATTGTCCGACTTTGGCTTGGATCATGATCTCCCAGTCGGTGGGTTCGAGCCCTGCGTCGGGCTCTGTGCTGACACCTGAGAGCCTGGAGCCTGCTTCGGGTTCTGTGTCTCACGCGCTCTCTGCCCCTCCCCCACTCACACTCTGTCTCTCTGTTTCAAAATAAACATTTAAAAAAAATTTTAAAAACACCAACATCTCCATTGTTAATTTGTTATCAATACATTTTATTAAGTGATATGCATATGCATACCTTAGCTGCCCCATTAAGCACTAAATTCTTTGTGGACATGGGCTTTTCACTTTTTTTTTAAGTTTATTTATTTATTTGTTTTAAGAGAGAGAGAGAGAGAAAGAGTGTGTGCACGAGTGCACGCCAGAAATGATAGGAGAGAGAGACAGGGAGAGAGAGGATCCCAAGCAGGCTCCTCACTGTCAGCGCAGAGCCTGAACACAGGGCTCAACCCCATGGACCGCAAGGCCATGACCCTGAGCCAAAACCAAGAACCGGACGTCCAACTGAGCCGCCCAGGCATCCCTGTGGACAAGGGCTTTATCTGTTCCTATCTTACACCCTAGAGGCACTCAAAACATATTTGTTAACTGTTGTTTATTAGCAGCAATACTCTAATGCTGTTAGCCAGAGTTTACTAAAGGGGGGAAATCCTATTTTAAAAATCCTAAGAGTTATTCCACCTGCTTAAAATCTAAGCTAGGTTTAAATACCTTCTTATGGGTCATGTCGTTTTGTTGTTTTTTTAATTTTTTTTCTTAATGTTTTTATTTATTTTTGAGACAGAGAGAGACAGAGCATGAGCAGGGAAGGGGCAGAGAGAGAGAGGGAGACACAGAATCGGAAGCAGGCTCCAGGCTCTCAGCCGTCAGCACAGAACCCGATGCGGGGCTCAAACTCACAGACTGTGAGATCATGACCTGAGCCAAAGTCAGACGCTCAACTGACTGAGCCACCCAGGCGCCCCCAGGTCGTTTTTTTAAAAATGTACAACTTTTAAAGTCTCCATCATGTTTTCCTTCCCATATGCCCATGTTTCACTAAATCTGATAGAAAAAAACTCTGTTCACTTACCAAGCTTGGCTTTCAATCCACTGGGATAAATAATGTCGCACCTCAATGGGGAAATGTTGACCATATAATGCTTGCATCTGATGAAGGGCATCGCCTTGGAGCTGCTGGGCTTGTATCCACACAGCCATGGTTTGAAACCTGTTAAACAAACAATAAGTGGTTTGGGTGGGGTTTTTGGGTTTTTTTCCCTTCAGCTTTTAAATCCACTACACTAAATATTCACAGTTATAAAACCTAGAGACAAATGCTTTTAAGCCCTTCTTGGTAGATCAGTATTTTTGAACTGAATTTTAGCTTTAAAAATGTTTCAAAATGTACACATTCAATGTGGCCGTGGGAAGGTATATAACTGGGTCTATGAAGCTCTGACTGTAAAACAAACTGAAGTCCTACAAGTAAAAGTACAAAGCCAACATTAGGGGAAGAACTGCCTATAGCTTTGATATCACATATTCTTTACTTTTGTTCCAAACTTGAAGTAATAATAAGCAGTATTTCTGGGGCACCTGGGTGGCTCAGTCGGTTAAGTGTCCGACTTCGGCTCAGGTCATGATCTCACGGTTCATGAGTTCAAGCCCCACATCGGGGTTGGTGCTGACAGCTCAGAGCCTGGAGGCAGTTTTGGATTCTGTGTCTCCCTCTCTCTCTGCCCCTCCGCCACCCTCTCTCTCCCTCTCAAAAATAAAGAAACATTATAAAAAATAATAATAAGCAGCATTTCAACAGGATAAATAATTAGCAAAGGGATTTTTAAAAGAATCACTTGTTTTGGATCTGGTATTCTGACTTTTAAGAAATATAATAAATGTGCTATTTTGAAAAAGACCCAGTAAAAGAAGAGTGAAAATATCTAAAGCATGAATTGAACCCTATGTGTTATTACTAGTTACCTAAGCTGCAATGCTTTACACATAAAGGGCACAGATTTATCTGGAAAAACGCCCCAAGTGTCACTTTCTGAGTTACTGTGAAGGAATTTATGAAACAATCTTCTGTTATAGTATTTAAAAATCTCTCTGACATGAAAACAATACATTCCAGCTAAGAGTTAAAAACAAGAACCATTGTATTCCAATAGTAGGTAGATTTTTAAAACATGCTCTTGACTCTAGAAAAGGTTTTATAAAACTACCAAGATGCCTTCTCAGATTTACCAGAGAATTTTTTTTCAATATATGAAATTTATTGTCAAATTGGTTTCCATACAACACCCAGTGCTCATCCCAAAAGGTGCCCTCCTCAAAACCCATCACCCACCCTCCTCTCCTCCCACCCCCCATCAACCCTCAGTTTGTTCTCACTTTTTAAGAGTCTCTTATGCTTTGGCTCTCTCCTCCCACTCTAACCTCTTTTTGTTTTTTCCTTCCCCTCCCCCATGGGTTTCTGTTAAGTTTCTCAGGATCCACATAAGAGTGAAAACATATGGTATCTGTCTTTCTCTGTATGGCTTATTTCACTTAGCATCACACTCTCCAGTTCCATCCACGTTGCTACAAAGGGCCATATTTCATTCTTTCTCATTGCCACGTAGTACTCCATTGTGTATATAAACCACAATTTCTTTATCCATTCATCAGTTGATGGACATTTAGGCTTTCCATAATTTGGCTATTGTTGAGAGTGCTGCTATAAAAACATTGGGGTACAAGTGCCCCTATGCATCAGCACTCCTGTATCCCTTGGGTAAACTCCTAGCAGTGCTATTGCTGGGTCATAGGGTAGGTCTATTTTTAATTTGGGGGGGAACCTCCACACTGTTTTCCAGAGTGGCTGCACCAATTTGCATTCCCACCAACAGAGCAAGAGGGTTCCCGTTTATCCACATCCTCTCCAGCATCTACAGTCTCCTGATTTGTTCATTTTGGCCACTTACCAGAGAATTTTTAATTCATTTGGCAGAAACTCTCTGGGATCAACCTGATTGCGGCAGCAACATCACTTTCATGTACACAAGGTAGTAAAACTGAATCTTGCTCTAATACTATGATCCACAGTGTAGAATTTGATGTCAGGCAAGGCTAACTTGAAATCCATCCAAAATGATTTGGCTACTGATTTGCACAATTCTCTTAAGTATATTACGGTTAGGGTGCAGTAAATCAAATCTTGATTTTGTTGAGTACCAGAGACTACACATGTGTGTTAGGAAACAAAAATCCCTTCTCTGTTAGTTGTAGTTACGCGATCGTATAACACTGAGCTATTTATGGGACAAGTCAGTTAGCCAACAATGAGGTGTGGGGTGGATGCCAGTTACCTATTTTAGACTTGTGCAGTGCTATAGAACACTTGAGCGGTGTACAATTTTATTTAGGGCTTTGGGCATTAAAGCTGGGATCACTGTAAGATCATCCAAGACATCAAATTTCAATGGCTGGGAGTTTACTAGGAGAAAGACTCGGATAAAAGAGCTCTCTCCAGAAGCAATCCCATGTTATAATCCAACATCTGGAAGACATTTAATTGTACAATATAATTTTTAATTAAATGAATCATATCCCAAGATTTTGGAAAATTGGAAAAGATATCAAAGGCTTGTTTTTTGGATAAAAGGTGAAGGGATGGATGGGTTGGGTGGAGGTTCTTAGGCACTGAAGTGTATGGAAGAACAAAGAAGGAATGAAGAACATAATTCAGGCACTCATCTCTTTTGGTGGTAAGGAACTGGAAAGAAGTAGGAGCTCACTATAGCAGTCTTAATGAGTATGTGAACAATACCAACAGATACAAAAATTTTCTTGAATCTTCCATTCATTAGCTGAACTGACCCAAGAGACAAAAGAACAAAAACTGGGGGGAAACATTGATCTCCTCAGAGGCCCCTTAGGCCACTGAAAGAACGTAGTATTTTCTGGTCCATTGTATCCTCTTGGTCTACTTGACTTTTCTTCACATGATTCAGCATTCCCGACATTTATCATATATTTGTTTACTGCCTTCTCACTACGGTGAAATCACCATGAACACAATGACTTTGTTTTGTTCACTGTTTCTCTTGGGCCTAGAACTGTGCCTGGCACATAAGCATTCCGTAAGTTTCTGTTGTTGGTGAACAAATAAATGTATACACACAATTTGGTCAAATACATCAGGTCTTTTTAAAGTTATTGTGGAACAAGGTATCAGTATAAAATACCAAGGTGGGGCACCTGGGTGGCTCAGTTGGTTAAGCATCTGACTCTTGATTTCGGCTCAGGTCATGATCTCGTGGTTCGTGGGATCAAGCCCTGCATCCAGCTCTATGATGACAGCATGGAATCTGCTTGGGATTCTCTCTCCCTCTGCCTCTCCCCACCACACTCATGCTTGCTCTCACTTTCACTCTCAAAATAAACATTAAAAAATTGAAGAAAAAAAAAAAGGAAAGAAACACAGTACCAAGGCCAGAAAAGGGAACAGATTTTACAACTCAGATGAGTCTGTATTAACAATACTCTATTTGTTCCTTAATAACATATGCCACAATGTGTAATTTTACTTTTTAGTTTTTGTTAACTTATTTTTGTTTATCTTCCCCACTGAAGTCTAAGAACAGTGAGTAAAGGGAGGGGGGCCTGGGTGGCTCAGTTGGTTAAACGTCCAACTTTGGCTCACGTTCATGATCTCACAGTTCGTGGGTTTGAGCTCCACATCAGGCTGTGCTGACAACTCAGAGCCTGGAGTCTGCTTCAGATTCTGTGTCTCCCTCTCTCTCTGTCCCTCCTCTGCTCACGCTCTGTCTCTCTCAATCTCTCTCTCGAAAATAAACATTAAAAAAAAAAAAACAGTGAGTGAAGGGAGCACATTTATTTACTACTGTGTTCCCTAATGCCTAAGTATAATGGCTGCCATGGTAAGGAAGTAATCAAGACACATTTGCTAGTGAATAAATACATACGTGGTAAATATTTCACATATCCTGCTGGTTGAGCATATTCCAAGTATCCATTATTGCTTTAAGAAAGAAGTACAATGGTAATATGCCATATATATAGGGGTACTATATAAATATCATACCATTGTGTCTTAAGTTTTATATTAGTTTTCACTTATTATCAAAGAGCAGAATGCTGAACTCTTAGAATCTGTCAGAATGTTTTTTATGGTTCTAAATATGAACATGTTGTAATATTTTCTAAAATGCTATTTGAAGAATAGCTGGTAAATATAAGGCGGTAACCACCTTATTTTGATAAGTACAAAATACTTTTAATTTCACTACATAAAAATGCTTTGATAGAGCTGGAGAGTAGATTTTGCCTACTAATCAAAAACATATAAAATAAAGGTACAATAAATAGTACAGCATCATTTTCATTTTACTTTTTAACTAAGAGTTATATATGCATGGAATAGAAGATGAATTACTGCCATTGTCATGTAACAATTTAAAATATACAATTTGGAGAAAAAACCCACCCCACCCCCACTGTATCAGTAGAACCTAGAACCTAAGTAGCGCGTTCCCTCGTACATGCCCAAACTCTTCACACCCATCATTAAGCTATGCCTGCGCCTGGCATGAGCCGAGACCCTGTCCTTTGTCACCAGTATTCATTCTGCCACCAAATACTACTCTACATAATGCAGTAACTGTCCTCAATACAGGCTTTCTTTTGCTTATTTACAGGCAGCTCTGTCTTCAACGTGTGATGTTCTGACAAGGAAGTGGTTTGTATCTTTGGTAAATCATCACAGGGGCTTCTCTAAAGACTGGGAAATGGATTCACAATCTTATTTTTAGCCAAAGACGAGAATCAGTTGAGTCTTGCTTAGTTGCATTCTTAGTGTTCATAAGCATTCCAAACAACCCAAATTAGCCTTGGATGCAGAATGTCATACTTTCCAAAAGCCTAACGTGCGGAAATCAACCTTATATATTTGGATATATCCTAGGAGTCTCAAATAAAGCAGACTGTCAGGCACTTGTTTAAAAAAAGTTCAAAGTCTAATAGCTCATCATGTTACAGTCTTACTGAAAACCATAAAAATGAATGTCCACTAAAAAATGGTATGTGAGTGGGATTTAGGAATAATCTTGTCTCAATAATAAATACACTCTTATTAGATGCCTTCCCTTTTAAAAGTAAAATATAAACCTTTGTCAAGAAAAATATCACTCTAGGGGCGCCTGGGTGGCTCAGTCAGTTAAGCATCCGACTCTGGCTCAGGTCATGATCTCGTGGTTCATGAGTTCGAACCCCATGTTGGGCTCTGTGCTGGCAGCTTACAGCCTGGAGCCTGCTTCGGATTCTGTGACTCTCTCTCTTCTCTGCCCCTCCCCTGCTCATGCTCCCTCTGTCTCTCAAAAAATAAATAAACGTTTAAAAAAGAAGAAGAAGAAAAACATCACTCTCTCTGAAGACTTCTAGAACACTGTGGCCAAGGTCATGGTGCCAAGGTCCTCCAAGCTAAACTGTGGAGGAAGAGAAGTATAGAGTACATGACAGTTGAAGGCTCCCAATGCATATACGCCAACTGAGTGAATATATTCTAGTTTGGGGTGGGAGTGGGAGGAGTTAAAATGTGTGTAGGGATCTGTTGCACTGGGCTTGTGTGCATAATTTTTGTTTTTTTTTTTAAGAGAGGAAGAGAGAGCACGGGCCTGTATGCAAGCCAGGGAAGGGCAGAGAGGGAGAGAGAAAGAGAATCTTAAGTAGTCTCCATGCTCAGTGCAGAGCCCAATGCAGACTTGATCCCACGACCTTGGGATCATGACCTGAGCTGAAATCAAGAGTCGGACGCTCAACCGAGCCACACAGGTGCCCCTCATGTGTACCTTAAAGCATTAAAAAAATTTTTTTTGAACACTTATTTATTTTTTGAGAGACAGAGAGAGACAGAGCATGAGCAGGGGAGATGCAGAGAGAGGGGAAGACACAGAATCGGAAGCAGGCTCCAGGCTCTGAGCTGTCAGCACAGAGCCCGATGTGGGGCTCGAACTCACGAAGTGTGAGATCATGACCTGAGTCGAAGCCAGTCGCTTAACTGACTGAGCCACCCAGGCGCCCCCCTTAAAGCATTTTGTAATTCCTACTCTCCATCCCACCACAACCACCACCCCATCACATCATATCCCGGGACTAAAGTCTCTAAAATGGGAGTTAGAGTTTTGCAGATCATGGCAAATTCACCTAAATAGAGTTCTGTGAGATTCAACTTCTTGTACCTCTCTGTGCCTCAGTTTCCTTATTTATAAGACAGTGCTAATAATACATCCCTTGGGGAGTTGTAAAAATAAGTTAGTATGTATAAATGCTTAAAATAGTGCCTGGTTCATCATAAGTTCTCAATTATTATTCTGACTTTACAACCTTAAACTTACAAAGTTGGCTTCCTTCTCCCTGTGTCCAGTTTTTTAATGTTTATTTATTTATTTTAAGAGTGAGTGAGCACACTGAGAGGGCTGTTCTCCCACCACTGGATTAGAACCCCAAGAATTGTGAAGGGTAGTGTAACAAGAGCAAGACTGAGTATAATAAACTCAAAAAAGAAAGAAAGAAAGAAAGAACATCCATTCCAATGTGCTTTTCTGACAGAGAAGACCAAGCCAGCAGGAAGTTGTGCCTTTTCCAAGGACACACCTGACCCCTACTAATTAAAGTATGAATTGTTAGCAACAAATATTTTGATTCACCTAATAAATAAAAAATAAATTTCAGAAATCAGATCAAAAAATGAATTAAAATAACATTTACTGCTGTTATTATCCACCATCCAGATTTATCATTTACTATAATTTACTGGATATCTACTATATTATTTGTAACAGGGGCACCTGGGTGGCTCAGTCGGTTAAGCGTCCGACTTCAGCTCAGGTCACGATCTCACAGTCCGTGAGTTCAAGCCCCGCGTCGGGCTCTGGGCTAATGGCTCAGAGCCTGGAGCCTGCTTCCAATTCTGTGTCTCCCTCTCTCTCTGCCCCTCCCCCGTTCATGCTCTGTTTCTCTCTGTCTCAAAAATAAATAAACATTAAAAAAATTATATTTTATAACAGTAAATACTTTTATGAATCTACTCATTTAATCCTCACACAAATATTAGGAGGTAGGCACTATTATTATCCCCAGTTTACAGATGAGGAAATCAAGGCTCAACAAATTAAACAGGATTGTAAAATGGCATAACAACTTTGGAAAACAATCTGGCAGTTCTTCAAAGGTTGAGTATGGAGTTACTATATGACCTAGTAGTTCAGCTCCTAGGTAAATGCCCAAGGGAACTGAAAGCATTATGTCCAAAAAAATCTGTACACAAATATTCAAAGCAGCATTACTCATAATGGCGAAAAAGAGGAAACAACCCAAATGTCCATCAACGAAGGGATGGATGATATGGATATAAGTGGAAAAATAAAATGGATAAAATGGAATATTATTCAGACATAAAAAGGAATGAAATACTGACACATGCTACAACATGGATGCACCTTAAAACATTACGCTAAATGAAGCTAGACACAAAAAGCTACCTATTATAAATTCCATTATATGAAATGTCCCAAACAGACAAACCCATAGACACAAAGAAAGTTGGTGGTTACCAAGGGCTGCAGTCATGGGAAGTGACTCTTAATGAGTATGTATTTCTTTTGGGGATGAAAAATTTGCTCCAGGTCCCACACCACTGGTCTGTGTTGGATCTGGGGAGTCTACCGCTTTATCGGGTGGCCTTTGCCCTGAGAACTTGTCGTGGTTTGTACTTTTTCTGTATGTTTATTATTATATTTCATAACTTAAAAGAAAAAGAAATTAGAGTAAGAAACCTAATATGATAAGGCTCTGATTTGGGCAAAGGCTTGGACTAGTTGGCAGATGAAATAAGAGATACATAAACATTGCTTCTGATCTGAAAAGTCTAAGGCAAGGAATCAGGATTCAAAACTGTTAACTATATCAGCACCATTTAATACTTAAAGACTTTGGACAGAATATAAAGAGCAGTTCCTTAGTTATGTTTACTGCATTACTGTCAATACCAACATTATTACATATACTAAGTGGTGGTAGTCACCTAACCTAGTAGTAGAAACTTGGAGGGACAGGGGCGCCTGGGTGGCGCAGTCGGTTAAGCGTCCGACTTCAGCCAGGTCACGATCTCGCGGTCCGGGAGTTCGAGCCCCGCATCGGGCTCTGGGCTGATGGCTCAGAGCCTGGAGCCTGTTTCCCATTCTGTGTCTCCCTCTCTCTCTGCCCCTCCCCCATTCATGCTCTGTCTCTCTCTGTCCCTAAAAAAAAAAAAAAAAAAAAAGTGCAAATTGTCTTTAAAAAAAAAAGAAACTTGGAGGGACAGAAAAATGTGAAATAGCAGTAACAGTGGATTAAAACTTTACTCATATTAAACTGAATATCAAGTAAGGTTTGAGTAAAATGATCCCATCTAAAAGTAGGTCAATACCAGAGCCATCTGCTCTTTAAAAAAATTTCTAAACACTACTTTATAAGCAATCAGGAAGGCAATTCTCTAACAAAATCAGATTATTAAACAGATGGGAAGAGAACAGAAAGAATCAAAGCATTTGGCTCACAAAGAAGCAAACAAGGAAAAATTTGCCCAGGCAACATAGAGATGATAATATTCTGGGAAGACAATCAGTCATAAATCTTCATGTTACAGCCAAATCATTACGTACTACTCTGGGAAGAAGAGTGAGAGGAAAGGGGGTGATGGAGAAGCAGAGGAGAGGTAGAGAGAGGGAGCTATCTGTGAAATATACAGATCAAGTCTTAGTGGATTATCATATATTTAAAATGCTCACCTAAATATAAGGCATCTTAGTGAAAAACACAACCTCAAAAATAAAGAGAGTAGACTCAGACAAGGATCATATCATAGCAACTAAAACCATTAGGTGGTACTTGTTGGGGAATAGGATATTTACAGTCTCAAAGTGTTACCTCACCTATTACTTATTATTCACAAAGGGAAAAGTACATTTTCAGTGGAAGAAAATGACGAACAACCAAATAATCAAATATCCTCAATCATGGAACAAACTGACATTAGAGTAGTCCCCCCCGCTTACACGCAGGGCATATATTCTAAGACCCCTCGGTGGATGCCTGAAACTACAGATAGCACAGAACCCTATATATACTATGTTTTTCCTATACATACATATCTATGATAAAGATTAATTTATAGATCAGGCACAGTAAGAGATTAAAAACAATAGCTAAAAATAAAACTGAAAAATTGTAACAATGTAGTATAATAAAAGTTATACGAACGTGGTCTAAGTATCTTATTGTACCACACCCATCCATCCTGTGATGTTAATGCCTACATGAGATGAACTGAGGTGAATGACGTAGGCAAGGTGATGTAGCATTAGGCTACTATTAACCTTCTGACAATATGTCAGAAAGACCGTGGGTAACTGAAACTGTAGAAAGTGAAACTGTGGATAAGGGGGGCTGTTGCATATGCCTCCAAATGTGATCTACTGAAAAGAATACACAAATTAATGTTTCACTTCTACTCATGTAACAGTCAGACAAATCCAAATTGTAAGACTCTTATGAAAGACAGAAAAATGGTAAAGGAGACTAGGAGTGACTGGGTGGCTCAGTCGGTTGAGTGTCCAACTTTGGCTCAGGTCATGATCTTACAGTTCCTGAGTTAGCCGCGCATCAGGCTCTGTGCTGATAGCTCAGAGCCTGGAGCCTGCTTTGAAGTCTATGTCTCCTTCTCTCTCAAAAATAAATAAACATTAAAAAATTTTAGATTAAAGGAGACTAAGGGACATGATAACTACCTAGGGCATAATTTTAAAAATAAACAAAACAAACCACATCTCTAAAGGACATTACTGGGACAATTAAAAATTAAAATTTTAAATTCAAATTGAATTTAAATATAGCCTATAGATTGGATATTACTCTGTCAATATTAAATTTCTTGAGACCGATAATGGCATTGAGGTGATACTGGACTTGCTCTTAGTGGATACATACTCAAGCATTTAAGGATAAAAAATGGTCGTGATGGCTGCAGCGGGCTTTCAAAGGAAAGAGGGAAAGGAAGGTGGTGGTAGGAAGGGTGATAAAGGGAAGGTAATAATTGATCAATGTAGGCAAAGTGTACATGAGCGTTCGTTCATTGTTCTGTCCTTTCCATTTTTCAGTAATTTAGAAGTTTTTCAAAATCAAAATTAAGGGCAAAAATTGCAAGAAAGAAGGGGCGCCTGGGTGGCGCAGTCGGTTAAACGTCCGACTTCAGCCAGGTCACGATCTCGCGGTCCGGGAGTTCGAGCCCCGCGTCAGGCTCTGGGCTGATGGCTCAGAGCCTGGAGCCTGTTTCCGATTCTGTGTCTCCCTCTCTCTCTGCCCCTCCCCCGTTCATGCTCTGTCTCTCTCTGTCCCAAAAATAAAATAAACGTTGAAAAAAAAATTTTTTTTTTAATAAAAAAAAAAAAATTGCAAGAAAGAAAAACAAAAAACAGAGCAAAGGTTTGACTGTCATCTTGAAATTGTCCCTGGCAGCACATAAAAGTCTGGACTTCTGAGACATTGTGCTGAAGCTGGTAGGACACTGTTATACAAACTGGACTCCTTCATGCCACGCTGGCCTACGGCTCGAATACACGTGCATTATCATCTGTGTTGAAATCCATTAAGCAACCTGAACAACCCATTTGGGAAGAAGCTACATCAATGCCATTTTCCAGATAACTAAAAACATTTTCTGTAGCCCACAAATAATGACCTTCTGCATTATGGAAAGTAAGAAATGATGTAAGACTGCCATGTAGCCCTATGTTAGCCTCAGAATTTCTAATAAATGTTTATAGCTGTACCCATTTTATACTGTTAATCAAGACCAACTCATCTTAGAATGTGGCTTTTGTATAGTTTGGATTAGTTCAGGAAATAAAAATTCCTACCGCAATATACTCAGTTTCTGTACCATTTAAATGAAAGATAATCCCTTCCTTCTTGTTTTGATTCAAAAAGGGCAATTTATTAATAAATCTATATATGTTCCCAATATTTTCCTCATTAAAGTTCACATCTTCCCTCTTACCATTGAGAATTACAGTAGCATTAAGTTTCCATTTAACAAAGTTTGCTCTGAAGAGCACCTTACACTAGGGCAATTCCCAGGGACAAGCATTAGTTAAATTAGATAATATACAACAGTAAGAAACTGGAAACAACCTAAATTCAACATAGGAGGATGGTTAAACTATAATATATTAATCTGATAGAGTATTGTGTGACAATTTAAATAAAGTATGAAGACAATATTGAGATATAAGGCAATGTACATATATTTTTTAAATATAAAGAAAAGAATATTAAATGAAAAGTATACACAATGTGTATGCTAAAGAACAAATAACAGAACAAGGTCAAAGAGAACTATAAACAGTTGTTCCATCTAGGTGAAGGCATTTTGGTACAAATTTTTAAATAAAGTTTTTGATTTATTACATTTTGTTTAAAATGTAAATTTGAAATATAAATTTAATGAGCATGAGCAATTGGTACTACTCATCCCACAAGAACCAACCACAAAGGGACACACAAAAGACATAGAAACAAATACTTCCTACATGACAATATCCAGGTTATGGCACTTTCTTACAAGTTAGGTAGACTTGATTTAAGTAGGGCATGAAATAATAAAAATTCAGAATTGCAATTCTTTCAAAAGAAGCACAATTCTATCACTTTCAAATACACAGCAACACAACGTGTTTTCAAGTAGTAGTTCAAGACTATTAATGGCTAAGATTAATTTGTAATTTTGACATCTATTTATATTTTATTTAAATCCCCTAAATTGCCTTGCATTCAATAACTTTATTAATGTTATTCTTTCGCTTAACAAACCCTTCTTTTAAAAATGGTATAAAAGTAAATGGCACAAAAATATACTTTGAAGTATTTATTTCAAGTCCAGAAGAAACCAAACAGTGTGTTTGTGGAGAGTAGAAGAAAGAAGGTTAAGAACACTTTGGTAATTTTTGAACTTGAGGGATGAATTTATGGATATTCATTATATACTATTCTCTTATTTTGTGTATGTTTGAAAAGGTTCATACCAAAAAGTTCAAAGTACCAATAGGGCAAAAAATGGGTAAACCAGAACTTAGACCAGGTTGAATATTAGTGGTCTCAGGGGTAATGGAGTTTGAATTTAGAAGGCTTTATTGTGACTTCTGAAAGAAACATGGAAAATTGAAAGAAAAAAAAAAGAATGGGAAAGTCATATTTCAAGACAAGAAATACTACAGACTTAGGTTCATGTTTGAATGATTTTTCATCCACGATATGACTAAATGTCCCTGCAAACTTGTACCAATTATTAAACAGAATGGAATACACAGAAAACTACTCACAGCAGTGCAAGATTTCCCTTTCAAAAACTACACTTCTATTATCCCTAATGATGCACCTGAACACAACTGGCCTAGGTGAAGGCCCTTGATAGTTCAAAGGTAACAATTCAAGGCTATAGATTATACTTACAAGATCAGATCCCAGAAGGCCTTAGCCATCAGTTCCTCACTGCGCTCCTAGGCCAACAGAACTGGGGGAAAGTCTTCCTATTATGTTGATATTGACTGACTTTGTGTCAAGAACCTACACCCAAAGCCTAAGCAAGGTTTGCACTCCCTCTGGGATTCTTCACTATCTCAGGAAGGTTGAACAGATCAGACCAGTTTCCAAGAACAGAAAAGAAGCACTGTAGGGAAATTCTGCTAAGGAAGCCCTGAGCTAATTCTCCCTCCCTACACCTTTTCTGCACATCAACACTAATGCTCACCTATCAACAGTATCTTTACTATCAACAGTAAACACTAGGAGAGAAACCAATAATATGTTGGAAAAGCACACCTATCCAGTGAACCCCAACTAAATGGAGAACACCGTATTCTGCCCTCTTTCCATGTAGCTGTATTCTTTGCATTTACCAATAATCATAATCAACTTCATTTTTGCTTACAGTTACTTAAATATAAATCATTTCAAAAAACAAAACAAAACAATGAACCTAAATATGCTTTGGTTTGGGGCGCCTGGGTGGCTTGGTCGGTTAAGCATCCGACTTCGGCTCAGGTCATGATCTCAGGGTCCGTGAGTTTGAGCCCTGCGTCGGGCTCTGTGCTGACAGCTCAGAGCCTGGAGCCTGTTTCGGATTCTGTGTCTCCCTCTCTTTCTGCCCCTCCCCTGTTCATGCTCTGTCTCTCTCCGTCTCAAAAATAAATAAACATTAAAAAAAATTAAATATGCTTTGGTTAAAATAAGGGAAGACTAAAACCTGCTCTTTAAGAGAGAAATGCCCCATCAGTTGGTTCCTTTGTTACTCACTGGCTGATAACCCATTTATGAAGCCCGACTGCAGCTTTTGGAAAATGATGTCAGTATGTGGGGTAAAATGCTCACTGTGTTTAAGTAAAACAAGTTCTGTAGGAAAGGTGGTTCCACAATGGATAGCAGGTATGTTAAGAAGCTAATTCTAATTCTGAGATAAAATGACATTTAAATAAAAGCTCACACTGGGGCACCCGGGTGTCTCAGTTGGCTGAGTGTCCGACTCTTGGTTTCAGCTCAGGCCATGATCTCACAGTTTGTGTGTTTGAGCCCCACATCAGGCTCTGTGCTGACAGTGCGGGGCTTGCTTGGGATTCTCTTTCCCTCTCCCTCTCTCTGCCTTCCCCTGCTCAAGCTCTCTCTCTCAAAATAAATAAATAAACTGAAATAAGTAAGTATATAAATAAATGCTCACATCTCAGAAAATCAAAATGCAAAACATTTGTTCTCTCAGGAAAAAAGGTTGTCTGGTATAAGAGGTAATACTGATATCAGAACGTTCAACACTAAGATGAGTTAAAATTGTGCACCAAGTGATTGTCCACGTATACCACAGCATTAACATTGGGTCTCTGCAATACAATTACTTTTGCTAAAACAGACTACTTTTTCTGGAAAAGCATTCTCTCTCGCTATGTACTGAGGAGGATATTTCTACACAACTTAGCACCGTGAACTTGAGTGCACAGAACAGAGGCAGTGAAAGCATAACAGCTTATGGCCCAAGACATCAGCCAGGATAACGGCAGAACCCTCCTGTGCATATATGTTCTTTTACAGGCTGCACTGTTACAGGAAGAAGCAAAGAGCAGCGATTTCCTTCCAAAAGGTCAGCTGCCTCAGACAGACCAAACAGAAAGCAGTTAATTCTTGCCAACTTCCCCTCCTGCTTCTGCAGCTAGTACGCAAGAGCATTTGGTTTCCAGTAAAGCTCCAAAGAAAAACAAAGCAAATGTGACACCCAGAACTGAGGCAATGTAAAGTGTCTCACTTGACTAAATTAAAGACAATAAGATCACACAGAGCTACACTTTTTAAACGGCAATGGAACTGTTAAGAACTACCAGATTTAATGTGGACTTAATATGAGGAAAAGAACAGACTTGGAACCATCCCAGATTTTATACCAATGCTCCAGAGTTCTCCACCTAAAAATAAAATAGTATTTTGGCTACAATAAATGTGACAACATATAAGCTCCCTAGTTGATTGATATAAAAATAAATCTTTAGCTTTCCTTTTCTCAAACTGAAGTCACATCAGTTGCCAAACATGCTAAGGCAATGGCCAGGTTCAATGCTGACAATCAGCAGAAGCGCATATATGATTACATAGTTTCTTAGATCAGACATGGGGGGAGAAAAGGCTATACGACTAATAACAAAAAGGGGAAGAGGACAGAAAATATGATTTTAAATCCTCTTTAGGTAGTAACCCCTAGCAGTTATGGAGTAAGACTGAATATTAATTCTGTAATTAATTACTGAATAATTAATATTAATGGAATAATAAGACTGAAGTCTTCCCACTCCCAAAGAAACAACACAGCATTCTCATGTAGGCTTCTTTAAATTAAGCAAGCATCCATACTTTCAATCTTCCTAAAGGCAACAAAATTAGACCCTTTTGAGAATAAAAGTGAAGGAGAAGGAAGGAAAAATGAAAACTTCTTTAAGTTTTCTCAACCAGATGGATTCCTGGCTTAACTACCTACGTACAGCCTAGAAGAAAATGTGACGGGTCCTTCGCAAGGGCTCCTACAGCATGTCATAGGTCTCTATGTGGTTTCTACCTCGTTAGTTTCAGATTGTGGTGGCAACGGAGACAGGAGGCTTTTTCTGAGACAAACTTGTTCTAAAGATTCTAGGCTTTGATGATGAAGAGAATGTAACCCACTCTTGACAATACCTCGCTTGAAACGAAGACAATTTGGGGTTTAAGGAAAAACTTATTAGTTTGTTACATACGCTATAACCTAAGTGCAGTTAGGTTATAAAACTGTTTCATGTTGGAAACAAAAACTGTTTCGTGTTGCAACCAAAATAAACTATTAAATTCCCAAGCCTTTCCTATACTTAATCATCAAAACTTAAATAATAACAAAGGAATTAGCTTGGGAAAGGAGAAAAAAGAGGGTCCAAGCCATAGGAGTAATAAGAATAATTAACAATAGTAATGGCTAACATTCAAGGAGCTCCTACTACATTATGCACTGCTGTATGCATATCACATACTCATGACAAACATATGAGGCAGTATGATTAGTATCCCCCTCCTATAGATGAAACAGGCTCAAGAGGGAATTTGCCCAAAGTCCTGCGTCAAGCAAGTGAAGGTGCAGGGATTAGCACCTAGGCTGCCCACCTTCGGGGCTCATGCTCTCAATGGTCCACACCTAGCTCCTGACATGATACCTGTGGCCCAAGACTGCTTTATGATAAACACTACAAAATGAATTAACAAAAAGTACAACTCACAAGTAGGTGTGAAAAATTATTTGACAATCCAAAAATGCTTTAAATGGGACTCCCCTTTCCTAAAGGTGAGAGAACATCGAGATGACAAACCTTCAAACAAATCAAAAGAAGCCATGTTAGGTGTTTGGGGGCTCACCTTCACCCCTCTAACTCAATCAGAAATCAGCTAAAAGCTTCAGATTGTAAAATGGAGTGGGAGGAGAATAACGAGAACTGTTCTGGAGGTGAGTAACTTTCCAAAAAGGCCAAAACCTAGATCCTGACCACCTGTGGTCAGAAATTAGCACTGTGACATTTCCTATAAGCAGCAGAGTGGTTACATTTGTTACATTTGTTCCTGAATTCCTCAGTTGGGTTTCCCTTAGCTACGTCACCATCCATCATCAATATTTACCAGAGATCATCCTAAACTCAGGTTTTTCTGCTGGAAGAAAACATTTCTCATGAAAGGGACAATATCATTAATACAAACGAGACAACAACTAGTGAAATGTTCTAGGAGGTAAGACAGGATCTTAAAAGCTACTGAAGTCAGTTATCTTGGTAACTGTTTATATTATATCAATAATTAAACATCGACTTACCTAACACTGATGCACACATGAAGTTACAAACAAGGTACAAATGATAAATTCCTGCAATAGTTGATACATGCTAATATGACAAATACAGAAACAATTATGTGAGTGTGCACAGTGCACAATAAATATTAATTCAATGTTAGGAGATCATGTGGGTTCACTAAGCCACACCATTAAGTAGTAGTTACTCTGATGTGAAAGACAACTTCTGAATTTAATAGTGCTGTGCAATAAGTCAAGGGAAAATCTGGGACAAGGACACCTGGCAATTCCATACTCTTATGAAAGGTGCCCCATACAGTCTTCAATAACTCTAGCTGAAAAGAGAATCAACATAATACTTGTATCCTATGCCTTTTATCATTTTGATCATCCTATTTTTAAAAAGAGGCGATGCTTTATCTCTCTAGAATTAGAATTTACCTTATACTCTGGACATAAGAACCAAGGCAACTTTGAGTTATCTGTTGTTCAACTACTAGACTATATGTTATCCCAGGGCAGGAACCATGTCTCATTCATTTTGATCTCCTCAATACAGTACATGGTGCATAGTAATCAATAATTGCGTGTTAAATATAATTTTTGTAGAATTCTGTGTTACCAGAAAAACCCTAAATTGGGGGAAATGAATAGTAGGTCAGTTATTTCCTTCAGACGTTATTTTTAACACTGTGGAAGTCATTAACTTGAATCCTTATTACGGGAATAATGGGACTGAATCATACTTTATAGAAACTGTGATGGAGGTTTTGACTCATCATTGGTGCTAATCAAGGTAAATATAATCGCAATGTACCATTCCATAAATATCGTGACAAGTTTGTAAAATAGAGCCAACACCTCATTGCAGCAATTTCAAAGAGAATTACATGAAATATGATGGTGCTAATATTAAGCTGAAATTCCAAAGAAAGCTTCTCCTTTATGCAAACCAAACCATTTCTTTCCTTTAATTATGTGTCAAGAAAGAAGTTGAGTATAAACGGAAGGCACAACGTTTATCAACAATTCGTTCCTTCGGTTACCATGCATACTACCAAAGACAATCCAGAAAGGTTTTATTATTATGCCAAAACGAGATGATGAGGCTCTACATCCAGAATGTAGATTAACGTTAGAAGGATGACTCAGGACTAATGGCATCGGTCTGATAGACACTGAACCTATTTTTCAATCTCCTGAGAATTCTTCAACTATAGGACCGAATGCCAACTCAGGAAGATATTTCTGTAAATACAGCCACCTTTGGCTACAGACTATTTTTTATTTAAGATGTATTTCCATGGAGCAAAGTAAATTTAGTAAGTGAAAATATAGTCTTGAATTGCTATGGATGTCCCCTACCCCTGCCAAAAATGACAAGCTGCTTGCTCAAAAGCTGTCACTAATTAGCAGCTGCTGCTGTAAAGAAAACCAAAGTAAGGCCAATGAAAGCATATTGAACTGCAAGAGGGCCCTATGACAAGAAATAGGAAATGCAAAAATCTACTTATGACCAGTAAACTAGAAATACTGGCAATCTAAATTTGGGAGAAGTGGGGGCAGGGCAATAATGGCAACATATAACCATTAATACTTCTTTAAATGTTTATTTATTTACAAGAGACAGAGAGAGAGGGTACACAGAGGAAGGGCAGAGAGAGAGGGGGACAGAGGATCCAAAGTGGGCTTTGCACTGACAGCAGCGAACCCGATGCAGGGCTCGAACTCGTGAACTGTGAGATCATGACCTGAGCCAGAGTCGAATGCTCAACTGACTGGGCCACCCAGGGGCCTCTATATTCATTAATATTTAAACAAGAACTGGAATATTCCCCCAACATCCTGAAAGTCACAGAAATCCCAGAAGACAGTTATTGAATTCCATGACAACTATTTCCACCTTTCTAACAGGAACTAATCTTGGTTTTGGATAATTTCTCATTGTCAATACTTCTGTCTCTGGCATAGTAACACTTGCATTTGCAGATTAAAAAAAAAAGTTGAACTTAAAAAATACCTTCCAGGGGCACCTGGCTGGCTCAGTCAGTAGAGCATACAACTCTTGATCGCAGGGTTGTGAATTCAAGCCCCATGTTGGGTATAGAGCTTACTTAAAAATAAAAATTTTAAAGTAAATAAATAATCAAAATGGCTTTCATATTCTAATGGCTTCGGGCCAAACTCCGAAGGTTATGAACCTAACTGGTGACCCTCTATTTTACAAGTCGAGAAAACGGAGTCAAGGATAGCAGAAAAGATCTGCCTAGAGTCAGTGAGCAAGGCATACAGTCGTAGAAAATCTCTTTACTGGCTCTATGTTCTATGTTCTGTTTAGGAGGCTCTAAAACAGTACATACATTAAGATCCTACTTAAAATTTAAATTGCACAGGTTGCGGGGCACCTGGTTGGCTCAGTTGGTTAAGCATCCGACTCTGGCTCAGGTTATGATCTCGAGGTTGGTGAGTTCGAGCCCCACATCGGGCTCTGTGCTGACAGCTTGGAGCCTGGAGCCTGCTTCAGATTCTGTGTCTCCCCCTCCCATGCTCATGCTCTGTCTCTCTCTGTCTCTCAATAATAAATACACGTTAAAAATTTAAAAAATAAATAAAGAAATTGCACAGGTTGCTTTTCAAATCATTCTCCAAGGCTATCCCTCCTCTCTCTTTCTTTCTTTACCCATCAGACACATATAGATATACTGGGAGCAGTATATTTCTCTTTTCTCTCAACACACCAGGTTCTGTCCTTTAAAAAACTTAGGGATATTTCCTCCTTCAGTTTAGTTCTCTTACTCTCTTTCTCCCTCTCCTTCCAGGTAGAATGATAGAAAGCCGTGGACTGTTTTTTTTTATATTTGGGCCATAGCATCTGCTTGTCTCTGCAGCAACTACTCAGGAAAATAATAATGAAAAAGAAAGAAGGAAGGAAGGAAGGAAGGAAGGAAGGAAGGAAGGAAGGAAGGAAAGGAGGAAAGGAGGAAGGAGGAAGGAAGGCATGGAAAGGAAAGGGAGGGAAGCAACGAGAAGATATAATGAGAATAGAAAACAGAAAAGAAACAAGTTATGAACATGATTTTTTAATGAAGCAACAATTAAACCTCTCTCAGAGCTGCTGTCCTTTAGAGTTTGTCTTAATGTCGGTATAAACAATTACAACAATGTACCAGTAATTTTCCAGTTCATCATCAGGCTATAAGAAGAGAACACTTTGCTTTATGAAACATGAAGAAAGACTAATCTCTGCTATTACTGTCAGTGCAGGTTTATCAGCAAGCCCTGGAGGAGATAAGCCTACAGACATAAAGATTAGGAATCACATTTTCAAAGCTTTAATAACCCCCTAGTGGTATGCAACAAGCTGCTGAATTAAGTTGTCTGGATACTTATTTTGTATGCATCACTGGCTAGGTCTAGGTACAAAGCAAAAACTAAAAACTCAGGGGAAAGACAAAAAAAAAAAAAAGACACAAAGGGACAAATGTTATATGATTCCACTTATATGAGGTACCTAGAATAGTCAAACTTCTAAAGAAAGTATGTAGAATGGTGGATACTGGGGACTGCAGGAGAAGGGAATGGAGAGTTACTGTTTAATGGATACAGTTTCAGTTTGGGATGATGAAAAAGTTCTGGAGATAGACAGTGATAGGTGCATGACAATTGTTGCAAGACAATGTAAATGTACTTAATGGAACTGAACTAGTTAAACCGGTAAATGAAATCCAAAGGAAATATAGGGAATTGGTTTTCCCCTCTCTTGTTTTTCTTCCACAGTAAAAGGCATACACTTTCAGCCCTACTGAGGGCTGAAGCGGTCTCTGGATACACACCTTGTCCATTGAGATTAAAGGGAAATAAATGAAATGGAATTAAGGTATCTTCAACACCAGCCAGTGTTTTTGGCTGTCTACTGTATCTGTCTACTGTAAACAAAAGTGGATCAAACCCCCTCACAGAAACAGTAAGTACTTATAAAGAGCACCTGTTAGATGCCAGGTTCTGTTCTAGGTACTGAGGATACAGCAGTGAAAAAACCAGACACGATTTTTATTAAACTTAGACTCTAGTATCAGATATTAAACACTTGAAAATTCAAATAAACACACACTATGCTATACTTCCTAATTTTGGCTTTTAATTTTCTTTCCTTTTTTTTTTTTTTTTTTCCGTTGGGTGTAAAGGATACCACCTATTACAAAATCTTACAAGTAAACACTAAAAGTCTGTGTATTCAAACCAACATTTGGGGAAAAGTTTGAAAAGCACCTCCACAAAATCAGATGGAGGTTGAGGACTGGCTTTTGTGAAAGGCCTGGCAATGTGAAAGCAATTTCTGATAAAACCTGGACATCTGTTCATCCCTGTTGAAAGCTGGTCATCTTTACGGAGCTATGTAGT
The DNA here is from genome assembly GCF_016509475.1 of Prionailurus bengalensis. Classification (NCBI taxonomy): domain Eukaryota; kingdom Metazoa; phylum Chordata; class Mammalia; order Carnivora; family Felidae; genus Prionailurus; species Prionailurus bengalensis. Next base: position 40,631,119 of record NC_057347.1, read on the forward strand.
ACATGCAAAACAAATCAGGTCTAGTAAAGGATTCCACAGTTAAGATCATTTCAGTGTGGTATTAGTCTAGCTTTTTTTCAAGATACTCAGTTTGATATAGAGGATAGCTTTCCTGCCTGATACAATCAAATCAAATCATTTACCTTTCAAAGATGATTTGCAGATTCCATCTCTACAAGGTACTAAAAATATAGGGCAGAGAGTTAAAAACTCCATAGGACTCAAGTTTCTACCTATCAATGCATAGCAGCACAAGATGGTAGGTGACTAGCAAACACTTCGTTTCTTCTTTTTCCCATGGAATAAAATATAGGTCACATTCTACTAAAATAACAAGTACCATTAGGGTGAAAACCTAGGTATAACAAAAGTATTTTGAAATACTTGAAAATGCCCCACCTGTTTCTCAATTCAACACAACAATCTTTTGTGCAACATAATGAGTAGAATGAATTTTAAAACAAAAGAATCAGACTCCCTGAAGCATAACAATTTTTTAAAACTTTCATTTTTAAGGAAATATCTTAAATATTCTAAAATAGGCTGTCATACTTGGAAAAAAGGATTTTTTTCTTTATGGAAATAATCCTCAATTTTATTGAGGAATAATTTATATTCAGTAGAATTTATCAGGATGTTTAAAATATATATATTTAATATAACTAACGTATTTAGACACCAAACTAAAATAAAGGGGTTCCTAAGGCCTACCTAGTAGTAAGAGCTAGAATGTTTTATTGAACATTAAGAAGCCAATTAATATGCCTTTGAGGTCAGCCAATATTCAAAGCAACATAGAAGTTCCATCCATTTCTTCAAAGGTTCCTTCTACAATCAGAAATCTAAAAAGATCATTAAGATAAACTAGGTAGAAAAGACTGAAGAATGGAAGGAAGCGGGGCTTAGGCATTACTAGGTTCTAGAATCTCTCTATCAAGTCAGCCTTCTGAAGCTCTGTTTGTTCAGTCTTTCACACACAGTTGGAGTTATCATCTCATCTCCAGAGAACAAAAAATTACTCCCCTCCTTAGGTTATCGCCAAAGATTAAACTAACATTGGAGGAGAACTCTCTTTTGAAAGGAAAAAATTTCATCTGTAACCAGAAGATCTCAAATTCCAAGCACCAACTTTATGTACACCATAAAAATGAATAGTAGCTAAGATCAAAAAATTTTCTTTTCTAGGAAAATTCAGTTTAAACAACAACACCACCACCACACACACACACACACACACACACACACGCACGCACGCACAGAAAACAAAATAACAAAAAACTCTACCTAAAAGTGATTTGATAGCTGAGTTATACCTACAACAGAATGAGCTGTTTTATGTTTTAGTTCCAGGTTTGTAGGGTCATAGAGGTGACAAGACAATTTAGGTCAACGCATCAAAGTTCAATACTCAGGCCCTTACACCTTTCTGTAATAAAAACAACAGGCAACTCCCAACATCTTCCCCATATCCTCTTCCTGATCACCTTACAAATGGACACATGTTCCAAAACTCATTTGCACATGTGTTGTTTGGAACATGGAACATTTTCCCATAGGAACAAAGTTATAGAGAGATCAAAAATACCTAGGTAAACCCCAAAACCTCAGTTGATCTACAATCTTAGAAAACTTAGTTACCCTTTATAATTTTGTTTCTGAAGGAAAAGATGTTAAAATTTCTAGTCAGGAATACCATTAAGTAACAAAATAATTCCTCTACCCCTGTCTATTCTCCAGCCCAGCTACCACACAGCACAGACTAGTCTCCTGTTCTCAAAAAAAGAGAAGAATTTCCAGGAGGTAGATAATGCTTCAACCATGCCTCAGGGTAGCAGTTTAACAAAAAGGAAGTGCATATGTGTATGTTTCTGTGTACTTTGGAGTGGGGGTCTGGTAGGAAGTTTTAGGAATACCATCTTCTTCAGGTAAGAATAGCTTCTGTTCCCTTTATAGAGCAATAACTTCAGTTCCCAGAGGGCAAGAGATCCTATTTGTTTTTGTTTTTTAGTTTTTTTAAAGTTTATTTATTTTTGAGAGAGACAGAGACAGAGCATGAGGTGGGGAGGGGCAGAGAGAGGGGGAGACACAGAATCCAAAGCAGGCTCCAGGATCTGAGCTGTCAGCACACAGCCTGATGTGGGGTTTGAATTCACAAACTGTGAGATCATGACCTGAGCTGAAGTCAGATGCTTAACCGACTGTGCCATCCAGGTGCCCCAATTTCTTTTTTTTAACGTTTATTTTTGAGAGGGAGAGTGTGTGCAAGTGGGGGAGAAGCAGAGAAAGAGGGCACAGAGGATCCGAAGCGGGGTCTGCACTGACAGCAGAGGGCTGGTGTGGGGCTTGAATTCACAAACTGTGAGATCATGACCTGAGCTGAAGTCGTCAGACACTTAACCATCTGAGCCACCCAGGCGCCCCAGCAAACCTAAGCTTTTAAGTTAAATTAAAAAAATAAAGTTTTACTATACTTACTGAAATGTCAGAATGAAATTACACTATTTGAGTTGAGTGGACAAAGTATTGTTTTTAAAAAATTACTTTTCTGTTACTATCTCTGTAGGAAGACAGGTTTAAGACTAAATCTAGTGTTATCTTTAATGGAACTACTGGTGATTATCTACCATCTACTCAAAGAATGTGAAATTCACTTTGAGTCAGATTAAAAATCTGTCCTAATGCATATTTTAAAGGAAGTCCAGGGGCACCTGGGTGGCTCAGTTGGCTAAGCATCCGATTCTTGATTTTAGCTCAGGTCATGATCTCACGGTTCATGGGACAGAACCCCACGTTGGGCCTGCACCGACAGTGTGGAGCCTGCATGGGAGTCTCTCTCTGCCCCTCCCCCGCATTCTCGCATTCTCTCTCTAAAAATAAACATTAAAAAAAAAACACGTAAAAAAAAAAAAAAGAACAAAGAAGTCCATGAAAATTCTCACCTGACTTCTCTGAAAAAAAATGTAATGATCCAAATAAAATGTCCAATAATTACAACAATGTGCTATATGCAGAGACAAACTGATCTCTGGAACAGGAGAGAGAAGCAATGGATCTGAACAGATATAAAAACTTAGAATATATGATAAGCATGTGCTTTATCAGTAGAGAAAGAAGGAGCTGATGGGAAATGGTGGATTTTTCTCTTTTGATAATTGGCCAGATATTTGGAACTGATTTAGGTTAAAATTGTTAATACATGTAAAACATTTAGCTCAGTGCTTGGCACATGGTGAGTGACCACTAAATATACTGTTTTCAGGAAAACAAAGCTACAATTCCCACCTCACTTCTTACAGAGAAATAGATTCCAGATGGATGGAGAAATTTTATGCAAAAAAAAAACAAAAACAAAAACAAAAACCAAACCCAGAACCACACAACATTCTAAAAGAAAATACAAATGAAAATTTTATAATCTCTCAGTAGAGATGGTTTTTCTAAGCATGTCTTAATAACCAGATCAGAGAAGAAAAAACTGTTAGACAACATAAAAATTTAACATTTTGTACTGCAAAAAATACTATACAAAGTTGAAAGCCAAGAAGAGAAAAAACTGGGAGGAAATTATTTGTAATATGCAAGACAGAAAGATCTGTGGGAAAACTCAAACAGCTATATAGAAAAACAGGCTAATTATATACAAGGGCAAATCACAGGGGCTCTTGGGTGGCTCAGTCTGTTAGGCATCTGACTCTTGGTTTTGGCTCAGGTAATGATCTCATGGTTTGTGGGATTGAGGCCTATGTTGGGATTTATGCTGACAGCACAGAGCCTGTTTGGGATTCTCTCTCCTCTCTCTGCCCCTCCCCCCCCCTAAATAAACGTTAAAAAAAAAAAAAGGCAAATCACAAAGAAACAAAATGGCCAATAAACATGTGAAGCACTATCTAACCTTGCTGGAAGTCAAAGAAATACAAATATGAGAGACTAGCAAAGATATGAAGGTTACCAACGCTCAGTTATGGAAGATGTAGGGAAATGGCCATCCCCTTCATGAACTAGTTTTTGTTAGGCATGTTGACTGGGGTGGTCTTTTGGGAGGGTGGTTTGGCACTATCTATGCAGAGAGCTCAGCAACTCCACTTGTAGAACTTACATTAAGAGGATGGTACAGTAAATGCAAAAAACACACTCAGACTAAGAATCTGCACCACACTGTTGTCTATAAAAGAGAAAAACTGGAAACAACTTAAATATCTTTTTTTTTTTTTTTTGAGAGAGAGAGAGAGAGAGAGAGAGAGAGAGAGAGAGAGAGAATGAGAATGCATGCAAGCAAGCAGGGGAGAGTCAGAGGGAGAGACAGAGAATCTCCAGCAGGCTCCATGACCAGCACAGAGCCTGACATGGGCTTGATCTCATGACCCTGTGATCATGGCCTGAGCCAAAATCAAGAGTCCAACGCTTAACCAACTCAGCCACCCAGGTGTCCCCAACTTAAATATCCATGAATAGATATTAGTGGATTAACTAAATTATGCTGGGGCTATCCAATGGATTACAGACCTTTAGAATGTTGAAGTAGATTGATATTTATTGAGTTCCTGGGGGAAAATAAGTCCCTCTTGAGTCCCCAGGTAACAAGATCAGACTAGAGGTTTCTAAGTCAGTCCACATTTTATAAATTTAGATCATCTATCTCTTCTCCATATGTGCCCACCTCCACCACCTGTGTTAATGGAGGGCTGGTTGTTTGTTTATATTAGGGGCTTGTAGCCTAAGTCCATGGACCTCTTGAAATGTATGCAAAATTTTATGTTTATGTGTATTTTACTGGGAAGAGAGTCAATGGTTGCATTAGAGTCTCAAAAGGTCCCCTAATCCCCAAATGGTTAAGAATCTCTGGCAAATACAGTTTAATGGGGTATCTTGTCTAATTTTGCCTTAAAAGCATATGTGATTATACAGCCCATTCATTTACCAGTCAACAAATATTCACTAAGTTTTATCCTGATTGGTAGCCCAATTACTGGAAAATTTTGGAATAAATTTCTTTACTCACTTTGGAAGTGTATTTATTTTTATTTATTTATTTATTTATTTTTAATTTTTTTTTTTCAACGTTTTATTTTTTGGGGGGACAGAGAGAGACAAAGCATGAACGGGGGAGGGGCAGAGAGAGAGGGAGACACAGAATCGGAAACAGGCTCCAGGCTCTGAGCCATCAGCCCAGAGCCTGACGCGGCGCTCGAACTCACGGACCATGAGATCGTGACCTGGCTGAAGTCGGACGCTTAACCGACTGCGCCACCCAGGCGCCCCTATTTTTATTTATTTTATTTTAGAGAGAGAGAGTATGCATGAACAGGGGAGGGGGGAGAGGGGGAGGGAGAGGAGGAGGGAGAGAGACAAATATACAGAGAGAATCCTAAACAGACTCTATGCTCAACACAGAGCCTGATGCAGGGCTCGATCCCAAGACCCTGGGATTATGACCTGAGCTGAAATAAACAGTCAGACACTCAACTGACTGAGCTAGCTACTCCAGTCGCCCCAGAAGTGTTTTTAAATACACAGATGTACACAACCTCAAAAAGCCCTCTGTGGGAATGCAAACTGGTGCAGCCACTCTGGAAAACAGTATGGAGGTTCCTCAAAAAATTAAAAATAGAACTACCCTACAACCCAGCAATTGCACTACTAGGCATTTATCCAAGGGATACAGGTGTGCTGTTTCGAAGGGGCACATGCACCTCAATGTTTACAGCAGCACTATCAACGATAGCCAAAGTGTGGAAAGAGCCCAAATGTCCATTGATGGATGAATGGATAAAGAAGATGTGGTATATATACATACAATGGAGTATTACTCAGCAATCAAAAGGAATGAAATCTTGCCATTTGCAACTACATGGATGGAACTGGAGGGTACTATGCTAAGTGACATTAGTCTGAGAAAGACAAATATCCTATGACTTCACTCATGAGGACTTTAAGATACAAAACAGATGAACATAAGGGAAGGGAAGTAAAAATAATATAAAAACAGGGAAGGGGACACAACATAAGAGACTTAAATATAGAGAACAAACAGGGTTGCTAGAGGGGTTGTGGGAGGGGATGGGCTAAATGGGTAAGAGGCATTAAGGAATCTGCTCCTGAAATCATTGTTGCACCATATGCTAACTTGGATGTAAATTAAAAAATAAGTTATTGATTTAAAAAAAAGCCCTCTGGCAGCTAAGAGACAAAAAGCAGATTACAGAGTTTCAAACAAAATTATAATGTTAACTTCTGAAGGAAGTAATTTTTCTACAGACTTTTGAATCTTACATATATTTGAACTCCATTAAAGAGGTAACCGTAAGACTTATAGACTTGGAAAAGAAGTCTTTGTGAGGATAACCAAGCTCTCAAAATCAGATAAAGACTAGAACACAATCAAGTATCTAGTTCTAAATGAAGAAAGCAATGAATCATTTTGTATATTAATATTCAAATATATTCTACAATTTACTGATGCCATATTATAAAATATATATGCTAAATTTGAGGCCCTAAATTTATAGGATTTTCAAAATATCTCATGATTTGGTAAAAGTGATTCAGGTACATAAAAGAAGAAAGAGAATTATTCTAACTGGTCATAATAATATCATAGTGATAAAACAGATTACAGAGAAAATCAGCAATGATAAATGAACTGAAGCCAAAGGAAAACATAGTTTTGGGTTAAATAAGATTGATCACATTTTCAGGAGGCAGAGGAGGTAAGAATAAGCAAAAAGGAACCATAATATCAACAGGATCTATTTATGAAGGCATATTGAGCAATATGTTTATGGTTTTATCTTTAATACACAAAAATATTTATTTGTCTTTATACATTTGAACTAACCACTTATGGATTTAGGTTTAAAACGCACTAAAAAGTACTATATGATTTCTTTTATGTTTTAGTTTTCCTAAAACTGACTTAAAGTTCTGTCACAGCAAGTTCCATTATGATAAATTACAAGGCACAATCCAGGTGAAGTAAGATTTTTACCAAGTTGTATTATACATAAAGTAAGTAAGTTGGGGGCACCTGGCTGGCTCAGTTGGTAGAGTGTGCAACTCTTGAAATTGAGGTTGTGAGTTCAAGCCCCACGTTGGATGTAGAGATTACTTTAAAAAATTTTTTTTAATTAAAAAAATAAAAAAATAAGTAGGTCATCTTCTAGGCTTATTACATATAAGCCTAGAATATATATATATACATATATATGTATATGTATGTGTGTATATGTGTATATATTATACATATATATGTATATGTATATATAATATATACACATATACACATACATACCTATTGTATATACATTCATATATGCACATATATGTATACATAGTCTTAAAAATCATATATAATCTTTAAAAATCATATATATGTGCATATATGTGTACATATACAATCATATATAACCTTAAGATTGTAATATTATTTGCTGCAAAAGTGCTAAGACCTAAATACTTGTGCTCCAGAATTCTCCTAAAACATCAAGTTGTAACTTATTTTCATCTTTCTTCTTTAAACTTCTTAAAATGTTAAAATGCTTTTAAACACTAAATTTAATTACAAAGAAACTACTTGATGTGAATTTAATTAAGGCAGAACACAAGTCTCTTGTATTAGCAATGACATATACCCAAGAGAAAGTATCTTTCACTAGAGATTTCCTTTACCAGATACTCCCAAATGAATACATAATAAACATTTAGAGAAGTCATTAAGCATGACTAATGGAATTACAAGGACAAAAATCCATAAACCTAGCAATCTTTGTAGGTATCATCATGACAGAAAAAGCAACACAAAAGCAAATACAGAAAATATACTGAAATAATACAATGTTTAGGGTCACCAGAACTTAAAATAAACTAGACCTAAATTTTTTTTTCAAATGTTGAAAAAAACCAAACACATCTTCAATATGAAATGAGTGGTAACTTAGTAGAGCTCATACACAGGTAAAGCAATATAATCTCTTTATCACATTTATAAAACAATATAATTCACCATCAGCTTATATATAAAAATATGGACCATTCCAAAGTATAGGAAATAACTCAGTCCTCAAGTCAAATTATTTTAACTCTGAAAACATTAAATGTAATTAGAATGATTTTAATACAGTTCTTCAACAAAAGATTCATAAACCATACCAAATAAGTATACTATGCCAAATATTTAACACAAACATCACAAACTACGTATTTTCTGCTCCTAAAAAGGAAATACTAACTGAAAATAAAACAAGTTTCTCATTCTAAATCAACACACAAAATTCATTTTAAAAATAACTTTTTCCCCTAGCTTTATTGAGATATAACTGACATAAAACGTCATGTAAGTTTAAGGTACGCAATGTAATAATGTGATACACATATGTATTGCAAAACGATTGTCAAAATAAGGTTGGTTAACCGATCCAACACCTCACATAGTTACAACTTGTATATGTGTGCCTGTGTGGTAAGAACTTTTAAAATCTCTCTTAGCAACTTTAAAATACACAATACAGTTAACTATAGCCATCATGCTGTACATTACATACTCAGAACTTACTCATCTTATAACTGGAAGTTTGTACCCTTTGGCCACTTTCACATAGTCCTCTGCCCCCTGCCTCTGGCAACCACCCATCTGCTTTTTTTTTTTTTTTTATGAGTTTGATATTTTTAGATTCCACAGATCAGGGAGAACATACAGCATTTGTCTTTGTCTGACTTATTTCACTTAGCGTAATGTTCTCTAGATTCATCCATGTTGTCATGAATGGCAATGAAAGATTTCCTTCTTTTTTTGTGGCCAAATAATATTTCATTATACATATTTCTCTCATATTTTCTTTACCATTCATTAAAACTAACATTTTTTCTTGACTACAAAGTATTCTCTGTTCATTATTGTTTATTACAGAAAAACGGGAAGATACTAGAAACCACACATACACACACTCAGAATCCTAGAACCCAGAATAATTTTTTAATGCCTACACTTTTTTCCAAGTACAACTTGTATGCGATTGTTTTGCCATTTGCCTTTTCATTTAGTAATATATTGTCAACTTTACCTAAGTCATTAAATATTGTTGTATAACATGACTTGAAATAGCTAAATAGTATTTCATTATATAAGATATCCTTCAATTTAGTTAATTAATCCTCTAATGCTGAACACTGTAGTTGTTTCCAATTTGTTGTTATTTTCAATAACACTACGAGGAACATCCTTATACAGTAATCTTTGCACATATTTCAGATTATGTTATCTAAATGGAACTGTTAGGTCAAAGGATATGTACACTTTTAAGGCTTTCAATACATGTATATATATCAAACTGCTCTTCAAAAAAAGCACCAATTTACATCTGACCAACGAATATGAAGGTACCAGTTTCTCCACATTCCCAAGCAACATGGCTTTTATTTCTTCGATATTTTAGTTTTGTAAATCTGTTAACTGGAAAAGTCATGTCATTGTTTTTATTTGCATTTCTTGATCTCTAGTGCAGAACATAATTCTATATGAACATTGACCATTTGTATCTCTTCTTTTTTCATTTTCTCTTTGGGAGATCATCTTTTTTCTTATTTTTTTATAGTATTTAAAAAAAATTTATTTTTGAAAGAGAGACAGACAGACAGAGTGTGAGCTGGGGAGGGGCAGAGTGAGAGGGAGACAAAATTCCAAAGCAGGCTCCAGGCTCTGAGCTGTCAGCACAGAGCTCAATGTGGGGCTCGAACTCACGAACCATGAGATGGTGACCTGAGCTGAAGTCGGACGCTCAACCAACTGAACCAACCAGGCATCCCAACTTTTTTTCTTACTTTTGGTATACAGTCTTTATATATAATAATATTAACTCATAACCTTTTGTCATATATGTTTACAGTGTTTTTCTTATTTTGTCATTTATCTTTGGCTTCTGGCATTTTTTTTTCATATAAGAAAGTTTTTAATATTTATGCACTTATGTATTTTTTTCCTTTCATGAGTTATTCCATAAAAGCCACAAGGTTGGTATTTCTTATGTTTGTCTTTTTCAAATTTACCAATAGAACAGGAACATAATGCTAAGTTCTTTTCAAACTAGATCTCTCACATTTGGGTAATAAAAATTCAAAACCATAAACTTTGACAATGTCACATTTCTAGGACAAAATTTAAAATGTGTGCTTAAGGTAATAACTTACTTAAGGACCCATTCCTTTCAAATTATGTGCTCTGCTCTGGTATTGCAAAATCAAGAAATCATGCTTCATCACCAACTCAGCATGTAAGTTGTAGCCATGTCATTCAGGAAGCCAAATATTTTCTATTTTGTTTTAATACCTTCAACAGTTAAGGAGGAAGGTAAATCTATACACATGACAATGAATTTAGTGTTTTAACTTGGTATTTAAACTCGTTACAAGATAAACTCATCCTTAAAATATGCTTAGGATATATATGTTTCAGGGTTTCCATATATCATTACAAAATGGAAACAGTAACAACAACACGAAAAGAAGGAATATGTGTGTTGCATCTCTAGGTATTAGACCTTCCATACCTTTTGGAATAAGGCTCCATTATGTCCAATTTTCACTATAATTCTCCCTCACTTTCTACCAGAAACAATCATAAATTGTGAAAACATAAATCCACAAGGTGGATCGTCTCATTTTATAAAGAGCTGTATAATGCTGTAGATCTCTAGTTTGCTATTTTTCTCAAGCCTAAAAGATTACCAAAATATTTTAGATACATGAAGCAAAACAAAAACATAGAATTAACATTATTTCTAAGAGAATGGTTTACCTAGTTCAAACTACAAATGACTATTATAGAATGCTGTATTACAAACCTGATAAATTCTAATTTTTAGTACTTTAACAGATTAAGGGCTCAACAGTTTCTATTTATAAATGTTACAATGACATTTGTGAATGTAGCTTATTTAAAACATTTTCCCCAGGTTGAATTTTTAAGTCCCATTCTTCATAAAAACATAACGATCTGCACAGGTTACAGGCTCTGAATTTTAGACAACACAAAATAGTTTTTTCACAAACTTTCTAATTTACTCTCACCTAAAGGCTGGAAAACCCCACTGAAGGTTTTTAAAAACTCATCAGACATAAAGAAAAAAAAAACTGCTTTAATTGTAGGATCTCACTGACACAAACATAAGGAAATTCTGAGTTATAGATACTTCACATTAAGCTTTTTCCACTGACATTGTAACTTCTGTCAACATTCAAAGAAAATTCAACCCTGGTCAAAGGTGACAGTTTGACAATCCTGGAAGACAACATCCTCTGTTTATTTGAACAAGTTTATACTCTCTGCTCAGGGAATTGAAGTTTTTCTCCTCCCTGACTTGACCTCTCAAATTCAAATCAGCACACTTTAGGGTAATAAATTTTGGCCCCAAGATTTAACTTTACAATCTACCTCCAAGGAAAAATGCTGAGACCATCACATATAAAATGGAATACATTTCTGAGACTAGTTTCCAATGGCCTTTGCATAGCTCTAAAACACAGAATAATTGCTTTGGTTGCCTTAAAAATTAACTTCCCAAATTAAAACTCTTTAGTCCTTCTATCTCAGAAATCACAATCAGTAACTCTAAAAAGCTTCAATAAAACAGGAAGAGGGCTGCAAACCCCTTCAAAACAAAGTTGTAAATAAAATGAGCTGGATACTTGCATTTTCAGTCAACAAACACATGTTACATGCTAAACTGGCATAAATGATCCTTTTGTTTGTAATGAGAGGCCAAGGAGATAGCTTATAGCTCTTCTCCCATGATGTATATGGTAATGTTAGTGGAAGAACAACAAAGGAAATTTATAGTTAGAATTAAGACCTTCTCTGTTTTTACATAATTTCCACTAGGATTATATACATTAGTTGGAAAAATACTTACAATTACCTTCATAAACTTTAAAAATTTCTAAATACATATAATTTTTTTTCTATTAAAAACAAACAAGAGTCCATTTGGGAACACAAATCAAGAAACAGAAGTCTCAAAGAAACCAAATGTCCTTTTGCAGTGCAGTGGTCAGGAACACAGTCTCTGGAATCAGCTTGGTCTGGGTCTGGATCCAGCTCTGCCTTTATTACTAGCAATGTGACCTTGGACAAGTTACTCAACTTCTCTGTTGCCACTTCTTCATCTTTCATCTGAAAATAATACCCACCCTCTGAAGATCATGAGTTAAAACATGGCAAGAGCTTATAATAGTCTCTGCTTGGCACACTGTAAGTGGACAATGTTAGGTATCATTTTTATTATCTTTCTACTTTTAAGTTTTAGACCTAATTTGAAGTACTTTTTAACTAATTTTCTGATCACTTTTTGAAAGAGGGCATAATTATTATATAGATAACTAGTACATCTTCCCAGATGAGCCCATGGTAGGTAGAGCTATAGCCCACAGTGGTAAATAGTTGTTTTTAATACAAACCATGGATGTGGCTGTTATTAGTAACTCTGGCTTGATCTCCCATATGCAGAAAAAATCCCCTACAAGGGGAAAACAAGCAGTATTAGAAAATACTTGGGTTTGTCCTACACCATTGCAGGGTAAAGCCAAATTCACTTTACTAGCCTGATGGGCATTGAAAATATTAGTCATCGGAGCGCCTGGGTGGCTCAGTTGGTTAAACATCCGACTTTGGCTCAGGTCATGATCTCACGGTTCATGAGTTCGAGCCCTGTGTGGGGGGCTCTGTGCTGAGAGCTCAGAGCTTAGAGTCTGCTTTGGAATTTGTGTCTCCCTCTCTCTCTGCCTCTCTCTCTCTCTCTCTCTCTCTCTCCCTATCTCCCTGCCTCTCTCTCTCTCTGCCTCTCTCTCTCTCAAAAATAAATAAAACATAAAAAGAAGAAAAAAAAAAGAAAATATTAGTCATCAAATTAATCCCAACAAATAACAATAATTGATTGGCTCATTGATGTATTTCCCCTTGTCTTCCCCAACCTTTCTCTAACTAGTCAGAAAGGAAAGTTTTCATATTTTCTGAGAATCTCATTACTGCTCTCAAACCATACTCTATATCTTAGTAGAATTTAAAAAATGAGTCAGCACAAGCACCTCAAAAAAACTAGCAGTGCATAGAATGTGGAGATATTTCTCTTCATAACAGAAATCTGTAAAACATTTTTTTAAAAAAAGAGTTAGAGTGCCAAAAGCAATGGAAGAATAAATGGAGGGTGAGTGTCGGAATAGATCTTGCAAGCTAGCTTCCAAAAGATAAATGTTATGAATCAATATATGTATTTTTCATCTTAAAAGTATTATAATACATGGGAAATAGATGTAATTGTTACAAATAAATCCAGGGAAGAAAATATCCAGTGTGTGACAAATTATTACTCTCCTTTACTGAATGTGGGGTGGGGGAGGAGTGGGAGGTCAAGACACTCTGTATTAAACTCGACTACAAAGTGCACTATGCATAACTGTGCAACATGCTAATGCAGTACTGCCTTCAGTAATGTGATCCAAAATAAAATTTAGGAGAGATAAGCTGTCCCTAAACTGCAAACATGTTTGAATCCCAATTTAATTAGGAGTCTATTTAGTCATTTATACTTCTTAGAATAAAGTTAGTTGAGGGTCAGGAAAAGGCCACTTGCTTTAATCACTGGAACAATACTATATGTACTTCTTTCAAGGATGTACTTCTCAAGGCTCCACATAACTTGTATTCCAACATTTATATTAAAGGTGACATACTGTGTAAAAATTATCTGGGAGGGTCAAGGAAGAGTTTTATGGCTGAGGGTGATTTCTCCTAAGTTCTACTACCATACCCTAAATTTGTCCTAATTCTTATTTAAATTCTCCATGACATTTTGTACGACTTAAGTTGGTCAGAAAAACTGCTATAGTCACTAGTTAATAGGCGGGTTCTATATTACATAAGCCCAAGGCAACCCCTCTTTAAAACTCTGACCTTCAAGACTCCACAGAACACATTTCAACTCTTAGTACTATACATTATGTAGGTACCTGGAAGGAAACGGATAGCTACAGCCCCATTTTTCTGTTCGTTGCACCTTTGTTGTTGTAAGAGTCCTTCAGTTGGGAAAAGATTCAGGAACGTCCTGCCTTCCCAACCGGGTATTTAGTCTGAGTTCGGTAAGGGAGTCATAAAGCAGTACAATGGACAAAGATAAACCACATGGCATCTGATGCTTTATATGTTTAAAATAAAAATGTGACACTACAAGAAATTTAATATGTGGACCTAATTTTGAAAATACAAACAGGAAGCACCCCCACCCCAATATTACCATTAAAAAAAAAAAAAAAAAAAGGAAACCAAACCTCAAAGATACCTTCCAAGGAAGTCATGGGTGTGACCAAAACTAACAAAAGTAATAAACGTCATCTAAAACCCTGAAAACACCAAAAGTGAGGGTATTTAACCACCTAAAAATCTAACTCCTGTAAAGTACTCCTCTCTTTGATCAGTAAAAATAGCATAGATTTACATACATAAAGTCTTCTCCAAACTGGCTTAAGTGTTTCAGTAACAGGATCATCATAAGAAGAAAACATCCGATGTCAATATTCTACTTAAAATAAAGACAGAATTATTAAAAATGAATATAATTTTTTAAAAAAGTTTTTATCACTGTGATACTCATGACTTAAATGTACAGAAAAACTGTCTGATCAATGGAAACTAGATTGTTAAATTTGACTTTCTTATTCCCAGAAATAAGCATAAAACTGTTGTGTTTCCAACATTGCAGGGGAAAAAATACTTCTGATTTTAGAACATTTCTATTAACAAAGCCAAGACTTAAAGAATTTTTTTTTTTCCTTTAACCACTACACAAAATTGGGGACAGTGACACTTGAGAGCTAACTTTTCAAGATAATTTTTATTAAGTTCCGGAGTCAAAGTATTCTGCCACTTTATTATGAACTCAGTAACCTGGAACTGTCAAATTAACTTGTTAAAAGAATAAGTTTCAAATACTCAAAACAAGTTAATAAAAACTGGAAGTTTTTTGCTTCCTTTTTTTGTAGGAATAATGCGGTAATCTACTACACTCTAATAGAAGGGGAAAAAATGTCTCACTTGGCAGGTAGCACATCCAGAGATCTGTGAAGACTTTTATGAGATACATACATGTTTACAGGGCAGTAGTAAGATTCCTTTGATTCTACCTTCAACCTGCAATCTCATCTTGCATGTGCTATTTACCTATTTATAACATATTCCTTTTACAAGACTGCTTCTATCACCTACCTACATAAAAACAAGCCAAATGAACCACCACACGCACGTTCATAAATATAAACCTAACACAAATCACAAATAACTTGAAAACCAACACTAATATAACTTGAAAAACTTGACATAAGTACCAAAAGAGCAATAATGACACCCTTTGCTAGTCTTGATGTTGTTTTTGTATATGTAAAGAACATTTTAAAAAATCAATTGAGAGCAAGCAAATGAAGATGAAATGAGAAGTTGGGGCACAATAGGAAGTGCTGACCAAAATATTTATGTTGTAACACTTCAAACAATGATAGCACTTCCCCCCCCCCCACCTTCTATCACATATATCACGGAGTACCCATTGAAGAAATACATCCACCTTCAATTTCTTAATACAATCCATATTAATATCCTGTTGGCAAAAACATGAATGCTGAAAAGGCCAGGACTAGGGAGAAGGTGGGATAATTTACTGAGTTGGGTATACAGCAAAGATTTTATGTAGTTCAGCTCCAAGTTATGCAATAACCAAACTGCTAGTGATAGAAATCAACTCTTTTTTTTTTTTTTTTGCTTCTGAGGTTTTGCTTTTTTGAAAAAAAGATCTCTCCATTCCTTCCCTGTATCTCAACCAGGTGCTTGAAATTTTCATCTTCCAAAGGCTACGGAACACAAGCAATCTACTAGATAACGCTTACCTGACCAAAGGTGTGGTGGTGTTTTAATTGAACGTGACAGACATCACAAATTGTCTCATGGTAAATTTTTCTTAAAATTGGCAGCCCCTTCTCCCATTTATACTATCAATTCTAACAACTGTAATCTTCCATGAGATGGAAATTGGTACCAAAACAAATAAAAAACCCAAAGCCTTGATATAAAGTCAGTCAATAGGATTCCACCATGTGAAATGATCAGAACTGATCCAATGTTCACGGTGTTACGACATCAAATTAGAAAAATGTGAAAGGTACACAAAATAAAATGCATTGTTTTCTAACAGCCATTAAATATAAACAATACAATATAAACAAATGAACCATAACAGAAGAATGTTGAAGAAAGAGGCAACATTATATTATCTTCATCGAACAATAACAGAATTATTTGAGGTAATATACACAACAGCTGAAAGCTTATTATGGCCCAGGCAGCTATCCAACCACTTTGGAAACCTAAGATATCAGTGGATGATAAACATCATTTGAAGACTGAGAAAATGACATAAAGCTCAGTTTAATAATTTGGTGACACACGGCCCTTTCAAGGGGCATTTCCCAAGGACATTCCAGAGACAATTAATGGAACTGTATTTAGGCAAAAATCCACTACTCCATAGGGTTTTGGGCAGAGCACTGATCTAAGAGTCCTCAGACCGACATTTCAGTCCCAGGACGACTGCACAGCTGCGTGAACCGAGCAGATCACCTTCTCCATCTACCAGGGGCCTCAGTTTCCTCATTTGTACAATAAAAGAGAGCGCCATCATTGCCAGGGTCCTTTCCAGCTCTTAACATTCCATGACCCACTTTCAGTACTATCTGTTTGATATAAAGGTCTGACAGGAGCATGGGGGACAAGAAGAAAAAGAACTGGGCATGGTTCTCCGGGAAAGAGAGGATCGCTATCTCTTTTTGCCTTTAACATTCTTGTGGTTTTCACTAATCTCATCTTCCTAAAAGCTGACACTTGTTTTTCTTCCTCGCCTTTTCCATCACTGCTGGCTACAAGTGTTTGCAAACGCCTCTTGCTCCACACAAGTTCTTTCCTCTTTGATCAGCGTGACCATCTTGCCAGATTCCTTCAGCCTCAGACCAGCTTTTGTGACACCACGACTGCCCTTCCGACTCTCCATATCTACCCCGACACCAGGCGCACTTTTTTACTCTTTAGCCCTGGCTAGCAAAAAAAAAGGGCACGCCACATCCCACCGCCACACGCACCAGTCCGGGCCTTGGCGGGTCCTGATGTGGGATCCCGCACCCCAGAGCCGTATGGAAACACTCGTATTTGTTGTCTTGACTCCTTATAAGGCACTGTTCCTCGAGGCTAGGCGAACACCTCCCACCCCACCGGGCACCCCCCGAGCTCATCCCACCCCCGGGAGTCGCAGATCCTTCTTTCGAAAAAGGAGAAAAAGCAAGGGGACGCCAGCGGCTACTTGGCACTGCAACCCGGAGGTGTGAGGTGGCCCACAGCAGCCCCCTCCGCTGGCGGGGGTCGGCGCCGGGGCCCTTCACACGCCCACCCCGACACACGCGCCCGCACGGTCCCCACACTCCACACCCTCGGCCCGCCACCGCCGCGGCACGACGCCCCTCGCGCGCACCCAGCGCCCTCGCCCCCTGAGCCCCCAGCCCCCGGCGCGCAGTCACCGAGGCCGCCTCCCGGCCCGCGGAGCGATGGCGGCGGCGCGGCCCTGCCGGGCGTCTGGGCGGCCGGGGCGCGGGGCCCCGCCCGGGCGGGCTCCCCGGCCTCGCTCTCCGGCCCCGAGCCCGGGAGTCGCCCCGCAGCTCCTACCTCGCTCGGCCCCTCGGGCGCCAGCCGCCGCCGCCGCCGCCCGCCCGCTCGCTCGCTCCCTCCCTCGGCCGGGCCGCCGCGCGTAGTCGCCTGCGCAGGGTCCCCGCCCGGGGTGACGGCTCCAGCCGCCGAGTCTCCTCACGCCGGGACCCGCGGGGGCGCGCGCGCCGCTCGCGCACCGAGGCCCGAGCGCGCCCCGCGCCGGCGCGCGCCGCTTCCTGGTTCCGCCCGGCGCGCGATCGCGAGCCCCGTGGTCCCTCGCACCGGGTCCGCGGCCGCCCTGGAAGGACCCGGAACCCCTCGGCGCGCGGGGCTGGGAGCGGAGGGGTTGGGGGGGGGGGGGGGGAGGCGCTGGCGCCACGCGCAGCCCCTTGTCGCTCAGACGGGTGGCGTCCCCTCTCGGCTCCCGAGCCGGGTCCCCCGGGGCCACGAGCACATGCTGCTTTGTTTGGGTCGACTCGACCACCACGAGCAGGGCTCGGGCCAGACTGTTGTGGTCGCGTTGATTGGCACCCCCCTCCGCGGCCCGCCACCCGCCCTTCCCCCGGGCTGAGGCCCACGTTCCGGGTCCTATCCCTCCCAGGCCCAGGTCAGAAGTCCACCGTTGCCCCATCAATAATTATCCCGGGTTTGCTCCCTGGAGGGCGTTTCAGCCAGAACTGCCGCTTACCATCCGGGCGGAAAGCCTGAATGGACACAGCGGGAGTTTACACTCGCCCAAGTCAACTGGATAGGTCCACTGTTCCAGAGTGAATGGGGGAGGGGGGGCGGCGGGGGGAAGGGGCGTCTGACACCATCTCCTTCCCTGGGGACTTTTGCTCGCTCCTGCCAGTTAGAGCTTCGGGGAGGGACTGGCTGCGTTATCAAGAGAAGGAAGAATAAGCACCATCACCTTTGTAAGATCCAGGGAAAGGGGTCTCTGAGAGCCTTTTCCATGTAATGGGGAGGGGGTGTGGTATCTGAGAAGGCAGCCTGAGTCACCCACTCTCCTCTGGCTACATCTCTGGAGCTGGCCAACCGTTTCCCTGGCAACCCGCCAAGGGCCAGCACCAAAGCAAGGCATGTCAGATCTCCAGAAACCTAGCTGCAGGGGCAGAAGGAGAAGGACTCCACACATACACCCAGAGCTTCCCTTCCCTACAGTCTGCAAATCTTCATGTCCAGAGATGACCAAGATCTGCAAGGCCCCAAGTTCTCCCATAATCCTCCTTTGGCAGCTCTTCCCAGCAGCCTTCCCTTCCCCTCCAGAATAACACCAGCCACAAAGATCTTTGTGTCTGTAGCCGATCACAAAGTCCTTCTCCCCCACCCAGGCAACTGCTTCTATCCCACACTCTGGGCCAACACCTGGCACAGTGCTTTGCCCAGAGTTGGTGCAGGGCATTTGGAGGCTGGAGCAGGAGGACAGGCTGGAGCAGGAAGCTGGATGGAAGCACCAGCACTGAGCATTCTGGCACCTCTCTGGCAGTCACTGTGCAAGATGTTTCAACACTTGAGCACACTGCATTTCTCTCGAAAGTTTTTGCACCTGCACGCGTGCTGTTCCTCTGCCTGGAATGTACCTCCTGCCTTCGGTGACAGTTGGTCCAGGCAGTGAGAACCTCTCTCCCCCTGTTTCCCTGATGTTCATGCCCCTATTATGGCACCTCTAGTGTTGAAGGACAATCTCTTGTTTATATGTCTCTCTACCCCTGCCAGCACACGATATCCCATGTACCTTTAAATCCACCCCCTGCCCAGCGCAGAGCAGACACCCAATAAACATTTGAGGAACAAACTCTCCACTCTAGGAGTAGAAATGGAAACCAGGAGGACTGTGTAGTAATTAAGAGCAAAGAATCTAAAAGCAGACTTGCTGTCAACTCCTCGAGCTGTGTGATCTTAAGCAAGTTTTTGGCCTCAATTTCCTCATTGTAATGTGGTAATAGTAATAGGACTTACCTTGTAGCATTGTTGTAGGAATTAAGTGAGGTAATATGTGTATAGGGCTTCAAATGCCTTAAAGCACTATACAGCTGTTAACTACTATTACTGTTTTCAGTAAAGGCTAAGATTTACACCTCTCTTCCTAGGACCGGTCAGGTCTAGGACTGGATCCAGCTGCCTTGACAGATAGCCGCAGGGTGCCCTGGAGGGTGGGGCAGGTACACCTCTTTATTCCTTCGTCTCATAACCCATCTCTGACTGACCACTATGCACAAAGCTAGATCTGGCTGGCTGTGTGCACAGACACGAAGGACAGAACGTTCTGAGTGACTACCTCAGCAAAACAAGAACATTGTCAACCTGAGAGGAAGGAAGGTCTAACACCTACCTCTCCCTACTTGCCAATCCGGATGAGGTGAGAGCTTCTTCTCTTGGGCCTCAGGGACATAGTCCCCTATGTGGAGGAGACACCAGACTGAGACGTAACACAGAAGGAGTCCTAGAAAGAAAGAAACTGAACAGGAAGCTAGGATCCAGAAAGCCCTACAGAGAGCCCATATAGAAAGTTCTCAGAGACATACCCAGAGATGTAGTGACATCCACTGGAGAGAGAGTTGGTCATCTCTTAGCCAACCCTGTCCTGACCCAGGAGAGAACGACGCTTGGGGAGAGCCTGGAAGTCTGGTGGGTAGCCCTTGTCCATATGTCCAGCCTACTCTCAACCGGGGACTGACTTCAGCCTCCTTCCCTTGCTCTGGAGGACAAGCATGTGGCTACCACAGAAAACAGCTCCCTGCTTCACACCTCCCTCAGCCCAGCCTGCCCCCAGGGAGAACGTAGGCCATTTTCTGGAAACATCATTGAAACCACAGCCACAACCCCCTCTAGTTAGAGACCCGTGCTCGTGTGGTTTCCTTCTCCAGAATGCTCTGAACCCTGGGACTCAGGCTGTCCCTGGGAACCACCAGCCACACAGAAGGAAGGACCCTTGTGGGAACTTTTCTTTCATAGGGGCATGACTCCTCCTTATTAAGTCAATACAGGCATTGGACATTCAACGGACAGGAAGGCAGATCTCCAGGGCCTTAGAATGGAGATTTGTCACAGCCAGTGGTTCAGGAGAGGCTTTGTCAATGCCAGGGCTTACCTCTGCCAGAGCGTGGGCGGTGAAAGGAGCTGAGTTCTTCAGTTAGATCTGCTTCCAAATCCCAGCTCTGCCAACTTACCAGCTGTGTGACCTTAGTCAAAGTACTTCACTTCTCTGAGGGCCTCATTTTCCCTCATGTGTGAGTCATGGGAAGTAAAGTATAATAGACATTTGCAAATGCATAGAATCTTTCTGGGATGCCTACAAGACTGGAGTAATAGTGGTTGTTCCTGCAGAGGGGATCTAGGGGACAGGAAAGGAGAAAGACTAATTCTTCACCATTTTGAATCGTCTGAGTTTTATATCATGCGCTATACTACCTATTAAAATATTAGGAAGGGGCCCCTGGCTGGCTCAGTTGGAAAAGCATGCAACTCTTGATCTCGGGGTCATGAGTTCAAGCCCCATATTGGGTGTAGAGATTACCTAAATAAATAAAACTTAAAGAAATAACTAAAACATTAGGAAAATGAACTTTCTTTTAGTGAAGAAAGTGGAGAGACAATGTTTGTGAAAGTAACTAAGCGTCATGGCTGGCTTGCAGAAAAGGCATTTGATAAATGTGTGTTTCTCTTTCCTTCCTTCAGCCCAACCCCAGCCAGCTTGCTGGGCCAGGAGGGCCTGGGACGGGGGTGAGGTGAGGGTGGGGAGATGGGATGTGAGCAATGGAGGCGCAGGTGCTTAGACTCGCCTGGGGATTCTCACTTACTCTCTGTCTTGCCCTTGTGCCCCTCACTTACCTGGGCTCCCTTCCAGCCAGAACTAAAGGGGTGGCTGGCTCTCTGGAAAGCCGAAGGGGCTCCCACCTGGCTTCTGGGACAGGGTCAGCCTTCCCTCTCCATCCAGAGCTCCAGGGCAATGCTGCATTATCCGGAGATGGCAGGGCTGACACAGAGGAGAGAAGAGAGCGTCACCCCAGGCAATATCTTGCTGGCTCGCTGGGTAGGATTAAGAACTCAAGGGGCGCCTGGGTGGCTCAGTCGGTTAGGCGGCCGACTTCGGCTCAGGTCACGATCTCATGGTTCGTGGGTTCGAGCCCCGCATCGGGCTCTGGGCTGACAGCTCGGAGCCCGGGGCTTTCTTCGGATTCTGTGTCTCTCTGCCCCTCCCTGCTCATCTTCTGCCTCTCTCTCTCTCTCTCAAAAATAAATAAACTTAAAAAAAAAAAAAAAAAAAGAAAAGAACTCAAAAGTCAGCCCAGCACCAGACAAGGATAAGGCGGCGGCTGCTGCTGCCATGGGCAGGAAAGCAGGTCAAGTGGGACTAGAGCTGGCAGAGGCCAGGATGAGAGAGGAGAGAGCCTTCCGGGTGCTGTGGGTCAGGATGTGTGAAAGGGAAGCAGGGGTCTGTACTAGTGTAAGGGAACCCCGGAGGTGTCGGGGCGTGGAGAAGCCCTGTCCTGTTTGAGGGAACTTCACTAAGCCAACAAATATCTGTGAAGCCTCTACTAGGAACCAAGCAGTGGAACACAGCCCTTTCAGCAACTAGTTAAGAGCCACAAGAAGCGGCCTGAGGTACAGGATTGAGAGCTGCAGGACAGCAGAGGAGAAAATGCCTATTACCTCCACTGGCCAGGGTCCCTGAACACCTCTTAGGTGCTCATCGCTGTGACTCACAATCCTTCACAGCAATCCTACGAGATGGGTCTTGCTGTTCCTCTTTTACAAAGGAGGTGGCTCGGCCCAGAGAGGCGGACTAACCTGCCCAAAGTCACACAGCAGAGCAGGCTTTGTACCAGGTCCAAAGCCTTTGCATTTTTCTCTACACCACACTGACCCCCATGAAAAGGGGGGAGGATGTTACCCGATGGCCAAGGGAGGATGGCATTCCAGGTAGGTGGAATGGCGGGGGCGAGGGGGGGCATAGCTTGGAGTGAGAGAGGCCAGTGCACTAGGGGACTGCATGACTGGAGCAGGAGTAAAGGGAAGGCCCATGCGTAGGGTGGATTTCAGCACCAAAAGAAGAGCAGGCCAGTAGCCAGCGAGGCAGGGATGGAGCATTGGCCTGGACATCATTTGGGAGCCAATTTTGGAGGCTGGGAGCAGGGGAGTCGGCAGTGAAGATGTGGGTGGGTTTGTGACATAATACACCAGGGAACAATGAGAACCAGGGACAGGGAGAAAGGAAGCCCCTCTAGTCATAACTAAGGAAAGTGGCCAAGTGGTGGGGGTAGCAGGGAAGGAGTCCTCTCCCGAATGTCCCTCCGAGGGCTTGAGGTCGGCTACTGGGCTGGCTAAGGCACAGGAGATTTCTTGTTGGCCCGGAAGGAGGAGAAATGAGGTGAGTGAGAAGAGAGACCTGGTGGTCTTCGTGGAACAGGATGGGAGCCAGATTCCAGCCAGGGCTCTGCTCAAGACAGCTGGCAGCCCTGCTAGGGGACCCAGCTCTGTGCCCACCTCTCCTCTCTCCACCCCCCAGGCTCCAGGGCTCCAGGACCCTTCTGTGTAGTGAGAAGGAACAGCAAAGGCTGGGTTCCATCCTGTTCTCCCGACTGGGGAGGAAATGTGTGCTAAGCACAGACGTCGCACCCCCTCTTCTCCTTGTCCCACAGGTGGCTCTCCCTGGGCAGGTGGCCCGGGCAGCTGGACAGGCTCTCCCTCCCACCCACCCAGTGAGTCCTGAACCCCTCCCGCCCCTATTCTCAGAAACAGAGCAGAGTCGCTGTGCCTCAGGCAGGATGGCCTTGTGTTCTCTGGTAACTTCACTGTAAACTGACTTCCCTGAAGAGGGGTAGAGGACAAGGGACAGAGGCAGGAAGGGCAGACAGGCTTCACCCAGGACCCAGCAACTCCTTCCTCTCCCCCAGATTCACACAGAATTACTTACCCTTGGTCCTGCTGTGTCTCCAAGGATGAGAATGGGAACAGCTGGGGACAGCATTTCTACAGGGAGGTACCAGGATATGGAGACGGGAGAGGCAGGGACAGTGGTCTTAGGGGTGCTGTATATGCTGAGTGTGGGCCTGTGCCCCCGCCCTTTCCAGGAGCTTTGGGGGCGGGGCTGGAGAGAAAGCAGACAATCCCAGCAGAGGCAAGGTGGGGGTGGGGGTGGGGGCGGTGGGAGAAGCCGGAGGTTTAAGCCCAAGGCTTCAGCTCCCTTCTGCCGGCACAGAGATACTTCCTGGAATGCCTCCAGCTTTCTTGGGAAGGCTCTTCACCCCCACTCTGCCTCCCCTCTGGCTCCCACAAGATGGGAACTCTCCTTGAAGAAGGGACTTGGAGCAGAGGAAACAAAGACATCTCTGTACCGCCTCCCTCCACCCCCAGGGCCAGTTAGGTCAAGGTGACCTTGATCTGTTCTCCCCAGGGAAGGGGGCATGAGCTCAGCCTTCTGGGCTAACCTTGTTTCCAAGGGCAGGCTAGAAACGGGACTCGGGATGACTCTTCCCTTCCTCCATAAACTTAAACCCATCTTCATATAACGCACAGGTCAACAGAGCAGGGGAACGGACTGGCATGGAGACGGTGTGCCTCACTCCGTGCCACAGAACCGTGATGGACTAGCCCAGCCAAAGGAGACGTCCTCCCTCTGTGGCGTGTGCTGGGGTTGCCGGCAGTTGAGGAAGGCTATCCCGAGACCTCTCCGTGGGGCCGTCCACTTGGGTCCCGGTGTCAGCTGTACACTTACTGGCCAGACAGCTGTGGACAGGTCTCCTTTCTGGACTAATCCAAGGGGATGAATGTGACTCTGCCTCCCTTTGAGGTTGTTGCAAAGATCAGTACAACGATGTTTGCACGTCAACGTGCCACGATTCAGTTCAGGCTGTATGCGTGGTGTGCAAACTACAAACGAGGCTAGGGATTATCATCATTCCTAATAATATTTTATGGTCAGTCTTCCTTTAGGGAATGTATTCCGTGTGATTTTTAAAAATCCTTCCTCACTGCCCATGTAATGCTATGTCTTGGAATTGGGAATGAGAGGCAATTAGCAGAGGCCTGGGATCCCAACTCAGTCCAGACCTTAGAAAGTTTCTGATCTTCCTGAACCCCATCCCGGAGGCCTCAGTTTTCTCCTCTATAGTCTGGGCCCCTAAAACCACTAGGGTGCTTTGTGGTGGGAAATAGCAGAGACCAAAGCAGAGGATTGAAAGCAAAAAGAAACCCCAAATTTGACATTTCCGGGTAGTTGTGTTATCCGGAGCCACGACCACAATCACCTCTGCCCCCAACCCAACTTTGACACCCTTCCCTCCTTCACTCCCTTGGGTGGCCTTTGCCCATCCTGGGAAAGCTCCAAAGCTCCTCCTCCTCCCCCACTGCGTTGCAAAGGGAGGACAGAGGCACAAGGAAACGGAGAGAAACCCAGACAGAATCAAAGAACCAGAGACAGAACAGACACCTAGAGAGAAAGAATCAAAAGGAGGAGAATCAAAAAGCAAGAGGAGGCAACATGCAGTGAAGGACATTGGGATGCAGGGCCTCAAAGGCAGAGGCCAAATGGGGAGAGAGTCAGAGTCAGCAGGGTGGGGGGGGGGAGAGGGGGGACAGCTGCAGCCACTGGACACAAGGTGGGGGCACAGCACGTGAGCTCACAGAAGGTGCTAGGGCATCTCCACTTAGGCCAACCCTTCCAGTTTTGTTCGCTGGCACCTCAGTCCTGGTTTTTAAGGACCCAGGACCACCCTCCTTCCAGTCCAGCCCAGCCCAATCTAGCCAGATGTTTGGTGGGGGCAGCTGCCAGCTGGAGCAGCAGGCCTCTGCAGGCCCTGGGGAGCTGGCTGGACAGGCAGCTGCCTGGAAGTGGGCAGGCAGAGCTCCCACTCTGGATTTGGCACCCCAATAGCACCTTCTCCAGATGCCTAGAAGTGGGTGCATGGCAAGGGTGGTCCTCTGTCCTCCAGATGTAGCTCAGAGGACTTGGAACCCAAGGAATCTCCTCCCAACAACTGGCTTACCCATCTTCTGGAAGCCAGAGGCTGGAGGGCACAGAGGCCAAGGTGGGCCCACCCTCCGTGTGGCAGTAGGTTTGGATCTGCCGCTAACAGGTTGTGTGACATTGACCAAGTCTCTTCCTCTCTCCAGCCTCTGTTTCCCCATTTGTAAAATCATCTTTACAGGTCTTCCCAGCTCTGACACTTCACTCTCATTCCAGGTGGTCTCCTAGCTCTGTGTGTCTGGCTCTCCTCTGCCAAATGAATCGGTCCGGAGGGAGGCAAGAAGCAGGCAGAGGCCATGTGCTTCCTCCTCCACGAGACTAAGAGGCTGCAGCCACACATGGAAACGTGTGTGTGAGACCCAGACATCCCAGCTTCTGCAGCTTGAAACTTGGCCTTTTCCCTGAAGTACAAAGAATGAAAGTGGAGGGGGGGAGGTTTATTGAGGGGCAAGAAGGTGGGGTGGGGGGGAGGAGGGAGGGAATAGAGAGAAAAGGGCAGATCCAAGAAGGCGTAGGGAGGGAGGGAGATAGATGAGAATGATTCCCTCCAGGACACATGGTCTTGGCCCAGCTGGGCCCTCCCTTGGTGCTGCCAGTGCCGGCTGCCAGGCCGAGGGGAGGCCCAGAGGAGAGGAAAGCTGGGCAAAGGTGATGGAAGGCTTCCAGCCCAGCCTTGCCCAACTCTGCAGGGGCTCTCAGGGAGGGGGCTGTGACCCATGCAAGGCTCAGGGAGGCTGTTCCCTGCTCTGGCAAGGCCTACAGGCAGTTGTGAGATTGTGAGGATTCAAAACAGCCCTCCCGGACTTCCCAAACCTTTCTGAAGGTAGGACCAACCTCAGATGTGACTGGGCGGGGTGAGCAGAGGGGCAGGATCATTTATGGATCACAGTCTGCCAACTAGGCCATATGCCCACTCTGTGACCCTGGGCAAGCCCCTTCCCCTCTCCCGACTTCCATTTCTTATCTGCAAAATTGGGGGGAGGGGTTCGAAACATATGACTGCCAAGGTTCTTTCCTGTTTCCACTGCAGGGGCGAGTGCAGGGTGGTGGGAGTAATGGAAGGAGGGGAGGGCAGGGCCCTGGTGGTGAGCCGCCTTCTCTGGAATCCCCAGTCTTTCCCCTCCCTACGGCTTTGCCGCTGAGGTCACAAAAAGCTGTGTCCCCAACCCACGTAAACACACATACACACGCACACCCACATTTACATTTACTTTTTTAATCTAGAGTCTCAAAAGATGACAAAGGCAGAGCCAGAAGGCATCTCCAGCTAGTCCACCCCTTCCCTCCTCCCTTTTTACAGGTGAGAAAACTGAGGCCCTGGTTTGGGATTTCCAGAGCCCGGGGTTTCCCGGCACTCCCACCCCCATCCCCGGCCACTCCAGAGCCTGCTGCCCGCCGGTCCGGGGCCGCCGGCTAGGGCTGCCTGGGACTCCCGGGGGACCCCGCCGTCGGGGCAGCCCCCAGGCGCGGCGCCGCCCAGCCTCGCCTCCAGGGGCCCGGCCGCGGCCGCCGCTGCGCACTCGCGGGGGAGCCAGCGACCGAGGGCGGAGGCAGGGAGGGAGCGACAGAGGCTGGGAGGGGTGTTGGCGAGAGCTCGCGCGCTGTGTATGGTCTATCGGAGGCAGCTGACCTTCGAGGAGGAAATCGCTGCTCTCTGCTCCTTCCTGTAGTAACAGCCGCCGCCGCCGCCGCCGCCGCCGCCGCCGGGAGCCCGGGCCGCGAGTGAGAGCCGCGGGGCTGACAGCCGGCCCCGCCGCCGGACGGCTCGGCGCCACCAGGTGGGTGGCCCGGCAGCGCGTCCCGAGCGGCGCACGCGGAGATGGGACGCTCGACTCCCGCCCCGGCCCCTCCGCGACCCCGGAGCCGGAACCCGACGGCCGGCCGGGGCGCGGGAACCGCTGTCCCGGACCGAGAGGGAGCCTGGGCGCGGGCGCCGGCGCGGGCGCGGACGCGGGACGCTGGCCGCGGACCGAGGGAGGGGGCCGAGGGTGGGCGCCGTTCCCGCCCGCAGAGGGCAGGGGGCGCTGTCGCGCTGGACAGTGGGAGACCGTGAGGCACGGCTTGGGGTTTGGGGGGGCGGTCAAGGCGGCGTCTGTCACCGCAGCTCTCCCTTCTTAACCACCCCAGCCACGTGCCCGCGGGGACCGAGCCGTTCAGTGGGAGCCGTCGGTGCCGTTGCCCTAACTTTGGTCTGGAATAATACACACCCCTCCCGCCAGAAATGGGGACTCGGGGTTCGAGGCAGGGTGGGGGGTTCTTGCAGCCCTACCCAGAGGGCCCGTGGGCCTCCGCGTCAAGTTTCTCTTTCAGTTTTCTAGCTGTCCCCCTCTGGGGAAGCCCCGGTGGGGCGAGGGGAGAGGAAGAGGGGGAGGGCACCTGACTTTCGAGAGCCCCTCCCCAAGCCTCCGCGGGTTCCTTGTTGGAGGGCAGAGCGGCCTTCCCCTCCTCACCGTCTTTCTTCCCGCACAGGAAAGCTTGTCTGTGGGAGGGGAGGGGCCTGGCCTGACCGCGGTCCAGGGACGGGTGGGCATGGCAGGGCCAGAGACAGGCCCAGCCCTTGCCTCTGTCGCGGAGACGCCTCTGCAGCCCTCCACTCGCCCTAGGTGAACGGACATGGCGGGCTGGATCCAAGCCCAGCAGCTGCAGGGAGATGCGCTGCGCCAGATGCAGGTGCTGTACGGGCAGCACTTCCCCATCGAGGTTCGGCACTACTTAGCGCATTGGATCGAGAGCCAGCCGTGGTAGGTGCTCCTCCCCTGGGCCATGCTCTGCGGGTCCCTACCACCCACCCAGGCCCCTTGACCTTTAGCTCTCCTCTTTGTGGTTTCGAGTGATTCTAGTCCCGTCTGTCCCTCCGTGCAGAAGGGGTGGTGTCCCTGGGAAAGGGGAACAAGGAAATGGGACCCTGGGAGGGGAGAGGGGGTGATTCTGGACTCTGATGCTTATGGAGTTGCTGGGAACAAGGCTTGTGGGTTCTGGAGTGCCCTTAGCCTGGAGCCTGGGATTTCCCAGTACCTCTTGGTGCCTGACCTCTCTGCCCAAGGAAGCACAACAGTAGGCTTCTCTCCTCTGCCCTGCCCCAAGGGATGCCATCGACCTGGACAATCCCCAGGACCGAGCCCAGGCCACCCAGCTCCTGGAGGGCCTGGTGCAGGAGCTGCAGAAGAAGGCAGAGCACCAAGTGGGGGAAGATGGGTTCTTACTGAAGATCAAACTGGGGCACTATGCCACGCAGCTCCAGGTGGGTGTGAAGGCTGGGTCCTCAGCAGGGAAGCAGTGTCTGCCTTCTCTTTCCAGCCTCAGAACCCCTGGGTTTTTTCCTGGCCTGGTCACTGACTCACCATGTGACCCTGAGCTAATCGGCAACTTTTCTGCTCTTCAATTTCCCCCACCTCCTCTTTCTAAATCAGACCTGTCAGATTCCCTTACCATACGACAAAGCAAGGGGTAGGGTGTGTTTGTCCCCAAGAAGAGGAAGATGGGCATTCTAAACAGATGGAGCAAAAGGGATGGAGGTGGACTGAGTCCAAGTTCCTTTGCTGGCGAAAAGAAGACTGACAGCTCCTAGAAATGAGGGAATGAGTGAGCGGGGGAGGGGCAGAGAGAGAGGGAGACACAGAATCTGAAGCAGGCTCCAGGCTCTGAGCTGTCAGCACAGAGCCCCATGCAGGGCTCGAACCCATGAACTGTGAGATCATGACCTGAGCTGAAGTAGGACGCTTAAGCTGAACCGGCTGAGCCACCCAGGCGCCCCCTCCTAGGACTCTTTTAAAGGTGGGAGGGCCGCTGAAGTCTGTAGTTGGGTAGGAGAGGAACAGAGTTGCCCTGGAGGCAAGAGCTGGATAAAGGAAGCTTTAATGAAGGATTTAGATGTAAGAGGTACCTCCTCCTTCACTGGGGGTCTAGGGGAGAAAGGGGGAGGAGTATAGAGGAGAGAGAAAGTTTCTGTGGAAGCAGGAAAAAGGTGTAGGTGATAAAATAGTCACAGTCAAGCATTTATTGGAAGTTAACTTGTATTTCTTAGGGAGCTCTTCTTAAATGCAAGCAGCAGGGTGCCAGGGAAATAAAAAGTCCATGCCAGAAGAGGGAGGAAACAGGAGAAAGCTGGAAGAGGAAAGCAAAATAGGAACCCAGGGCCAGGGGTATGGTAGAAAGTACATTGACCTTGGCATTGGATGCCGCAAGTCTTGAGTCATCTGCAAACCCGTTTGCCTCTGGGCAAGTACTTAACCTCTCTGAGCATCAGTTTTCTCATCTGCAAAATGCGGATAATAGTTTCTGTGTGTGTCATACTGTCTATATAGTCAAAGGAGATGGCAGATTGGAAGTGCTTTGTAAACTGTGGGTTTCTAAACCAAATGTGAAGATCTGGGAGGGGAAATCGAGTCAAGGAGAGATAAAGATGTCTGTTGACGGCTCCTGAGGTTTCTCAGGGAAAGCCAAGGCAGAGGCTGGAGGAGAGGAAGGTGATGGGGAGCACGTGGCACTGTGATGGCGTAGTGGGAGTGGCGGGTAGCCAGTGGTAACTGCCATTGGGTTCTTTCAGAACACGTATGACCGCTGCCCCATGGAGCTGGTCCGCTGCATCCGGCATATTCTGTACAACGAACAGAGGCTGGTCCGAGAAGCCAACAATGTGAGTGTCCCATGGGTGTGGGGAGAGGAGCTGGGAGGTCCTTCCACACGCCTTTTTCTCTAGACACAACTGTGTGGGGTTTTTTTTTTTTTAATGTTTATTTTTGAGAGAGAGAGAGAGAGAGAGAGAGAGAGAGAACAGGGGAGGGGCAGAGATAGAGGGAGACCCAGAATGCAAAGCAGGCTCCAGGCTTTGAGCTGTCAGCACAGAGCCCGACACGGGGCCTAAACTCACGGCCGGTGAGATCACGACCTGAGCCAAAGTCAGACGCTTAACCAACTGAGCCACCCAGGTGCCCCAACACGACTATGTTTTATAAACGCTGGCAAGACAGCACCAGGGAAATAAGGGACATGGACAAGTGTGAGAAGCAGCAGTGCATGTAGGTACAGTCCCTGGCTTCATGCCCCGGGTTGGCCACTTACTAGCTGTGTGACTTGAGCCTCTGTTTTTTCAATTATAAATGGGGTTAGTAATAGTATCTACCTTGTAGAGTTAGTGTCAGGATTAAATGAGATACTGTGTGGGCCAGGGATAGACAGACCAGTGAAACAGAAGAGGAAGCCCTACACACACACACACACACACACACACACACACCTGGAAATTCAACCCACGTTATAGATGGCATCACAAACCACAAGGGAAAAGATTTATCATTTTTTTTAATGTTTATTTTTGAGAAAGAGAGAGCATGAGCAGGGAAGGGGCAGAGAGAGAGTGGGGGACAGAGGATCTGAAGCAGGCTCTGCACTGACAGCAGAGAACCCGATCTTGCTTGAACGCAAGAACCATGAAATCATGACCTGAGCCAAAGTCAGATGTTCAACCGACTGAGCCACCCAGGTGCCCCAAGATTTGTCATTTAATAAATGGTGCTGGGGGTGGTGCTCCTGGGTGGCTCAGTTTGTTAACCATCCAATTCTTGATTTCAGCGCAGGCCATGATCTCACAGGTTTGTGAGATCGAGCCTGGTGTTGGGCTCCGCGCTGACAGTGCAGGGCCTGCTTGGGATTTTCTCTCTCCCTCTCTCTCAGTGCCCCTCCCCCGGTCTCTCTCTCTCTCTCTCTCTCAAAAAGCAAATAAACATTAAAAAAAAAATGGTGCTGGGGTCAAAATTAGAAATGTTCTCCGGTGGTGCCTGGGAGGAGACATGGGACTGAGTTCTGTGTCAGAAGAGCTAACCCTGGCAAGCTCAGAGAGGCGAGGCCCAGAGAGGCAGAAAGGGCCTCACCCCCCAAACTCTGCAATCATGAAGGCATTGAACACCTGCTCGGACAACAGGGCAAACATTTTATTATCTGCAGTAAAGCCAGATGACTTTCACAAAATGACATCACTTGGTAAAGACCAGAGAATAGTGCCTGGAGCTTATTTATTTGTTGTGGCGGACACCGATTTCAGGAATTTTCCAGTTCATCCAGTAAACATTTATGGAGGTCCTGGCTAGGACTAGAGAAACAGACGAAGGCCCAGTTCCCACCTAAAAGGAATTCAAGAAATGATAGATCCTCTAGGGGTAAGCTGGGTACTAAGGAGGCACATATGGAAAAAGTACCTAACTCTGACTGGGGCAGCCTGGCAGGGGGATGTCCTGAGGACAGGGACGTCTAAGCTATGGGGGTGGGGGAGGGAAGGGGAAGAAGAAAGAGACAGGAGCAAAAGTCACAAAGTATATGTGTGGGCAGGAAGGCAGGAACCATCTTAACACATTTGAAGGATTGCAGGAACCCCCCCACCCCGCCCCGTCATCCTGGGGAGAAGGGGGCCACCTGGGGAACCCCAGTGGGTAAAGCCAGAGAAGAGGCAGAAGGCAGGTCACAGAGTCTTCTGGGAAAACTATTGTGTCCCTTATTGACTTATTGCCACCACCGAGCTATCTGTAAACATATGAATGAATTTAGCTCCAATTAAGAACTACCTGTCTATGTACAGGTGTTGTCATGGGCAGGGGGGAAATGATTCCTTCTCCCAACCATCAGGCTGTTCTTGAGAACCTTTGATTTTGGTTCCACCTACCCCTTGGGGATTTTGTGGTACACAAAATAGACAAGGTCCTAGCACCTGGGGAGCTTACATCCTAGTGCATGGGGGGGCAGACACGAAAGAAAGAAACACATGTAAAATCAAGACACTTTCAGATAAGAGTGGTATTATTTTAAATTGGCCCATCAGGGAAAGTCACTCTGAAAGGGTGCCAGTTGAAATGCCCCCCTCGGGAAGCTTTGGTGCCCACATGTTCCAGAGTAATGGAACAACAAGTGCAAAGGCCCTGAAGCAGGAACGTGTTTGTGTATTTAGGAACAGAAAGTAGCCGGTGTGCTTGGGCAGCAGTGGAACTGGGAGCAGAGTAGGCAGAGGCCATCAGCTAGCGCAGTGGAGGCTGTGGAAGGAGTTTGAATTTTATTCTGCGAATAGTTTACTGGAAAGACCCTGAAAACCGTCTCCTCTCAGCCAGATGTTCAAGGAATAGATCAGACTAGGTCACCCACATGGCCAGATCCAAGAAAGCGTTATTGATACCTTCCCTGTAACTCCCCTCAGTTACAAGAACGTCTTGAGTGAGGACACAGATGATGTGTGTTCACACAGCTTTGTTCCCCACTGTGTCCCCAGCATCTCACATGGTCCATGGCATTGGATCAGTGAGTGAATGTGGAATGAGGGGTCATCATCATCAGTAGGAAAACCCCAGGTTTCTTGCTCCTGGGACATACTGAGTTTTAGTCTCTCCAAAGAGAGTTTAGGTGGACCCTGTTTGGGCAAGTCTGGTGGAGGCCAGGACCACACTAGAAATTTCTCTGTGCTTTATGAAGTTGCCATAATCTGCCAGGTCACCTGCTTCCCTCCTTTCCAACTCCACACCAATTCAGGCAAATGACTATCCTTCCGACTCAAATTACCCTTACCTCTTACCCTAGATTTGAACTTTGCAGTCTGAAGTATTAGCGCTCCCCAGGGCCTGAGGTTTTCTGCCATCCTCACCGCCCAGCTCACTGCTGCCCACGCTCTCCCCCTGATGTCCCCAGGGTAGTTCTCCAGCTGGGATCCTGGTGGACGCCATGTCCCAGAAACACCTCCAGATCAACCAGACGTTTGAGGAGCTGCGACTGGTCACACAGGACACAGAGAATGAGCTGAAGAAGCTGCAGCAGACTCAAGAGTACTTCATCATCCAGTATCAGGAGAGCCTGAGGATCCAGGGTGAGGCCAGGGCCGCCTGGGCGGTGTGTGTCGTGAGGACAGGAGTGACAACCACTTTGTGAGCTCCTGCAGGGTTGGGGCAGTGTCAGCGTCTGTCTCCATAGAAACCTTACCCAAAGCTTTAGAGAAGTAATGGCCCCTGTGACTGAGCCCGTGCTATGGGCCAGGCTTCGGGCCAAGCCCTTTGCGTGCATTTTTCAATCCTACCTTTACAACAGCCCCAGGAAGTAGGTAGCTGTATTATCCCTATTTTGCAGATGATAAAACTGAGGTTCCAAGAGAACAAGAAATTTGGCCCAGATTGCTTATAAGTTGCAGAATTGGGGGGTGCCTGGCTGGCTTAGTGGGAAGAGCGCGCGACTCTTAATCTCAGGGTTATGAGTTTGAGCCCCATGTTGGCTGTAGGCTCTACTTAAATAAATAAACCAAAAAAAAATAATAATAATAAGTTGCAGAACTGGATCTCAATTACAGATATGTCATGAAATCCCTGCACTTTACTAAATAATATTCTCTCCCGAATTGTCGGTATTCAGTGACTACCTCAGTGAATGAATGAATGTGGACAAAGTGTTTCCCATTCAGGGCAGGACTTAGGTTGGGAGTCTCCTCGTTGAACCAGGCTGGGGACAGGCAGAACTCCAGAAATGCCCTTTCTTGAGCCTCCCTGATAGGAGATGGAGCTGGAGGGAAGAGATTACAGTGGAAAATTCTCCTGTCTCCTAGGGCTGTAGTTTGCCAACGGCTGTCATGATAAGCATGTGGGGAAACAAAATTTAACTCAGAGCCAATTAACTTCCGGTATAATTTGAGAAGACTTGAGACAGGGCCCATCTTCCCCCAATTCCAGACTGACCCCAGAGATGTTCCATCCCAACCTAGCGAGAATAGGAAAGTATCAAGTGGCCTTTGCTTTTGTTCCTCTTTCTGTACCTTCTTAAGATAAAACCTTAGGTCATTGACTTTAGACCTTTCTTCTTTTCTGATAGGTATATTTACAGCTTTAAATTTCCCTCTAAGCAATGCTTTAGCTACATCTCATGAGTTTAGATACGCTGTACATTCATAATTATTCAGTTTGAAGTATTTTCTTTTTCTAAGAGATTGTATTTTTAAGTAATGTCTACACCCGACGTGGGGCTCAAACTCACAACCTCAAGATCGAGAGTCACATGCTCCACTGAGCCAGCCAGATGCCCAGTTTGAAATATTTTCTAATTTCTTTTCTGAATAATTATTTTACCCACACATTATTTAGAAGTGTATTGTCTCTTAGAAGTATATATTTGGGGTTCCTTTTCTAGATGTCATATCATTGATTTCATTTGCTTTTTATCATTGAATTCCACGATTGTCAGAGAACATACTCTGTATGATGTCAATTCTTTTAAATGTAACGAGACTTGTTTTATGGCACAGCTTATACTCTAGCTTGGTGAACGTATCTTTTGGGCTTCAAAAGAATGTATGTCTCACAGGTTGTTTCATTAAAAAGTAGCAATTTTAGGGGCGTCTGGGTGGCTCAATCCTTAAGCATCTGGCTCTTGGTTTTCCGCTCAAGGTTCCTGAGTTCAAGCCCCACCAAGCTGATAGTGTGGAACCTGGGATTCTCTCTCTCCTTTTCTTCCTGTCCCTCCCCTGTGCACCTGTGCTCTTTCTCTTTCTCTCTCTCAAAATAAGTAAACTTAAAAAATATATTATATTTAATATTAGTGGACTAAACACCTCATTTAAAAGCAGAGATTGTCAGAAAGCACATGAAAGCAAGACTCAACTATATGCTATCTACATTTTAAATTTTAATTAAAAAAGTATTATTTTTTAAATTTTTAAGTACTTTCTATACCCAACATGGGGTTCGAACTCACAACCCCAAGATCAAGAGTCACATACTCTACCCACTGAACCATCCAGGTGTTCCTACATTAAAATGTTTTAAATGTTTATTTATTTTTGAGAGAGAGACGGAGACAGAGCACAAGCAGGGCAGGGACAGAGAGAGAGGGAGACAGAATCTGAAGCAGGCTCCAGGCTCTGAGCTGTCAGCACAGAACCTGACATGGGGTTCAAGCTCACAGACTGTGAGATCATGACCTGAGCAGAAGTTGGCCACTTAACCGACTGAGCCACCCAGGTGCCCCTTAAATTAAAAAAAAAAAAAACACGTATAAAGATATGCTGTGCCAAAATAGAATAAGAAGTCTAGGGTAGTCATATTAATACCTCACAACGTGTACTTCAAGACAAAAAGTATTATCAGAGATGAAGAAGGACACTTAATAATTATTAAGGTATTAAAAAGATAATAAATTTCTATGCATCTAATAACAATGCTTCAAAATACACAAAGAAAAACTATTTAAAAACTATTTAAATACTATTTAAGCTCTCCTCCTTTCCCTGCCCTGTTAGTTTTTTCAATACTCTGGGTTCCTCAACTGATTGCCTAAATCAAAGTAGATGTTGAGTAAAAGTTGGTGGGATGATTCTAGCATGTTTTCTTCCATCTGAATCCATCTCAGACTGACGCAAGAGAAAGGGTGGCCCTCTTCCTAGATAAGGGAACGGGAAAATTCAGGCTATTAGTTCTACCCAAAGCCTTTGACTGGTTGATAGTACTTCCAATCCTATTCTTGGGTTTTCTGTTTCCTATTTATGGATTTGGGTTTGATTCTGGTTTGGGTTTGTACCCATCATGCCATGTCAGTTCAGTCTCATGTATCAAGTTCACCTATGGGAAACACAGGCTATCATCTGTTTGTGCAAGGGGAGGCTCAGCTCCCTCCAGTGGGGCAGAAATTGCCTCATGTCTGCTGGCCTCTCTCCCAGAAGCTTCTGCAAAGTGCCAGGAGAGACCTAAGTGAGTCACCTGC
Organism: Prionailurus bengalensis; assembly: GCF_016509475.1. NCBI lineage: Eukaryota > Metazoa > Chordata > Mammalia > Carnivora > Felidae > Prionailurus > Prionailurus bengalensis. The sequence continues at coordinate 40,667,523 of NC_057347.1, forward strand.
ATAGGGAGGTTGGGCCCAGGTGTGGGGCTCACCACCACCTCCCTGGAGGTGGGGCCAGGATTTCCAAGGTGGCTCCAGACTGCTCTGCTGTGTTCCAGGCCTGGACAGTATTCTTCTCTCTCAGTCCCCGAGAGTGGACTCCAAACCGTATTTCCAGTTGTCTTCTAGCTCTGGGCTTTTCCTGGCTGTCTAGAATTGCTTTAGTCTGTCTGTCCCAGCTTGTGTGTCCAAGAGGCAGGACCTAGGTCCGTGTGAGAGGGCCCTCAGCGGCCTGCCAGGAACTTGCCCAAGATGTGGTGATGTTCACCTCCTCTTGACTCAGGCCCAAGTAAGGACACTGGAATATTCTTTTTTTAAAAAATTAGATAGACCCCGCACCCAACATGGAGCTTGAACTCACAACCCTGAGATCAAGAGTTGCATGCTGTATGGACTGAGCCAGCCAGGCACCCCGACACTGGGATATTCAAATAGGTGATCGGCAAGGCGTAATAACCCCAGCATTTAGGATAGTGGTTACCTTTGGAGGCAGGGACGGATGTGCAAGCAGGGAAGGATGTACAGGTAGTTTTCAATGTGGAAATGTTTGATTTCTTTTTTTTTTTTATGTTTATATTTGTGAGAGAGAGAGCAGGCATGTGCACGCAAGCGGGGATGGGGCAGAGAGAGGGGGGCAGAGTTTCCAAAGTGGGCTCTGTGCTGACAGCAGACAGCCCGATGTGGGGCTAGAACTCACAAACCATGAGATCAAGAGCTGAGCCAAAGTCGAACGTTTAAACGACTGAGCCACCCAGGCACCCCGAGAAATGTTTGATTTCTTTAAGCCGGGTTACTGAAAGACAGGTGTTCCTTGCATCGTTCTTTCTGCCTTCCTTGGGTCTTGAGAATTTCATAATAGATGTTTTGTAAGAGGGTACTGAGGCCTCACCGACTCCCCTTTCCTGCCATGGATGAGCTTCCCAGCAGCTAGTGTGGAGAGAACCTGCCTCCCTCTCTGGCACCCTTGGGTGCTAGAACCTTCCCTCTCCTGAGAGGATCTTGCTGCTTTCGTGTTGCCAGTGGGCCCTGGACATTCTGTCTCCCCGTCTCCCTCGCCTTTTCCCTTTCGCCCCTTCTGTTTCTGTCCCTCTCCCTCCCTCTCCCTCTCCCTCCCTCTCCCCCCGCCCCCTTTCCGTCTCTCCCTCTCTCCCTCTCTGTCTCCTTCCAGTTGGTCAGCTGAGCTCACAGTGACCCGACCTGGACAAACAAACACGTTAGGCACCTCCCAGCACCTAGAGAAATGCCTTCTTCCCTAGGAGAGACTGCTGTGCTCCCGGGGATGGGACAAAGCTGGAGATGGGACAAAGCCAGCAGGCAGGGGGTGCCCTGAGGGGGCTCTGATGTGTGGGGTGGGGCTGAGCGGCTACTGGTCTCTGTCACCCTTTAAGCCTGCCCTGGGACCCCCTAACCAGTAAGGACACGCTCATCCCTGCAGCGTGTGCGTGCCGGGCAGTTCCTTGAACGTGTTCTGTGTTCCCACATATTTAGTCCTCAGCCAGCCACCGAGACAGGGGCCAGGATTCTCCCATTTTGCACATGGGCAAACTGAGGCACAGAAGCGTGATGCACGAGTTCACCCAGTTAGTGAACGGTGAGGACACACATCAAACCAGGCAGTGAGGCTCCAAGCTGGACCCCGTGTGGCATGAGGAGGTCTGGGCAACCAGCTGTGTAGACTGAGGTGGGAGGGGAGGCCGTGGGGTAGGATCCTCCTCAGCTATACCCTCAGGTTTCCACCTACGCACCCCCAGGAGGGGAGATCAAAGGCGAGCGGCCAGAGACCAGAGCCTGCTCATCTCTGGCACCCTTGGCTGCCAGAAGCCCAGCTTGCCATCGGTCAGATGTGTCCCTTGAGGGTCTGGCCTCCAGAACAGGTGTGTGCGTTCCCCTGGGCTTCCTGCAGGAAGCTGGGAGATGATGGTCACGGGTGTCCTGTCCCCTCCTCTAGCTCAGTTTGCCCAGCTGGCCCAGCTGAATCCGCAGGAGCGCCTGAGCCGGGAGACGGCCCTCCAGCAGAAGCAGGTGTCCCTGGAGGCCTGGCTGCAGCGGGAGGCCCAGACGCTGCAGCAGTACCGTGTGGTGAGTGGGATCCGCGTCCTCTCCTCCCAAGCCTTGAGGTGCACATCCCAAGGGGCGCGGGGAAGCCGAGAGAGGGCTAGAGCCAGGAAGAGAGCAGGACCCAGCAGAGCTGGAGGCCAGATCGTTCTCTCCCGTGGGGGGCATGTGAGGCAGAGCAGGTTGGGAAGAGGGGAAGGCCTGGGCCTGGGGCCTGGTCCCTGGCCCCCAGCCCTGCCTCCCGAGGCCTGCAGTTGGGCGTGTTCTCCCCACTTGCCTTCAGGAGCTGGCCGAGAAGCACCAGAAGACCTTGCAGCTGCTGCGGAAGCAGCAGACCATCATTCTGGATGATGAACTGATCCAGTGGAAGCGGCGGCAGCAGCTGGCGGGGAACGGAGGGCCCCCCGAGGGCAGCCTGGATGTGCTGCAGTCCTGGTAATGGTGTGTGGGGGGTGGCGGGGGGGCAGGAGGGGGCGGCAGGGGCTGGGAGTGGTGCGACCAGCTGCTCGTTGTGCCTCCTGCGTTTCCATGAGCAGCCGGCTCCCTCTGTCCTGCGGCAAGACTTAGTTCACTAGGGGTTCTGGTTCCTGATGCGGACTTTGGGGCCCCCGTCTGTGCCCGCTGCCCAGGAAGGGAGTCACCGTGCTGGGGAGTGGGGCAGGGCTGGGTGTGCAGAGTGACGCTCGGGCCGATTGGACCCACTTCAGGCTTGCTGCCTCTGTGTATTTCTCTGTGTTTCTGGAAGGCGGGCGCTCTGCTGTGCTCCGCTCCGTGGTCGGGAGTGGCGGCTTAGGCGCAAAGCCTTCCTGGGTGAGGCTGGCACTGGGTCTTGGGGCGTTCTCCTCAGACTGGAGCCTCCCAGCCTCGAGCCTGGGGGATGGCGTGATGCCATTGTCCTCCCGTTGGCCTGGGGCTCCCGTGCAGGTGCGAGAAGTTGGCCGAGATCATCTGGCAGAACCGGCAGCAGATCCGCAGAGCTGAGCACCTCTGCCAGCAGCTGCCCATCCCTGGCCCAGTGGAGGAGATGCTAGCTGAGGTCAATGCCACCATCACAGACATCATCTCAGCCCTGGTGACCAGGTAATTCCTGCCTCGGGCCACACCCAGCCCCCGTGCGGTTGGCATGGGGCAGGCAGGCGGTGCTTTGCTGATGGTGGGGGTGGGGGTGGGGGGGCTCTTGCTTGAGTCCTTGTCTCTGTTTGCCTCGGGTCCCCGTCCCCGCTCTGTCCTCAGTTGCTTTAGCTGCTTGGTGTTGACCTTGCCCAGTTTCTGTTGTGGACACCATGTGGACTGCCCTTGTCCCCCGCAGCCCATGCCAGCTGCTGAGTCGTTTCACTGCCTCCCCTCCAGCCATCTCCTCTGACTCTCAGTGGCCTCCCTGGGAACAGGGGCGGTGCCATGTGCCTTCATTTGCCTGCTGAGCCCCGGCAGCCTCCCTCCACAGGGGAACGAGACCCTGTGCCCTGAGCCGGCATCATGTCTGGTGTGGTCCTTGTGTCCCCGCAGCACATTCATCATCGAGAAGCAGCCCCCTCAGGTCCTGAAGACCCAGACCAAGTTTGCAGCGACGGTGCGCCTGCTGGTGGGCGGGAAGCTGAACGTGCACATGAACCCCCCCCAGGTGAAGGCCACCATCATCAGTGAGCAGCAGGCCAAGTCACTGCTCAAGAATGAGAACACCCGCAAGTACGTGTGACCCCTTCCCTGCCTTCCCCTCCCCAGGCTCTGGACTGGGATCTCAGATCTACTCTACAGGTAGGGTCCTGGACATCGGGGACAGCCTCCCTCACTGCAGCCATGGACCAGTGTCTCTCCAGTTCATCCCGTCTGTCCTGTTGTATACTTTGTTCTGCTTTGACATATAGTAGGTCAACGTGGGTTGCACTGTTGGGTTGTTCAAGTTCTTGGGCTGATCACTGGGACGTAGCTGCAATCCGTGCAGAGTTTGGCTCTGTGGTCACCCAAGCCAGCAGAGCAGGCCTCAGTCATGAGAAATGTAGTGCGTTGGACAGGAGAGATGTAGGGCTCTGTGGAAGTGAGATTGGTAGTTGTGGGGCAGAATGATAGTCTCTGGACGCAGGACCAGTGAGGGTGGCTAGTGAGAGAGTGTGGAGAAAGGAGAGGGAATACCTTCAGACACAGAGAACATGGGCCTTGTCTGGAAGGAGAGCATAGAGCAGGTCGGCACGGCTGGAGAACCTGGAGTCCAGGGATGAGGGCCGGCCCCCCACAAAGGATTCAGGGAATGAATGAACTGACGAATGAATGAATGAATGAGGGAGTGAATGAGTCAAGTGGGAGACCTGGTCCCGTGCGTTGAATGTCTATTGTGGGTTCTGGGAATGGGATGATAAAGAAAGCGAAGAGGTTCTCGCTTTCTTAGAGCTTACAGTTTGGCTGGGGAGGGAGATAGTTATATGCTTTTTGAAATACGGTGATGTCAAAACGTGATAGATTCTCGAAAGATAATGAAAACAGAGTGATATCATAGTGTCTGGATAGATGTGCCATCACCACTCGGGTGGTCAAGGAAGGCCTTTCTGAGGAGATGTTTGAGTTGAGACCTAAACCAGAAGGTCAAGTGTTTCTGGGCAACGGGAAGAGCAGGTGCACAAGTCTCGAGGTAGCAACAAGTTTGCATGTTCAGCAAACAAATAGGCAGCATGGCTCAGTCCTGAGTGAGGGGAGAGGAACCCACTGAGGCCAGGGAGCTGGGTAGGGTTTGACCATGACCATGGGGATCCTTGTGGGCTATGGTCATGGTTGTTGGGTTTTTTTGGTTTTTTTGTTTGTTTGTTTTTTAGAGAGAGAGGGCACAAGCGAGCAAGGGGCAGAGAGAGGGAGAGAGAGAAGCAGGGCTCACCCAAAGCGGGGCTCGAGCTTACCTGATGCGGGGCTTGAACTCACCAACCCTAAGATCGTGACCTGAGCCCATCTGATGCTTAACCAATTGAGCCAGTGAGGCGCCTCTGTTCTTTTTTTTTTTTTTTTTTTAATGTTTATTTTGAAAAAGAGAGAGTGCACGAGTTGGGGAGGGGCAGAGAGAGAGAGAGAGAGAGAGAGAGAGAGAGAGAGAGAATCCCGTGCAGGCTCTGCACTGTCAGCACAGAGCCCGATTCTGGGCTCGATCTCACGAACTGTGAGATCATGACCTGAGCCGAAACCAAGAGTTGGATGCTTACCCGACTGAGTCACCCAGGTGTCCCATGGTTTTTATTTTAAGTGCACTAGAAGCTGCCAGAGGGCCCTGAAGACCCCCACGTCAGTTCCAATGCTGAGGGAATTTTTAACCTAATGACAGAGACCCAGACTTTGGGTAGACTTTGGAGACTTTGCTGTACCCTCAGGTTAATTAGAAAGTAAGCCCGAGACACGGCGAGGAACACTCTCAGTTGATGGGGCAGGGGCTGCTGGCAGGGCTTTCTGGCATGAACATCTGGCTGAGGGAGCGCACAGAGCCGTGCTCCTGGCCTGGGGCCCATGTGGCGATGGGGCTCCCCTGTCCTTCACAGCGACTACAGTGGAGAGATCCTGAACAACTGCTGTGTGATGGAATACCACCAAGCCACCGGCACCCTGAGCGCGCACTTCAGGAACATGGTGAGGACAGGGCCTGAGCCCTGGAGGGAGGGTCTGCCCAGGGCTGAGTCCTCATAACCAGCCACTTCCTCCTCGTCCCCCTCTGACCTCCCACTCTGCAGTCACTAAAGAGAATTAAGCGTGCTGACCGGAGGGGCGCAGAGTCTGTGACGGAGGAGAAGTTCACAGTCCTGTTTGAGTCTCAGTTCAGTGTCGGCAGCAATGAGCTTGTGTTCCAAGTAAAGGTGAGGCCCCGCTTCTGCCAACCCCCTCGGGTCACCCAGAAAGGTGAAGACCCACCTGAGGCCACCTGGGTGGTTTGGGGAAAGCCAGAGAGCTCTGGATCCTCACACGGTCACGGACCATTTAGCCGTGAGGCTGTCAGAAAGCCTGCTCGCTAGGTTATAAGCTGGCACCAGCCACAGAACTTAGGCCATGGACCAAGAAGAAATGTGTTCTGGGTTTTTTTGTTTGTTTGTTTTTGCTTTGGTTTTGTTGGGAGGGCCTGTGGGTGGGATTGTGGGTGAGGAGCGAGGGCTGGGAGTCTTGCCTACATGAGGGCAGGGTGGTGGTCGTGTGCCTTCTACGTTCACTCCTTTGCCATAGACTCTGTCCCTTCCCGTGGTTGTCATCGTTCATGGCAGCCAGGACCACAACGCTACCGCCACTGTGCTGTGGGACAACGCCTTCGCCGAGCCAGTGAGTACTCGTGGGACCGCCACTTCTGCCCCCTCCAGGCCCTAGGAGTCTCCCTGCGTCAGCCCCAACCACTTGGGCCCTGCTGGGTGGTCCCCCGCCAACCCCAGGGCCACACCAGAGCTGAGTTGAGGTGACGGGCAGCTGGTGTGAGTGCACTGCCCGTGGCATGTCCTCGGCTCCATCTGGGCTCCCGGGACTCGGGACTGGGATCTCCCGGGTCTGTGAGCTTACTCAGCCTTTGGGCTCTGGTCTCTGATCTTCCTTTGGCTTGTGTTTTGGGTCCCTGATCTCTGTCCCGGACGCCTGGTCTGGGTCTCTATCACTGCGTGTCTAGCCCCTCTGCCTTTTTTTTGCTTGTGTTTGTGTCGCCTTTTCCGAGTCTGTCTCAGTCCCTTCTTGCATCTCGTGGTATCTGTGTATCTGAGTGTGTTTGTGTAAGTATTTCCTACGCCTTCAGTCTGCCTTTTCTCCTCTCCCTCGCAGGGCAGGGTGCCATTTGCTGTGCCTGACAAAGTGCTGTGGCCGCAGCTGTGTGAGGCGCTCAACATGAAATTCAAGGCCGAAGTGCAGAGCAACCGGGGCCTGACCAAGGAGAACCTCGTGTTCCTGGCACAGAAACTGTTCAACAGCAGCAGCAGCCACCTTGAAGACTATAATGGCATGTCCGTGTCCTGGTCCCAGTTCAACAGGGTGAGGGACGCGCCGCCAGACTGGGACCAGTCTTTCCCCACCTCACAGACAGGTTATTGGCTTTGGCCAGCACCCCATCCTTCACCCCCAACTGCCCTCTCCTACAACCGGGAGAGACGAGGGCTAGTACCCCAAGGAATGGAGGCAGGGGGCAGCAAGAAAAACGCACTCAGCTCTGAGAGCCAAAGCAGAATAATGGAAGGAGCTGGGGAGCTGGGAGTCAGGATCCTTGAGTCCCTGTCCTAGATATGTTAACTAAGTGGCCAGGCCCTTCCCTTCTCTGTGCCTCAGTTTCCCCATCTAAACCTTTGGGCAGAAATGACTTCGGAGGTCTTGCCCAGCTTGGACAATTCTAGGCCCCTCCTACCCGCACCCCTGTGTCTGAAAGGCAAGAGGCAGTTTCCCCTCTCGTCCCTAAGCTACGGGTTGGGGGCCATGTCCATTTATGGACCGCTGGAGTGCTGGGCTGGTAGGATGAGGAACTGGGAGAGGGTAATTGTGAGGACAAGAGGGCACTGTTTCCTGGGCCACCTGTGACAGCGGGGCCACATACCCTGACTTGGGGTATCCTGGGGGCTCTCAGGAGAACTTGCCGGGCTGGAACTACACCTTCTGGCAGTGGTTCGATGGGGTCATGGAGGTGCTGAAGAAGCATCACAAGCCTCATTGGAATGACGGGTGAGAAGCGGAGGGGCCTGGGGGTTGGGAGGGCACGGGCTCAGGGGACACGGGCTGCTGGCCCGGGAGTGACACTGTATGCTCCGTATTTCTAGGGCCATCCTAGGTTTTGTGAATAAGCAACAGGCCCATGACCTGCTCATCAACAAACCCGATGGAACCTTTTTATTGCGCTTTAGCGACTCTGAAATCGGGGGCATCACCATTGCCTGGAAGTTTGACTCTCGTGAGTGCCCTACTTTGCCCACACTCCAGCCCAGGAGCCCTGACGACCATTTCCTTGCTTCCCATCCTCCACCAGGCCTGCATCCTTGGAGGGTTCCCCAGGGGAAAGATCAAAACAGACCTCAGAGTAGAAGAGTGTTGCTCAGAAATACATTCCCTTTCTACTGTTTTCCATTGCGAAGAACCTAAGATCACTGGCCCCATAGCCTCTGGAGTTGCCAGGGCACTTCTTCAGCAGTTCTGAGTTCTCCCTTCTCTGCCCTGCCCTAGTCTTGCTGGTATCGACTTGCTTGGTTTGCCGGGTAGAATGTTCTTGCCGTCACTTACTCGCCTTATGCCCAGGAGCACAAGACAAGGGGGGAGGGTCGCAGAGCAGGCTAGTGAAGGCCCAAATGTCTCTGCAAGTCAGATCTCAAACCCCATCCCCCTGACCCTCCTCTTGAGGGCGGTGAGTGGTGGGAACGAGCTTGTCCTTTTCACAGCTGACCGCAACCTTTGGAACCTGAAGCCGTTCACCACGCGGGACTTCTCCATCCGGTCCCTGGCTGACCGGCTGGGGGACCTGAGCTATCTCATCTATGTATTTCCCGACCGACCCAAGGATGAGGTCTTCTCCAAGTATTACACCCCTGTGCTCGGTGCGTCCTGCCCTGATACTCCCGAGCCCTTCCTCAGCCCGTGGACAGAGCTCTCGGGGGCTTAGGCAGCCGTGACTCCTCAGAAGAAGCCAGGGGCCATTTCCCCCAGGGGGGCTGGGCCCATGGTTTGGTGCCGAGCACGTGGAGAGGGTATCGGGGCTCACAACTGAAGAGGGCAAACAAAGCTTCTGACCCGGCTTTCTCCCCAGCTGGGTGGATTCTCACGTCTGCACCCCTGAAGGAGGAGGCTGCCCCACTGGCAAAGGAAGGGGGGATAATCATACCACAGATAGTGCACAACTCCCATCTTAATCAGCTGCTCTCACGGCTCCCCACCCTCAAACCTACCTGTAAGGGGAGAGTAGGAAGCAAAATGGACAGGTTTTTCTCCTTCAACCTGTCCCCAGTCCACTGTTGGGTTTGCTGCTTTGTGTTGATTCAGTTTCCTCGACAGGGGTGGGGCGGGGAGAGAGAAAGCAAAGGACCAGAAAATGTAGCAGGAGAAGGGATGAGATTGAAGCCAGAGTTCTGGGTGGCTGTCAGGCTGGGTCCACCGGCAGGTGTTTATGGGAATCTGTGGGAAATCCCATCCCCGCTGAGGCCCCGCGGTGGTGCGTGTGGGAGACCGACTTCATGGGGTAGGTTCCCCTTCCTGGGAGCGCCCAGACACTTTGGTTCTCATCACGCACCCCCCCCTGCCACTCCCCCCACCCCGGCAGCTAAAGCGGTGGACGGATACGTGAAGCCACAGATCAAGCAAGTGGTCCCTGAGTAAGTGTCCAGGGTCCAGCCCTGGTCTCCTGCTGTCTCCTCTCTCTTCCCCCCCCAAGGTTCCCCTCACCGTTCACTGCTGCCCCTCCCGCTCACAGGCCCGGTGGGGCCCAGCACCCCCTGGCCCTCTGAAACCTGGCTCGGCCCTGGAGAGGGAACTGAGCTTAGTCTCCATGGGACCAGGGCCCAGGACCCCACTCCCGCAGCCGGACCCCCAGGCCCAGGGGGCGCTTTGTGCTTCCACACCCCAAAGAGATGTAAACATGCCCCCCTGAGCCCTCCCCAAGTCAGCCGCTGCCCTGAGGTCACTGAGGCTTCTCCTGTTCCTCCTGCAGGTTTGTGAATGCGTCTGCAGACTCTGCCGGGGCCAGCGCCACCTACATGGACCAGGCCCCCTCCCCAGCCGTGTGCCCCCAGGCTCATTATAACATGTACCCACAGAAGTAGGTTGTGTTCTCTGGGGCTCCGCAGGGAGGAGCTGGGGCTGGGGCTGTGTTCTCTGGGGCTCAGGCTGGGCCCCGGGGGGCTGGTGGACAAAGGGACCCAGAGCTCCTGTAGGTCTGAGACCACCCAGGCCAGGCACCAGCATATGCCCCGGTACAGGGAGGGAGATCAGCTGGTAAAAAGCATAGAGCATAAGCTGTATATAGCAAGGTCCTCACTCCTGGTGCTGACTAGCTGTGTGACCTTGGGAAAATTATTGAGCCTCCCAGATGCTCTGTTTCCTCATCTTTAAAATGGGGGCAAGAATACCTTTCACATGGGATTGGGGTCAGGATCGAGGTAAAGCATTTAGCTCAGGTGAGGCTGTTGTAAGGACGGCTACAGACGGGATGGTTGTTCTTAGGAGTTGAGTGTTAACAGGGTATTAATTGCTTCTCTCTGGAGTTCCCAAGGCAGAGAATTAATTCTCTTCTGGGCTGTGGGTGGCCCCAGCTGGATGTCTAGGTACCTGGGAAATACCAGCTACAGTGGGATGATGGCCGTAGGCTTGAGGGTCACAAAGACTGCAGTGCCAATCCTGACTCCGTTTCCCAGCCAGGGGGCCCTGAGCAAGTTTCCTACCCTGGCCGAGCCTCAGTTTTCCCCTCTGTAAAGTGGACTAAATACCCATCTTACAGGTGGCTAAGGATTGGGGCAACGTGGTTAAAAGGCCACTGTAGACAGCCTATGACTGAATGGAATGGCGTTGTGGTGGGCAGAACTCCCTGACCCAACCGCCTCGTTGTGCAGAGGAGGGGAGGGACAGGGACAGGGGAGATGAACTCTCTGAGCCCACTCAATGAGCCAACGAAAGTTGAGACTAGCGCTTGAGTGTCTCCCGGTGAGCCAGTGACTGACATTTTCAACTTGGAAATGGTGGTGGTGTCCAGCCAGAGCCGGTCCTATTCCCATGAGGCTGTGGTCTGAGCGGGGAGCGGGCCAGGGCCTGTGACGCATGCCAGCTCCCTCCGACCTCCCGCTCTCTCTCTCTACCAGCCCTGACCCCGTCCTTGACCAGGATGGAGAATTTGACCTGGATGAGACCATGGATGTAGCCAGGCATGTGGAGGAACTCTTACGCCGCCCGATGGACGGTCTGGACCCCCGCCTCTCCCCGCCTGCTGGTCTTTTCACCTCTGCCCGAGGCTCGCTCTCGTGAATGCTTGAATCCCCCACTTCTCTTTGGGAACAACGCTCAGTGTGAGGGGTTCATATGAATTGTGATGTTAGCATTGCTGTGCATACTGATGCCTCTGCTGGCAGCACATGTGCACGTGTGTGTGCGCACGGGCGCACGAGGTGGGCCTGCCTTGCCTTTGCCCTCTGGGTACGTGGTTGCGGCGGCACCACCACCTTTCTCTTCAGATCAAGGCATCCCAACAGCCCGCCGGGCGCATCTCTGTTGTGGAAGGGCGCTCAGCTTCCTCTGCTCAATGCAGGCAAACCTATTCCGCCGCCGGGGCCTTTACTGCCTAGCAGCTGTTTGAATGAAATTAGTCAAGAAGGGGCACGGAGACAGGTAACTGCCTCTAAGCTTAAGTTTTGCTCCTGAGTTAGAAGCTTTGCCTCCCAAATGCGCGCATACGCTTTTATGTACGTGCATCTATTCTCATGCACGTGTGTTGGTCTATTGATTCTTTCGCTCGGGAGGCTGGGGTTCAGTTTTGTGTAATATTTTATACTTCGCATAATGAATATGGACTCGAGACTTTTTGTGAATGGAGAGCTTATCTAGACCACGGCCCTCACACAGCGCAGATGGGTCATTTGAGTCTGGGTCTGTCAGAGCTGCTCTGAGTACGTAGCTTCTTAGCCTCCTGGCGTCCAGCCAGGGGACTTGGGCGTCCCATCTGTGGTGCTGTTGCCCGGTCCTGCTATCTCTTTTCAACCGCTATCCCCTCCCATGCACCCGGCCCCAACCTTCTTTCCCCGACTCTCTGCAACCTTGGTTGCAGGAGAGGTGGGAGAGGGGCAGGGACTGGTCTAGGCCATGGCGGGCAAACAGGGGGCCAGGGACTTTGCAGGGTGGATCCCCTCCCCTCCTGGAAAAAAACCTGCCGCAAGAGACAGCCGCAGACCAGCCGCACGCTGCCTGCCTGTGGAGCCTGGAGTGAGGGGTAAAAGCTGATCTCGTTCCCCCTCTGCCTGGAACAGGCCTCGTCACAGTTGCAGAACGTTGAGGTCTGAGAAGGCCTTGCTCCCAACCTCACGAGCTCCTCCCTCTGGGGCAGCAGGTGGCGGAAGGTCGAGTCTCAGGTTTAAACATCTCTGAAGGAAGGTGGGGACGAGAAGAGGGATTCTTGTGTACTTTGTACATAGGCCACCAGTGTTTTTGAGTAAAGTATTTTTTTCATAAATTTGCTGGTGTGGCTCTTAGTTGGGCAGCCTTGGGTAGTGTGGGGGGCAGTCACTGGAGCCAGTTATTCCCTCCCGCGTGGCTGATGCCGTAACCTGTACCCTGCTCCCTTTTCTGTGTGTCAAGGGTGCCCACCACCCCTGGAACGCCGTCTGTGCTTCTCAGGAGACAAAACTAGGGTTTGAGGCCTGGGGAAAGGTGGGGCAGGAATTCTGGGGTGGAGGCAAAACCGTGCTTGGGGCTCGCCTTATCAGCTGCTGCTATAAGCAATCCTGAAGTCTTTGGCCCAGGGCCAGGCCAGTGCCAGGGGCAGCAGAGAACCTCACCGTGTTCCCTTCTCCCCGGGCCTCTTCCCGAACACCAGCAGGTGGCACCATCCCGTTGCCACCAGCGTTTTTCAACCGGCCAACCGGCGACCGACCGGGAGGGAAGGAAGTTGGGCCAGGAGGATGGTCTCCCCATTTGGACCCCCTGGCACGCTGCCGGTCCAGGGGAGGTCACTGAGGCCCTTGGGGGGAGCGGGCTGGGGAGCCAGGACCTGCTGGTGAGGTTTCTTCAGAGCTCAAAGCAAGGGAAGAGGGGTTTGCAGCCTGCCCGAAGGAGGCGCAGGGGCCCAGCAAGGGGGCTGGCGGGGGTGAGGAGGCAGGGAAAGCAGCCGCTAATCTCCCCTTCCATCTCTGCAGGGGGAGGCGGCTGGCTGCTATCTCACCCAGCGGCGGTCTCCATGGCACTCGGCACAAGGGGAGGGGGTGGGGAGACAGCCGAGTGGGCGCGTTTTTGTCTGTGAATTATCACCACCGGCTGCCACGCCGTCGGAGGCAGCCAGTTAAGTGCTTACATCCATCCCCACTGAGAGAACTGAAGAGAAAGCGATAATGGAACAACTGTGGAGGGGAGGCCCTGGGTGGGGTGGGAGTATCTACACCCCAAGCCCCCTTTGGTAGCTTATCTGACCCCAGACAGGTTGGTGCAGCTTGCAAAGGCCTGAGGAGAGAGTGGGGGGGAAGGAAGAGGGAGCAAGGAGGCCTCCGCGGAGACCTTTGTGCAGAAAGAGTACAAACCTGGCTCCTCCTGCCACCCCTTTACCTGGAAGCTGCTGGCCGACCTGAGATGGGGGTGGCACCGTGCCCCAGAGCTGGGCCCCAGGGCGTGGGCTAAGGTAGCAGCCTGGGAGCAGGGGCAACCTGGGAGCAGGCTCGGCCTGGGTGTGAGGCCCCCCCCCCAGAACTCAGGCAGGGGAAGGGGACTCGCCAGCAGCCAGAGGCAGCGCTGCCACGCCCTCAGACAGTTCCTATATAACTTTTATTTCTGGAAGTTAAAGTAGATACAGCAATATACAAAACAAAAACAAAAACAAAAACTCCACAATAATATAAATTTTTACACTATGAAGTATACATTGGAATTTGACGCAGTGACCGGGCCAGTGGCATACAAACCACTGCGCCGGCAGGTTGAGCCATCTATGGGAACCCCTTGGCTGGGCGGGGGACGGGCAGGGGGAGACAGTGGAGAGAAAGTGGGCAGGTCCTGGAGGGCTCCGTTCTTTTAGGGAGGGGCCAGTCTCTGCCCCTCTCAGAACTCTTGCTACTATCAGAGTTAAAACCTGATACACATGCTACCTCAAAGCCATGAACGTTACAATATCTGCTCCAGGGGAGCCTGGATCCTTGCCCCAGGTCCCTCTGATCTAAATCTCTCAATTTCTGAGTTAAGCTTATTATAAACTGAAGAGTGTTGCTGGAGAAGGGAGAGCTCTGTACTACCTCCCAACTGTTTCTAGGCAGGACGACAGGGATGACCGAGCGCAACCTGTTTGTCTTGGAGAGAAGGTCCTCATCCCCTTAATTCTGAAACTGGTGAGTGTGGGTAAAACAAATAGCGCTCCACAGAAACTCTGACCGACTGAGATAAGGTGGTCTGGGACCACCCAAGCTAGTCGGGCCTCTGGATTGGGGCGGGGGGGGGGGGGTGGACCAAATATCAGAGACCATGAAGTGTTTCGAAATGCACAGTAAATGGGAGCTGTTCTCCCTCATCCACGGGGCCTCAATGGGGAGGAGATGGTCACCAGCACTGGGGGGAGGCCGAGGTGCACACCCTCACACGAGGGACAGACTTCGAGTTTATCACTAAGCCTTTGCCCCGGGGTTAACCACGTGAAGTGATTAAAGGTGCCTCGGGAAACCACCAAGAAACCAGGATAAAAACCATATTCCCTGAGCTCAACTAGACCCTTGGCTGGGGCCCCACAGTCTGAGTCATGTTTGATCTCTAACTCTCACCTTCTTATTCCAGGATTCCTAAAGCAAACAGGACAAGGGGGCCTTCAGACACTGGAAGGAGCCACACACAAGGGGGGTCAGGTGGAGAAGGAGGAAGGAAGGATCATCCCATCCCTTCTAAGGCACCCACAGGAACAACCCGGGCTCTGGAACAGGAGCACAAGTCCAGGCAGACGGGGGACAGGTTGTAAGCACTCCTCTGCGCAGCCTTACCTACTAACAGGCCGACACATTAAAGGGGAAAATAAAAACTTTGTTTATTAAAAAAAGTCTAGAATGTTTCGGTTGTCCTTCAACCTTCCTATGTCAAAACCAAAGGCCAAGCCACAGCTTCAGATGTCTTTTAAAGAGCTGGATCTGAAGCCCATTTCCGGATTTCTATAAATTATCAGCCTGAAGAAAGCTGAATGCCTAAAGCACCAAGAAGGCTACTGAGTTTTCTTAAATACAGAAAAGGCTATGCCGATACAGTGTTTTTTTTGCCCTTGAAAAAAAAATTTTTTTTTTTTTTTAATTTAAAAAGAAACCTCGGGGCTGTGAAAGTCCTATCTTCTATTTGGATGTTAGCAAGGTTAAAAGTGCAATGTCAGCAGTGGCACAGCTACAGGCAGCCTGTGGCGGCCGCTCGCAGGAGCAGGCGGAGGGCTGTGCGGGCACCGGGAGGCACTTGTCTAACAAGGCAAGCCGCTGAGAAAGGAGGGCGGGGGAGCAAGAAAAGACAAGAACGTTTCCTTTCTCCCCCTCGTGCCACCCCTTCCGCATCCCCTGATGGCGGTCTCAGAGAACACGTTTCTTATTTGCATTTAGGTCAAAGCGTATCACTCACATTCATTCATTTCTCTATTGTGAAAAGTGCCCAGGTCGCTCAAAGGTAGCAGGAGTAGGAGATTTAAAAAAAAAAAAAACAACAACAAAAACAAAACAAAACAAAACAAAAAACCCAACAAAACAAACAAAATCTGGAAGCACAGAGTTAGAGGAGTTTCAGACGATCTGGGGGTTGGCTGTTTAAGGGGTGGTGGGACACAGGGAGGTGCCTCCGTCATCTCTGTCTGCAGCCTCAGCCCGCCGCTCCTCACATTGGGGAGGTGGCGCACTCCGAGGTCAACTCCATGTCGAACGTGAGGGATTCTGGGGGGGAAGACCGGGAGAGCCAGTTCAGTTGCCTGAGCCCCAACAGCTGGCAGGGCACCCCCGTCCCCCGCCCGAGCCCTTCAAAGGACAGAGGCTCAGCCCACTGCCCCCACGGCCAAGACAGGGTCGGATCGTCCAGATTTACACTCCTCCCTACAAAGTCTTGCCTTCTGGAAGGGCTCAGTCCCCTTCTTCCCTTAACTCGTTCCCAACCGTCCACATGTAAAGAAGATCTAAGGCTGTCCCGTTGAATGTGGCCGCCTGGAAACACAGGTGGCTACCGAGCATCAAAATATGGCCAGTCCCAGTCGAGGTGGGTGTAGCTGTGAAACACCTAGCACGTTTCAGAGACTTAGCACAAAAACAAAAATCTCATCAACGTTTTCTTACGTGTTAAAACGCTAGCGTTTGGGATTTATTGGGTTACAGAAAATGTATCATTAACGTTAACCTCCCTTGTTTCTTTTCACTGGTTTTAATATGGTTATTAAAAAAGTCGCACTTACGTGCGTGGTGCACGTTTGGTTTCCAAGGGACAGCGCGGCTCTAGGACCTCCCTCTACCGGTCTGCGTGGCCAGCTCTGGGCTCTGTGCGTGGGACCGTGGGACCGTGGGCCCGGCACACAAAGGGGGCACACTTCCCTCCCAAGGGCAAGGTCTGTCGACCAAATACTCACCAAACTGCCCTCCTGCTGAGGGTTCAGCACCTTCACCATTATTTCCAAACTGCATCAATGAATCTAAAGTGCGGGGGGACATCGGCAGGTCAATGGTATTGCTGCAGGTCGTTCTGTAGGAAATGGGGAGCAGCAGGAGGGGAAAGGGCCGGGTTGACAAGACACAATGGAGAAAAAAAAAAAAAAGAACAAAACACACACACACAAGCCATCAAACTCTGGTCTCCAACAGAAAAATAAAAGCTCAAGCTTTTTAAACACACAGGGTCACTCTGAGTACTACGCGTAGCCCAGGGCATTCCAGCCCCTCTCAGGGTAGCTCTCACCCAGTGTCCTACTCCCGGGATAACTGAGGACACCAGAAATGAAGGCCAAATTTAGAAGGGAAGCCACTTACGGTGTCACACAGATAAACTTGGTCTTCAGGTATGGGGCAGCACCTGGGAAGAAGAAAACTGGGGCTTACTATGGTGACCCCACTGTGGGTAGAGGGCAGGTGGAAGCCGGCCGCCTCATCAGGGCAGACTTGCCCCTCCCTCCATCCTTGAGTGGAAATCGTTTTGAACCTGTCTCCCCTCAGGGCTGCCCCCTCCACCACTATGTACTATCTGATGTTCTGGGTGCTTGCAGCTGGGTAGTTCAGTTCTTGCTGCTACGCTATCCAGAGCTGCAGAGACTTCTGAGCACACACCCTTGTCCCACCTGAGCCTAGACCAATGCCACCTTTGTGTGTTCATTCTCTCCCTAGATGATGTGAACATTTAACTGCCCGTGTGTGGTCTGAGGATCGTATTCTGGCCTGGTCGACTCTCTTAGCTAACTTCTCTGCATGCAGGAACGGAGCCTATGCAGTCTGGGCTCCAACACCCCCGTCCTGCTGGGACACCAAAGTCACCAAGTCTTGAAGAGAATATGCAGATTGCTAATGCAGTTCCAAAGCCCAGGGTCACACCTTCCATTCCTACGGCACTGATCTGCCTCTCCCACATTTTTAGGTGAGTATAGGAGTAACCCCCCAGTTGGGTAACTACACCGCACAAAAAGCGGCCTCTTTATAAAGGGAGGCTGGCTGGTATTGCAGCACCGTCGACTCTGGGCTGGAAAACAGGAGGCCCAGGCCTCGTTATGTCTTCGGCAGCTAGGAGACCTGGAGCAAAGCACTTTCTACACCAAGAGGGAGGCGGAAGAGGGAGGCATCCATCTCCGTCATTTGTAATTCTTGTTCCATACTTAGAAATGTGAGGACTGGAATAAATGAATTTTAGGTGCTCAATGTTTACACCAAGAGGTCCAGGAGACTTGGAGATACTGGCACGACATCTGGGAAAGTCAGGTGAACAAATCACTTGGGGGGCATGGGGCCCGGTGGGTGGGCCGAGAGAAGCACAGTTAAAAAGTTTGAGGTTTATAGACAGACCAAGGGATCAGAAAGTATGGTGACAATCTGAGAAAAGGCATTGTCAGGGGGTCGTTGGACTGCCAACCAAGGTTATTTTTGGCCAAGAAATAGATTCATACGGTGCAGAATCCAAAGATGTACCCAGGCAGGGTTCTGGTGTCTTCTAAATCCACTGTGATGCAGACCTGAGGGGAGCTGACATCTCAGACAGAAAAGGATTTAGTTCCCCAGTGATCAAGGTAGCTGAGAAAACTAGCTTCAGCCTCAGATTCAGCAAGAGCAGAAGCAAAGGAGAAACAGGACTAAACGCCGAGCTCTGGCTGTGTACAAGGTTGTACATATACTTCATCCAATTTGTAAGGTAAGGGGGTTGTCATTTCTAAAAAGGGACTCTCTCCCTCAAGCCATCGGGAAATACTGTGTGGGGTCTGGTGGAGAAGTAAGGAGGAAGGAAGGGTCCTGGGAAGATCATCTATCCCTGGGGACAAAAATATTTTCATGATGGAAAATGGGAGGAAACAGGCACAGATCCACGTCCCCGAGGACTCCCACTTTAATGCAGGGGCTCCACTGGCAGGGCGCCCCCCCCCCCATCACCTTGTTCCTGCCACCCCAAGCCCCTCAGTGCCCACTGCATACACCTGCCTCCCTGGGAGGCTGGCAAAGCACTCAAGTCACTAGTTCCTCTCTCTTGTGCCGGGGTGGGGTGGGGGTGGGGGGGTCTTGCCCCTGAGAAAACACTAGTGACTCCAAGCAAGAAAGGACCTTGCTTCCCGGTCACACAGGATGGGTGATGATAACAGAGGACACAGCCTCAATTGGGAACTTGGATCTTGAAAGCAAAATGAGCCAAAGGGACCAGCACTTGGACCTAAATGTCCTCAGCAGAAGGAACAAAGAGTAGAGTGTCAGGGCTGATAAACAGATCTCCCAACTGAAGCCCAGCTGGAAAGAAAGATAAGTAGCAGACAGGAAGTGAGAGTTAGCTCTTCTACAGTATGAATAAAACCCAACACCAGAACAAAGGGAAGAGGAAAGTCAATTGCCAAGTAACTCAAGTTCCTTCTTCCAAGTCCCAGTCTTCCCCATCCAAGAAATTCCTCGCACGGGATCTCTGTGAACAGGGATCTCTGTGAACAGGTGGGAATGTGCGTGTGAGCTCTTTGCACAAAGACAATTTTTCCAAAAGCAACTGGGGTGGAAGCTACCCTCAAAGGATCACTTCAAAGAGCTCTCCAACTAAGGGAAGTTAAATAAAAACAAAGAATGGCAAATCACAGACTCCCCAACAGGATCTGGACAGAGAAGAACCCAGAGAGCCAAACCAGCAAGTGCCAAAGGCACAGACCAGAGGGGCTGCTCCTCCTTGCGGAGGACTAATGGTTACAAGCTTACTATGAAACATTTGCTATACGACTTACACCTGTGCTCTTGCACATTAAGCAACCGCTTTATTTCAATAGCTGCATGTTCTCAATCCCAATTCCGCGCCCTCCCACCGTTTGCAGGCTCCTCTTCAATCACCACGCCCCCCACCCCTCCCCGCTCTGCTCGTAAACCACGTTCCAGTGCTGCTAACACTCATTTCCTCCACTAAGCCTTTCTCCATCCCGCTCGACACTGCTCACATTGTTCAGCGATGGGGAAAAGGAAACATGCTAGACTCAAGTCTGAGTCGCCAACCTTCCAGTGTAAGAAGCGGTGTGCTGGCAGGGCATCCTGTTACTTAAGAATTCTGTCCTCGCGCTCTCTCGGCAGTATTTTAGATGTTTGGGGTGAGTTGAGGGTGTGTGTCTATTTCCCCGTTTAGCCTGCTGGGTTCTCTGTAGGACAGAGACAAGTGACTTTGATGCCCCTCCTCTCTCCAACCCTAACAGCCACGACCAAAAAGCACTCACTACTGAGTGCTTATTTCCCATAAGAGGAATAAAGGTCACCAGGCTCTTTGGGCAGTGACCTACCTATCCTCCAAGAATCCTGCAATTTCCCATTTTTTCCCAGAAAAAGTGCCCAACGCGGAAAATCAACAACTACCTGGGTCAGCTTCAGGATGCTCCTGGCTTTCTGGTCGACAATACTTTCCAAACGCCTCCTCCTTAGGAATGTCCGGGTAGAGATAAACCAGCGGAGACACGAGGATGTTGGTAGCATCCATGATCTTATAGCCCATGATGATTTCAGCAAACGACATGTTGTTCAGCTGCTGCTTGGTATATGGTTCCACGGACTGGATCTGAGTCTTGCCTGTCATCGGATATGGGAAGGGAGGATAATGGCCAGGTAATCTTAGAGAAAACTACCTGATTTATTTTTCCTTGAAAAGGAATGGCTTATGGCAACCTAGTTCTTGAGCCTCAAATATCCTGCCCAGTCACCTGGCACTATAAAAGTGCTCAGCTGGCGTCTGGAGAGGTTACCCAGTTGGGTCGTCAGCAATATACCTGAATAACTACTTGCATGAGCTAGATTAACAGGATAAATTAGAAAGGAGATGAAGAATGAGATTTAAATCGGAAATTTGTAGGCAAATATTAGCTCCTGAAGAAAGCAAAACAAAATTGCCAAACAATCCTCCAGCTGAAAGAATTTGGAAGAAAAGAAGTCACTGAAAAATGTTTTTACAAGTCCAAGGCAGGGGAGTGCGAAGCCCATCTTTGCCCACTAGGGGGCAATAGGTACTTGAAACTAGTAGTGGCCACAGCGGAAGCAGCAACTGCCACCAGGTGGGGCGGGTGAGAGTCAAACTTACCGCTGATGTCCTTCTCCACCCAAGTGAAGGTGACACCTCCTTCTTTGCTGCTTTCACTGAATCTTAGCAGGAAGGTGCCTGGGGGCTTGGTGCTCAAGATGGCCCGCTCCCGCTCCTTACTGATAAAACCCATTATGTACCTGGAGCCAAAGAACAGCAACAAGATCTGGGCTGATGGGGTCCCGCCCCTGGCCTGCTGAGAGCAGGTGACGTGTTACACATGTGCACTCTGCCGGACTCTGCCGGACACAAGAGCTTCAACCTACCCTTCATTCCAAAGAGCCAGGATGTACTTTTTCACAAGATCAATGATATTGTCTAGCCAGACCCAGAAGGAGAAGCCTTTGCCGGCCATGTTTTCCTGAAGAGAAGAATAACGAGAAAGCCAAGTCTACTATCCCAGCCTTTTCCTTCTTAGGGACACAGTGCCACCAAAATCCCCAGGCCCATCTACCCTCAAGTAGGGCCTACGGGCCGCTAGACCATGAGTCTACAGCCTTCAGGCCCAGTGCCGTCCCCGACAACCTCACGGGTGGGCGTCCCTCCCGCTCCCCACTCGGCAGCGACAAGGATTTAACAAGATGGCTTACTTTGCAAAATTTAGCCCACGTAATCTGACACCCTGAATAGTTCACACCAGGTCCTGCAAGAAAAACAATAAAGCAGTGTAACTTCCAGCTTCAAATCAAGGATTTTATTTCTTTTTTTTTTTTAATTTTTTTTTTCAACGTTTACTTATTTTTGGGACAGAGAGAGACAGAGCATGAACGGGGAAGGGGCAGAGAGAGAGAGAGACACAGAATCAGAAACAGGCTCCAGGCTCTGAGCCATCAGCCCAGAGCCCGACGCGGGGCTCGAACTCCCGGACCGCGAGATCGTGACCTGGCTGAAGTCGGACGCTCAACCGACTGCGCCACCCAGGCGCCCCTAGGATTTTATTTCTTAAGACAGAACATACATTCATGCACATCTGTCCCACAGTGGGCCAAGTCACCATCGGTTTTCATGTATTTAAAGGTTCCCACCGTTGTGTCCATGTATGTGTGCACACACAGGTACACACACGTACACAGATGTACATAATCCCATCGTGTGATCACCTGCGTTGTTGTTTAGACTAGCAGAGGTGGTGGATGACGTATCGAGGGTCCGTCCCCCCACCCCCCGCGACTCTTCCTAGCCTCATGTGGTGGCAGCTGGTGCTCAGGGACCAGCAGCACACAGTAATAAACTGACAGTGTTAGAGGGTCACATTTGGCGGTGGCACAGGATAAGGCTACTTACAGTCCAGGTAGCATGTAAAATAAAACAGTCCACTAAATTTTTTTTTCCCAGAGGAAAAAATAAAAACAAGCCTACAGTTTATTGAAGAAATGGACATGGACGTCAAGCTTTTGCCTCTGTCTTCTAACATGCACTTAAAAAATAGCTTCCTGGGGCGCCTGGGTGGCTCAGTCGGTTGAGCGTCCGACTTCAGCTCAGGTCATGATCTCACGGCTCATGAGTTCGAGCCCCGCGTCGGGCTCTGTGCTGACAGCTCAGAGCCTGGAGCCTGCTTCAGATTCTGTCTCCATTTCTCTGCTCCTCCTCTGCTCGTGTTCCATCTCTGTCTCTCTCACAAATATGAAAAATAACTTAAAATAACTTAAAAAAATTTTTTTAAATTTAAATAGCTTCCTAAGGTTAGCCAAAGTAGTGCTCTGGAAGGGTGAGGGGTCCAGCCACCGAGAGAAAGGAAATCTGCCTCCCACCTCAGAAATGATCACCAGGAGGCATCTCTACTCCACCCCACCTCCTCAACTGCTGGAGCACATGTTTTCAGGCCCCAGGACAGTGTCTGGCTCAGCAAATTTTCCTGAATGAATAGCCCCACAGGCCAGACTCCTTCTCTGAAGAGGGCAACAGGGAAAAGGGGGGAAATGCTGACCTAAGAGCTTCTCTGCCAGCGTCGTCAACTGCTCGATGCTCAGGCCTCGCTTTGTGGTGGAGGAGAACTGCCAGCTCAGCACCTCAGCCACTTGATCCCAGGTTCCAATCGGGGGCTTGGTGAAAAAGTTCACGTTCTGTTGAAAACGACACATTTGCTCATTTATTTTTTTTTTAATTTTTTTTTTAACGTTTATTTATTTTTGAGACAGAGAGATAGAGCATGAACAGGGGAGGGTCAGAGAGAGAGAGGGAGACACAGAATGTGAAGCAGGCTCCAGGCTCTGAGCTGTCAGCCCAGAGCCCGACGTGGGGCTCGAACTCACGGACCGCGAGATCATCACCTGAGCCGAAGTTGGACGCCCAACCGACTGAGCCACCCAGGTGCCCCAACACATTTGCTCGTTTAGATGGAGACGGTGGTACTTGGTGACCCACGCTAGGACCGCGACAATGGTTTCCGAAGGATGGGCGCTTACCTTGGGGTTGTTGGTCAGCATGTTATACCACAGGATAGATGCCCAGGCATTAGGCATCTGACAGATGTTGGAGATCACCACAACCGGCAAGGAGTGGGTCTGTGGAGAGAGTGGGGAATAAGCTGGGGAGGCAGAGGGCCCTCACAGCTTCAAATGTCTCTTCAGTCAGACCTGCAGGTTTCGAATAAAAGAATGTGCCTTAAATCACACCTACTGCCAGCCCTTAGGGAGGAACTCGGCTGAGTCAGCTCAACGCCCAGAGTGGAGAGAATGCCAAGTGCGGGTCACAGGACACAACCAGGAACTTAAAAAATCTGACGTGCTCAAAGCTGGACTCACAGTCCACAGACTCCCCGTTTATAAAACCTGGGAGGCACTCTCCGAGAATTGAAGCTGTATCTGCCCGTTAAACAGACAGGTCCCAGTAGGCAAAGACTAGGATTCTTGCTTTTCCGGGTATAGCTTTAATTTAAAGATGAAGAAAGTTGATAGAAGAGAATGCAAATGCCATGATTTCCTGTACACTAAAAACAGTGGCTGTCTAAAAAGCCTATTTTGCCCAAACTTTATAGAGTCCATTATAATTTCTATGCACAGATTAATAATATATTAATTAATTACAATTTCAGTACTTTCATATACTGAAAGCTGAGTATACAGTTGACCCTTGAACAGCATGGGTTTGAACGGCATGGGTCCGCTTATACATGGATGATTTTTCTTGATCTAGAGTACTGTCCTATAAACGTATTTTCTCTTACAATTTTCTTGGCAACATTATCTTTTCTCTAGCTTACTTTATTGCAAGAACACAATATATACAGCATATACATCATTCTACCTTCTGTAGAAAAAATCCCAACTAGAAGTTCTTGTCCGGAATCACCCCTGCGTGCAGCCCTGTCCCAACTCTGTGGCAAAACTCACCTCAAGGTCAATCTTGAGGCCCTGGTGATACACCTCAGTCTCAAAGGTGATCAGGTGCAGCTCCTCGGTGACAATCAGGGAGGCCTACAACGAGAAGGGCACCCTCTTCCTCAGAGAGAATGGCCTTGGATACTAACAGCCGTAGCTGAGGAGAGTGAATGCCACAGCCTCATTGCACCAGGAAGGGTGATCCACCGGGAGGCCATGGACACAGCAGGGACACAACACTGAGAACACGCCCTCTTCAGTGCTACGATCTTCAACCTCATCTTTTACTGGTTTTATTACAATACTATAGACCCAATAGGTTATTTACCAAATGGGTAAGGTGCACAGAAAATCAAAACAATGAACACCTGTACCCACTACCCAGTTTAAGCGAAAGATCATCACCACGGAGATGCTCAGGATGCCCTTCCCCATGCCCTTCCCTGGTCCCTCCTCCCTCAGATGTAACCGCTATTTTGTCTTTTGGGTTTATCGCTTCCCAGTTTTCCTTTAGGGTTTTACTGTATTTATATCTCTAAATACTGTATGCATCGTTCAGTTTTAGAGGTCTGTGAACCTTACACAAATCATACCCTATATATTCTTTAGGACTCGCTTTTTGCATCCCTGGGGTTGTATGAATTTTCTGTTGTTCATTTTCACAGCTCTAGAGTATTCCATCATATGACTCTACCACGAATCCTTTATCTACTCTAGCAGCGATGGTATCTGGGTTATATTTAGGGTTTACCATCAGGCTGCTGTGACATTTTGTACATGTCCCCTGGTGCACATGTGCAAAGATTTCTCTATTGTTAAATCCTGGGAGTGGCACTGCTGGTTTGTAGAGTACGTTCATTTTTTTATTACGTCCAGTTGTTTTCTGAAGTGACAATTTATACTGCCACCAGCAATATGGCAACCTTATTTTCGGTAAGACTTCTCAATGAATTCTCAGAGACGCAATTTCAATTCGTTTTTTAAAACACTATCTTTTTCCTAACTATAGAAATAACATATGTTCAGTTTAAAATGCAAATATCACAGGGCGCCTGGGTGGCTCAGTCGCTTAAGCATCCCGACTCTTGATTTTGACTCAGGTCATGATCTCACAGTTCGTGAATTCGAGCTCTGTGTTGGGCTCTGTGCTGACAGTGCAGAGCCTGCTTGGCATTCTCTCTCTCCCTTAAAATAAATAAACTTAAAAAAAATAATAAATCAACTTTAGAATGCAAATATTACACAGACAGCATAGTCTAAGATACTAACAGCAAAATACATAAGCATTGTTTGGTATACATTCCTCGAGAATGTTCTTTTTTTTAAGTTTATTTATTGGGGCAACCGGTGGCTTAGTGGGTTAAGCATCTGACTTCGGCTCAGGTCATGATCTCATGGTTCATGAGTTCGAGCCCCAAGTTGAATTCTGTGTTGACAGCTCAGAGCCTGGAGCCCACTTCAGATTCTGTCTCCCTCTCTCTCTCCCTGTCCCTCCCTCACTTGCGCGCGTACACACGCGTGAGCTCTCTCTCTCTCTCAAAAAGAAACATTAAAAAATAAATAAAATAAAGCTTATTTCTTTATTTTGGGGGGGGAAGAGGAGTTACACTTGTGAGTGGGGGAGAGGTGGAGAGAGAGAGACCAAGAATCCCAAGGAGGCTCTGCGCCAACGTGGGACTTGAACTCACAAACTGAGATCATGACCTGAGCCAAAATCAAGAGTCAGAAGCTTAACTGACAGAGCCAACCAGGCACCCCACCTCCCCACCTGGAGAATTTTTTTTGCATATGTGAATAGAACAAAAACAGTATAGTACACTTTTTAAGCAAATATGCTAATATTCTACTCGAATTATTTTGCATCTTGCTTGTTCTTTCTTTTTTTTTTTAAGTACGCTCTATGCCCAACATGTGGCTTGAACTCACAACCTTGAGATCAAGAGTCACACACTTTACCGACTGAGCCAGCCAGGCACCCCACATCTTGCTTTTTCTAAACAAATATGCCACATACATTTTTCTATGTTGTTGTATATAGACTCCTTCACTCTTTACAGTCAAGCATTATAAATGCACTTTTTCTCGCTAAAGGCCTGCTACATTTTAGAGAAGAGGAAAGAATGGGCAGGGCACAAATACCAGAAAAAGAATAGACTATCACAATCTTTTAAAATAATTAAAAACTAGTTTTGGTCACATTTGCCTATTTTATTTAAGTTTATTCTTGACACTGAGAATCCCGTAATCTGAATCAAATGGAGGAAGAGAATAATGGAAATAAGGGGAACAGGTTTTACTCTTTTTCTTAAATGTTTAATTCAGATTTATTACAACCTTCTATCCCACCTCAGTGAGAAAATCAGGACACCAAAAATGAAGCCAGGCAGTCTCAGCGGGCAGGAGTTGGAAGGGGAATTTGGAAAGCCCCAGGCAAGGTGGAAGCTTCTTTTCCACTAAATGGGTGTGGGTAAGTCAGCCAGGGACTTTCCACCCCTCCTTAAAGATGAGCCAACTCCCAGGACAATCAAGAAAATGCTCCAAGCCAGAGAACTCCACGGCAGAGTGACTTCGGACCATGTCATTTTTGACACATGGTGACTTTTCCAAATGACTACAGCTTAACCACAGGTTGGGGTCTCTAATTCAGGCCAATAAGAAGGCTCTTTTTCTCTCCCCATTAAAGAAAACCCTCCCAGTTGGTTTCGTCCCCCAAAAAACTTACATCACAATTGGCTCGGCCCCCATTACCACATCTTTGCTCTCTCAGGGTCTGTGGGAAAAGCAGAGAGCACGTGGGTCACGTGAGGCTCCCCCCCACCCCCACCCCCCTCTCCCTCTGCCAGGTGCCCTTGGAGAAGGGGATCCAGGCTTCTCCATGTACCAGATGTTTGAATTCTGCAGAGAGGCTGCCGTTGTTGGACTCTTCCATGTTCATCACTTTCGTGTTTGTGCCCAGAATGTTAAATTTCCGGGATCTGAATCACAGGAGAAAAACCAACCACACAGGTGATGGAGCAGCCAGAGGACAAAGTCAGATTAAACAGATCAAAAGGAAGCCTTTAGGCTGAACTCACCCTCTGAGAGCTGCAACATCCCCGGAGTCTCTGTTAAGAATATAAACTGGTGTTAATAAGACTGGCCCCGTTTCTTCGCAAAGTCTACTCTATCCGTAATGTACTCTGCTGGAAAAAAAACCACTGTTCTCCTGGGAATTTCTGTAAACGATTCAATTACATTTTGTACGTGAAATACGACAACCCTGTACAAGCCTGCCCAATATCAATTTCCCCCTCCCAATAGACCCTTGCATCTGCTCAGGTATCCTTCCAGTCCCCGCCTCCAGGGGATCCTGATTGTTCATTAAGTACATCAGAACATAGCACTCCACGGTGTGGTGGTCCCAGGGCGAGGACATGACCTACACTGTCTCAGACTGGGAAGGAATTACAACACGGGCTGGATTTATTTTCCATAGCTTCAACTGAACATGAGCAAGGAAGCATATGACCTTACTTATACTGCAACTCAGAAGGGAACCTCACAAAGCCAGTGATACTTATGATGGCGGGGAAGGCACACGGAAGATTCTGGGTCCAGGATGACATAAGTGAGTCACTGATCTGTCAGGAACTTGCCCTAACTCTGCATTTCCAGTTATACTGGGCTGTAAATTTCCTTATTATTTAAGCCACACTGGGTTTTCTGTAAAGGTTTACTACTCCCTGTAACTCAAATCGTCCCATTTCGTATTAGCTGGAAACAATCTTCCGAGCCTGTCTGGTCTTTCAGCTCTATGTGTTTGAACATACAGCTTTTTATATAGTCACATTTCTCAGTCTTTTCCTTTCTTAGTATTTTATTACTTTTTAACATTTTTTTTTTTTTTGAGAGAGCGAGAGTGAGAGCGAGTAAGCGGGGAAGAGGGGCAAAGGGGTAGAGAGAGAGAGAATACCAAGCAGGCTCCACACTCAGTGAAAAGCCCGACGTGAGACTTGATCCCATGACCATGAGTTGGACATTCAACTGACTGAGGCACCCAGGTGCCCCTATTATTTTAGCACTCTTTTAAAAGTGCTTCTCCATTGCTACATATTCATGAATATAGCTACTATTTATTAAATAGAGTATTTCGTGTCGGTTTA
Source organism: Prionailurus bengalensis (assembly GCF_016509475.1). Taxonomy (NCBI): domain Eukaryota; kingdom Metazoa; phylum Chordata; class Mammalia; order Carnivora; family Felidae; genus Prionailurus; species Prionailurus bengalensis. Next base: position 40,695,442 of record NC_057347.1, read on the forward strand.
CAGATTAAAATTGGTCAAATTTTAAACCATTCAGAAGATATCTTTCCATATATCACAGGTTAAAAAAATTTTTTTATTAATGTTTATTTACGTTTTGAGACACACACACACACACACACACACACAGCATGAGCAGGGGAGGGGGCAGAGAGAGAGAGGGAGACACAGAATCTGCAGCAGGCTTCAGACTCTGCGCTGAGCTGTCAGCAGAGTCCAACGTGGGGCTCGAACTCAGGAGTGGTGAGATCATGACCTGAGCCGAAGTTGGACACTCAACCGACTGAGACACCCAGGCGCCCCCCCCCCCCCCCATATATCACAGTTTATAACTTAGGAGCCCATGTTACCAGGAAATTCTCTCTCATGTTTAACCTATATAGCCTTTTTTTTAAACTTTTTTTTGCATCACAGCTTTGACATGTAATTGATGAATAATAAAGTACACTACTGAAAATGTATTTGGATAAGATTTGACACACACCTATATATACTACACACACCTATGAAATCATCAGCCCAAACAAGGTGATGAACATATCCAACATCCCCAAAGTTTCCCCAAGCCCATTTGTAATCCATTTCCCAATCCTACACTCCACCCCACCTTTGTCCCCAGGCAATCACTGGTCTGCTTTCAGTCACTATAGGTGCATTTGTATTTCTAGGATTCTATACGAATGGAAGTATGTATTCTTTTTTCTTGGTCTGGCTTCCTTCACTCAGTGTAATTATTTTGAGATTTCTCATGTGTGGCTGGTATCAACGTTCAGTCCTCTTTATTGGGAAGTGATATTTCATTTACGGATAGACCACAAATTACGAAGCAACAGTGGAGCAATCGGTCAGCGCAAGCTACTTACAGATATGCCGCAAGGTGTCTATTCACTCGCCTGTTAATGGACATTTACGTACAGCCCTTTGCGTGCACATATGCTTTCGTTTCTCTTGGGTTAATACTGAAGAGTGGAATGGTAGGCTTATAGGGTAGGTACATGTTTAACTTTGTAGGAAACTGCCGAGCTCTTTTCCCAGAATGGTTGTACCATTTTGCCATTTTACCATCATTATGTTATACGTTCACCTATGCTTTTAAGATACATTAGCTGAAACATATAAATACATCTGATGGACAGCAAAACATAAGACTCTAATTTCTCATTCAAATCCCCCCTGCCCCCAATATCAGGTTGTCCCAAAACTACTTCCTGAATACTCCATCCTTTACTAACTGATTTGACATGTCATTTTTAACGTATATTAATTATTTATATAAACTTGAAGCCCATTTCTGGACTCAAGATTTTGCTGCCATGATCAGTTTATTCCTGCCCTAGTAACACACACATTTAGTAACTGAAACTCTGTGATACATTTTAATGTCTGGCAAAGCAGCTTCCCATTATTTTTAGTCACTAAAAAAATGTTTTTGAAAGTGAAATGGTGGTTGCCCGGGGCTAGGAGGATAGGGAAATGGGGATTTGTTGTTCAATGGATGTAAAGTTTCCATGTCGCACAAGGAAGTAGTTCCGGAAATCTGCTGCACAGCAGTGTGAATATACACAATGCCATACATTTAAAAATAATCAATAAGGTAAATTTTATATATTAATTTTTTATCATAATTAAAAATAACACACCCTTTTTTATTTTCATTATTTATGTTTATAAATATTTTTTTTAAAGTTTATTTATTTTGAGAGAGAGAAAGAGCGCACACATACGTGAATGGGGAAAGGGCAGAGAGAGGGGGAGAGAGAATCCTAAGCAGGCTCCACACCCAGCGCGAAGCTCTATGCTGGGCTCCATTTTACGAACTGTGAGATCATGACCTGAGCCAAAACCAAGAGTCTGATGTTTAACCTACTAAGCCACCCAGATACCCCCAAATACATCCTTTAAAAAAACAAACAAACAAAACAAAACAGGGGCACCTGGGTGGCTCAATCAGTCAAGTGTCTGACTTCGGCTCAGGTCATGATCTCACAGTTCCTGAGTTCGAGCCCCGCATTGGGCTCTGTGCTATGGAGCCTGCTTTGGATTAGCTCCCTCTCTCTCTGCCCCTCCCCCCACTTGCACTCTGTCTCTCTCTCTCAAAAATAAATGTTAAAAAAAATTAAAAAACCTTTCTTTGCTTATTTTTCTCATCTAAGATACAACTTGAAAAGCAAGTCAAAGGTTTAAAAAATTCTATTCACATTTTGCTTGGTGTCATATTAACTGAGAAGAATTAACATCTTTATGATAAAAATCCACAATCCAGGAATATGATCTGTCTTATCACTTTTTACAATATCCCCTCCTGATAAATTTCATAATTTTCTTCAAATAGATCTTACACATTTCTGTTATGTTTATCACAATATATTTTTTACTTTTGTTGCTTATTGTGAGATTATGCTAATACGTGGTTGAAGTTATTAATTTTTGTCTATTTTTATTAAGACTACCACCTTCCTGGGCGCCTGGGTGGCTCAGTTGGTTGAGCGTCCGACTTCAGCTCAGGTCATATCATGGCTTGTGAGTTTGGGCCTCACGTCGAGCCCCTGTGCTGACAGCTCAGAACCTGGAGACTGTTTCTGATTCTGCGTCTCCTTGTCTCTCTGCCCCTCCCCCACTTGTGCTCTGTTCTCTATCGCTCAAAAATAAATAAATGTAAAAAAAAAAAAAAAAAAAAGACCACCACCTTCCTCAAGTCCCTTATTTCATTAGTAATTATTTTCCAGTTCATTCTCTTCATGATTTCCAGATAAATAATTACGTCACCAAAAATTAAGGATACATTTTCCTTTTTCAAACCTCTTCAAAGTGTATGTGCATTTTAATTTTTGAAAGGTATTGCCAAATTTTGAAAAGTATGTGCCTGAGGGGTGCCTGGGTGACTCAATTGGTTAAACATCTGACTTCCGCTTAGGTCATGATCTCGCGGTTCACGGGTTCGTTCGATCCCCACGTCAGGCTCTGTGCTGACAGCTTAGAACCTGGAGCCAGCTTTGGATTCTGTCTCCCTCCCTGCCCTTCCCCTGCTCACGTTCTGTCTCTCTCTCAAAAATAAACAAACGTTAAAAAAAGAAAAAAAAAAGAAAGAAAAGGATGTATTCCATTGCGTGGTGAAGTGTGGAACAATAAAAACCGTCAACTTTTCCCCATATAGTCAGGGTTTTATATGACATGCATAAATTACACTTACAAGTAAAAAATTAAAGAAAAAGAGGGACCCAGAGTCACAATAGCAATTGAAACTCATATCTGTACCACTAGCTTTGTGGTTTTGGTCAGGGCAAGGCTTCCGACAATTTTTGTTCAATAAATGAAGCTCCTTGAATGGAAATAATCTCTAAGTTCACATGGTATCTGTTAAAGTTCTCATTTCTCTGTCTCTCATTTGAAAAAAAGAGAAAAAAAGAGCAAAGATACGGAGTACTTACTTGTCAATGCACACTTTAATTTTAAGCTGATAATTTAACTCAGGGAATTTGACCAGCAATCTATTTCAAAAAAGAGGGGGAAAAAAAAGTTTCTGAGTAAAGGAAAAAAAAAAAAATCAGTTTCAAAGAAAAGTCAGTGGGCTCCCCCAGCAACTTCTACTTGAAGGAATATAAAATTCACAACGCTTTATTTCCAAAAGGTGAATGAAGCACAATCCCAAATCCCTCTTCCTGCTTAGTGCCGTCTTTGACCTTATGTTGAGTATCACCCCTTCAGGTCAAGAGCTCCTGAAAAGAAAGCCTAAGAAATCCGAACTTGGACAAGGTTGTGAGAGATTCAGCGAAGGATAATAAAAGCCATTTCATGAGAAATATTACGGGAATACGTGCTCTGCAGCTGGTATTCCTTCTATTAAACTTGAAACCTAACGCCATACACCAAGCTTCTGAAGAGGGAAATTTCACTACGGAAGGGCAAACCCCAAAGCACCTGTTCTGACTTGGGTGTGAAAGTCACACCCCACCCTCCTGGCTCACCACCCACCTGCTCTAATTACCTCTTAGCTTCTAGATCACTAAGCCTTTCTCTTTCCCTTAAAATCCTCAGGGAAAAGTAGGCTCAGAGAACAGAAAATAACCAGCATTATTTTGCCTCCCTTGCAGGGCAGAAGGAGACACAACGAACTAAGACCGTGGGCTTGACATTTCAGGAAGATGCCCACGTAACCTCGAAAAGAGGTAACCGTTCCTTCACTTCTGACAGAAGAGTCAAAGAGCAAGTTGATATTATGCCAACAAATTCCATACCCACCATACTATCGCCTGTGATGCCTGGAAAGAACAACCCTGGCCACCAACTCTCTTTCATCCTAAGAGCATCTCTCAGTGATGTATCTACCAGAAGAGGAAGGACAGGGCCCACCTGACTTTGGTAGTGAACTGGACGCCAGTCTTGATGACCAATGGCCGGTCGGGATGCATGGGCATGCAGGGCTGCCGCTCAACCACAAAGGCACTGAAAGGCACAGAGAAGGACGGCAGTCCATAAGCTTCCTGGTGAAACGGTCTTTGTCCTGTGCCTCCAAAGTGAAGGAGGTGTATGTGGCGGGGGAGGGGCCGTGATGAGAGAAAGAATTCTAAGTTACCTTTTCATTAAGTTTCTAAACAGCTCCACAATCCTCTCCTCCAGCATTGGCCGGTGCTGGACAATGGGATCCCCTTTGTAGGACACTTTTTGCTGCAACTCCTCCAGTTTCTTAATTTGTTGGCGCGTCTGAAGTTGAGATTCCGCTAACGAGGTTATCCTGCCAATAAGATAAGAAAGCTACCAGTCACCTGAGTGCAGCACCAGTGAGGGTTAGAGAAGGGGAAGGGAATCCCACCACCATGCAGTCCCCTAAAATAAGAAAGGGTCATTTTTTTTTTTTTTTTTTTTTACTGTGGCAAAATATACATAGCATAAATCATTGGCATTAAATAAGGAAAAGTGGAGGTGGGTGGGGGGAGCCTGGCTGGCTCAGGCGGTAGAGCATGTGATAGCTGATCTCCGGGTCAAGCCCTGAGTTCGAGCCCCACGCTGGGCATAGAGCTTACTGAAAAATAAAATAGGGACGCCTGGGTGGCTCAGTCGGTTGAGCATCTGACTTTGGCTCAGGTCATGATTTCATGGTTCATGAGTTTGAGCCCCGCGTCGGGCTCTGTGCTGACAGCTCAGAGCCTGGAGCCTGCTTTGGATAGTGTCTCCCTCTCTCTCTGCCCCTTCCTTGCTTGCGCTCTGTCTCTCTCTCTCTCTCTGTCTCTCTCTCAAAAGTAACTAACATTAAAAAAATGTTTAAAAAATAAAATAAAACGAAAATAAGCAAAAGGGAATTTCTTTTATTTTTATTATTATTTTAAATAATACCTTCCTCAAATTTAACATTTCAGAGAGGGAGCTAGGCATAAGGAAGAAGTGTTAAAACATACCCCTAAGAAGCACGAACGGAGTTATCATCAGGAGGTAACAAGCATTAGAACCCAGCAATGGAGAATGCGAAATATGAAATTTGGCACTGTCTTCATCCTAACCTGTCTTTGGACCAAAATGTGGGGACTGGGGAAAGGCTGACAATTAGGTGGCCCAAGAAGATGGGTTTGAGCTCGTTCTGCCGCTCACTGTCTGAGCAATCCTGGCCAGGTCCCTTCACCATGCGGACCTCGATGTGCCCTTGCATGAAAGAAGGGGTTGAACTACATGATTAATAAAGACTAAAAGACCTCAAAGAGAGAAAGTGAAAGATTTTAGGGTTGGGGGTGGTAAGGAACAGGGCAGCTGCTGGGATTTCTGGGCTCCCTGACCCTCTTCTGGCACTTTCATTCTCCTATTTCCAGAACTCAAGCTTTTTGGTTCCCTGATCAGAAAGCACTTAAAACAGCTTTCAGTAAGTTGACAAAACTCAGGGTTACTGAGGATATGGACAAACAGGCTTTCTCAGGCAGAGCTGTCCTAAATTTCCAATTTCATGCTCTACGTGTCTGGTGGTTCCCCTTTATGTCAAGTTTCTCATAATTTAAGCTGGTGCATCATGTTCACTGTTGGGCCTTGCACATCAAGGATATTCACCAAGACCTGCTGCATGAATGAAAGCAGAAGAGCAGATAAAGAATGATCCCACTGGGGCGCCTGGGTGGCTCAGTGAGTTAAGCGTCTGACTTTTTATCTCGGCTTGGGTCATGATCTCAGCGTTCATGAGAGTCCTGAGTCCTGTGTCGGACTCTGTGCTGACAGCACAGAGCCTGCTTGGGATTCCCTCTCTACCTCTCTCTCTGCGACCATCTCAAAATAAACAAACAAACATTTAAAAAAAAGGTAACCAAGGGGCGCCTGGGTGGCTCAGCTGGTTGCGTGTCTGACTCTTGATTTCAGCTCAAGTTGTGCTCTCACAGTTTGTGAGATCGAGCCCCACATAGGGCTCTGTGCTGATGGTGTGGAACCTGCTCGGGATTCTCTCTCTTCCTCTCTCTCCCTCTCCCTCTCAAAATAAATAAATAAACTTAAAAAATTTTTTTTAATTTAAAAATTTAAAAAAGATAACCAAAATTAAATTAAAAAGATGGGTGCCTGGGTGGCTCAGTCGGTTAAGCGTCTGACTTTGGCTCAGGTCATGATCTGACAGTTTGTGAGTTCGAGCTCTGCATCGGGCTCTGTGCTGACAGCTCAGAGCCTGGAGCCCGCTTCAGATTCTGTGTCTCCCCCTTTCTCTGCCCCTACCCGGCTCATGCTTTGTCTCTTTCGTCTCAAAAATCAATAAAAACATTAAAAAAAAAGAAAGAAAATGTAGATGACTCTCTTTACATATATATGTACAATAACAAACGTCCAGAGGAATGGTCATCGAAATTCTAACTATAGGTACCTCTGAATGATTGGTTTTTTAAAAGACTTTTCCTCTTTCTATTAATTTTTTGTATTTGAATTTTTTTCCTTTATAAAGAGCATGTATTATTTTAGATCATTAAAATAACTAAAACTCAAACTTTAGTCTGTGCCACATAGTTACACCAAAAGCTTTATTTAAGCTATTAAATAAAACATGCTTATATGTAAGAGACGAATCACTGGGTTCTACTCCTGAAGCCAATACTACACTGTATGTTAACTAACTTGAAATAAATTTAAAAAATAATAATAATATATATATATATATATATATATATATATATATATATACTTAAAATATAGTAACATAAACACATTTTTATCAAAAAGGTGTCCAGGGGTGCCTGGGTGGCTCAGTCAGTTAAGCATCCGACTTAGGCTCAGGTCACGATCTCACATGAGTTCAAGCCCCACATCGGGCTCTGCGCTGACACCTCAGAGCCTGGAGCCTGCTTCGGATTCTGTGTCTCCCTCTCTCTCTCTGTCTCTCCCCTGCTCACGCTCTGTCTCTGTCTCTCAAAAAAATAAACATTTAAAAAATTAAAAAAAAAAAAAAAAAAGGTGTCCAAAAAGGTGAAACTCTTTAGACTCTCAGACTCGATTTGAATATAAAAAAGTCTCCACCTTGGAGACGGAGCACCAGCCCCGGGAGGCCTGCAGTTACGACCAGGATTTCAGCACAGCTTTCTAGAAAGAAAGGGAAAACGTCTCTGTCATCTCTTACCAGTTTTCTAGGCGGTCGAGGCAGATGTTGGGCGGGCCCCCGATGCACGCAATCTGCTGCCGCCTCTTCCAGTCAGCCAGCTCTTCATCCGTGAGCGTCTTCTGCACATACTCCATGGCTGACAACAGCCCCGCCAACTCACTCACGATGCTCTGGTCGGAAACCCAAACAAAGTCAGAAAACATTTCCTCAGACCGTCTCTAACCACACTCTTTAGTCACTTCCAGAAAAGGAGCTTATTAGAAACCAGGCAAGGTCTGCCACAAGGCGGGGCGGCCGCGCAGGTGAGGGGGATGCTCTTACGCGCCGCATCTGGTCCAGCGCCGTGAGCATCTGTTCCAGCTGCTGCATCTTCTGCCTGGTCACGGACTGGTTGTTTCCATTCAGATCCTGCATGTCTGCGGATGAAGGAAAACCTCCTTGACCTGACGGGATACTGGCACGCTTCGCATCTGGCTCCCGGAGGCACCGGTTACCCCCCCCATCCCCCCACCCCCGTGTGCCAGCGCCCGCCCCCGCCCCTGCCACAAAGTCTGAACGGGACGCCAGACACAGAAGTCCTGAAACTCAAGTCACTCACTTTCTACAGCAGATTTTAACGTCTCTAATAGTCACTTGCCTCCTTGACTCTTGAGGGTTTTATAGTTGAAGTCAAAGTCATCCTGGAGGTTCTCTACCACTTTCATTTTCTGTTCTAGGTCCTGTTTAAGACAAAACAAAAAAGAAAAATAGAAGTAAAAAAAAAAAAAAAAAAAGATTTTCCCGGGGGAAGAGGGAAAAGAAAGTTTCTGAGAATTAAAATGAAGCCAAAACCTCAACAGAGACACACGCAGGACCCACAGGCAATGTCCCCAAGGAAAGGCTTCCTGCCCACGACTTGCTTCACCTGTACTCGCTTCCGAACATCTTGCAGGTGCTGCTCCAGCATCTGCTGCTTCTCCGTCACCACGGCGGCCGTGGGGTGGTTGGCCTGGCCCCCTTGCTGCCAAATAAGGGAGCGAACACCCGTGTGAATGCAGGAAACGTGGGGGAAAAAAAGCACCTCTGTCCAGTCTCCATCCCACCCACACCCTTCCCGTCTGGCCGAGGTGCTGCTGCCGCCGTGAGGGGAAGGGAAACAGAGGCAGCGTGCCGGGCGTCATCAGCACGGTGCCCAGGAGGCTCTCCCGTAGTTTTGCCCGTGTCCTGGCCTTTTTTTGCCCCAGGCCACACTAAAAAGCCACTCTGTGTCGCCCTAGGAGACCACATGTTGAGCTAAGACATGGTCCCTACCTGCAAAAACTTCATTCTAGGTAACGTATGTTAAAAAATTCAGAACAATTATGACAGATTTTCGATGCCCATTTAGTGTTGGTGGTGCCCGACACGTTTTTGCGGGATAATAAAAAACCACTGTTCCAGAGGCGAAATGCTACATGAAGAGAGAATACCTCAGGGGAGAAGGGAAGGGTGGTGCCTTGAAAAGGTCGGAGAGCCCCTGGAATATAAACATGGTAAATTCTGTCAAAGTAACAGAAAATCTGGGCTCCTGGCTGGCTCAGTCAAAGGAGCGTGTAGCACTTGATCTCAGGGTGGTGAATTTGAGCCCCATGTTGGGTGTAGAGATTACTTAAGACAAATAAATGAAAAAAATTTTAAAAGACCACATAAAAGCTGCAGTGATCAAGACAGTCTGTGCTGGCATAGGACTGAGGAATCCATCAACAGAACGGAATTGAGAGTCTAGGAAAGACCTTATAGACCCAGTTTTTCAAAGCAGAAATTTGCAAAGACAGACTTCACACTGAGTCACTGGATTCTCCTGGCTTTAGGTTCTGTAATCTTGCAAACAGATCTCTATTTGTGCCGCTGGCTCATGTCAAGCCCCAACTACTGATCTCTCTGACTTCTAATCTGTTCTCTATACTGCTACCAGGAGTCTTCAAAAGTGATCCAAACATGCCAGTTCTAGAGGGATCCATTCTCTCCCTCTCCCACGGCCCCCATCCAAATCCAGAGAACACAAACTTCCCTGAGAAGTTTAGGGAAGGCAACCTCCACCCCTATTTATTCTCTTCATAGGGGGAGTGACTCATCTGATCGGTGAGATTAAGAGAAACACTCTGCACTCACAGATCTTCGAAGAACCCAGCATGTTAGCTGGTGCCTCTCTCCTCCACCTCTGCCTTCCTGGGGCACCCCCAGGGCAGGAGCAAGGGCCTGGTTTCTAGAAGTGGTTCTAGAGATCCATCTCTCAGTGTTAAGTGGGTATTAGTCTATGGTCTCTGAAACTCCACATGGATGTATACTGCTCTGCAAACCCAATCTCTCCATCCCAACATCTAACACAGGGGCAGGCATCTGAAATCCCTCGTGGTTACCTGCCCAAACTATGTTTTCCAGTCTCATTTGACCAACAGTACAGCGGATATTTTAGTCTGTGTTTGACTGCCACGTCTATTTCTAAATTGCATTTGCACTTAAAGGGGAAAGGATGTGATTGATTACCACCCACAGAAGCCTGCCTCTAGTACCCTTGTAAGAACTACTGGCTCCCCACTGATTCCAGGTATATCATCTCAGCCCAGCACAGACAGACGTTTCACATAATCTGGTAACAAGTTAAACCTTCCCTCCCTGTCGGTCACCCCAAACTACCCACTCTTCCCCACATACAGCATGTTTTTCACACTCTACCTCCCCACACGCTGTCTGCTCTGCCTGACATGTGCTTCTGCACAAGCACACCTGAACTTATTCACCTTCAAACTCAGTGCCACCATTTGCTCTCCTGTAAAACCTTATTCAACTACTGTAGGCAAGATTACTCACATCTTCCTCTATGTTTCTCTCACTTTGACTGTCTGTATACCTTCAATCCCAACTAGACTGAGAGCAATGATTAGCAGGGATCACATCTACTCGTCTTCCTATCTCCTGGTGCTTTGCCCATAAGAGACACTTCAAAATATGCCAGATGATGACAACAGAGAAAATAACAGTAGGGCCTGGGCTGAAGCCTCAAATATCCAACTTGTAGTTCTAGATCAAGGGCTGCAACTTTTTCTAAAAAGGCCAGGTGGTAAATATTTTTGGCTTTGTGGGTCATACAGGCTCTGTTGTAAATACTCAGCCTTGTCACCGCAGCACGAAGGCAACCATGGACAAGGCATAGGTAAATGGGTGTGCTGTGTTCCCCCAAATTTCGTTTGCAAAATCAGGCATGGCAGGCTGGATTTGAGCCACGGGCATAGTTTGCCAACACCTGATCTCTAAGATTGGGAACATCCTTAGGGCACCTACCTCTCATGATAAATAAAGTTGGAGCCTCTACCCAAATTGGCTTAAATCGAATACTTTTATCTTATGGGACAGGATGCAAACATAAAGGTTCTCCCCAACAGAAAGCTCTAGTGATGCCTGGACAACCTCCCTATCTCCAGTGTCTCGAACAGTGAGTGTTATCAGTTACCCTTTCACCCATATCGGAGCACGGCAGTTTCCGCTTAAAGTTCTTCCGTGGGTTCCCGTTTCTTACAGGAGTGGTGACAGTGATCATGATGGTGACAGTGATTGTGACGGCAGCAGCAGAAAGCAGTTAATGCTCATTTCACATGTGTCAGGCACCGTTCTAAGCATTTTACAGGCATGAATTAATTTAGCTCCATGAAGTAGGAACTATAGTCATTCCTACTAGAGGAACACCCCCATTGCCTGAGGCTCCACAGCAAGTGGCATAGCTATGGGGCTCAAACCCAGGCAGTCTGGCCACAGGACCCCTGCAGCAAACTGCTCTTCCAAAGCCCAGCTGTTGGGCATGACTAAAGAGAAGTTCACAATATGGCCCTTGACTAGCTGATCATTCCTCATCCAACCAGATGCTGAATTTTCCGCACTCCTCCCAAGAATACACACGTTAAGGTTTCCCTGTCTGAACACGATCTTCTCTCTGCCTGGAGGGCTCTCTCCTCATCAGCCTGGTGCACATGTAATCAGCCTTACGTCTTGGCTCAAACACAATCTCTCTCTCCGTGATACCTTCCCTGACTCCCTCAGTTAGACTTAGATGTCCTTTCTTCTATGTTCCTGCTACATCTTTGTCTTGTAAGAGAAAAAAATGGTACACTTATGTTCATAACGGCATTATTCACAAGAGCCAAAAGGTGGATGTCACCCACGTGTCCCTCAACAGACAAATGGATAAACAAAATGGGGTATGCGTACAGTGGAACATTATTCAGTCTTTGAAAGGAAGGAAATTCTGACATGTGATATAACGAGGATGAACTGTGAGGAATTACGGTAAGCAAAATAAACCAGTCACAAAAATACAAACAGGGTCATGATTCCACTTCTAATAAGGTCCCCAGAGTAGTCAAATTCACAGAGACAGAGAGTAGAATGGTGGTTGCCAGTGACTAGAATAAAAGGGGAATGAAAAAGAGCGACTGTTTAATGGGTACAGAATTTTACTTTTGCAAGATGAAAAGCATTCTGGAGACAGGTTGCACAATAATGTTATTGAACTTAACACTACTGAACTATACGCTTAAAAATGGTTACGATGGTGGGGCACCCGGCTGGCTCAGTCGGTTGAACGTCTGACTCTTGGTTTTGGCTCAGGTCATGATCTCACGGTTCATGAGTTTGAGCCCCACATCGGGTGAGCTCTAGCCCCGCTCCGGGCTCTGACTCTCTCTCCTTCTCTCTCCTTCTCTCTGAACCTCATGGGATTCTCTCTCTTTCTCTCAGAAAGAAATAAATAGGGATGCCTGGGTGGCTCAGTCAGTTGAGCATCCGACTTCAGCTCAGCTCATGATGTCACGGTTCGTGGGTTTGAGCCCCATGCTGGGCTCTGTGCCGACAGCTCAGAGCCTGGAGCCTGCTTCGGGTTCTGTGTCTCCCTCTCTCTCTGCTCCTCCCCCGCACTCTGTCTCTCTCAAAAATATAAAATAAAAATCATAAATAAATAAATAAATAAATAAATAAATAAATAAAACTAGATAAAATTCTTAAAATATTTATCCTGAATGCATTCATCTTCCTAAACTCTTGTTAGTTCCAATAGTTTATTTATTTTTCTTTCTTTTTTTTTCTTAGCTTATTTATTTTGAGAGAGAGAGAGAAAGAGCGTGAGCAGGGGAGGGGGAGAGACAGAAGGAGGGAGAATCGCAAGCAGGCTCCTGTCAGCACAGAGGTGTATGCAGGGCTCGAACCCAGGAACCGTGGGATCATGACCCGAGTCAAAATCAAGAGTCAGACACTTTAACCAACTGAACCACCCAGGTGCCCCTCCAATAGTGGTGTTTTTGTTTTTTGTTTCTTTTTAATTATTTCCCTTGGATCTTGTAGGAAGCCCTATCCATCTATCAATAATGACAATTTTGTCTCTAGCTTTCCAACATTTATGCCTTCATTCCTTTTTTCTGTCTTACTGTATTGGCTGAATCCTTCAGAAAAACATTAATGGCAAGAGGCATCCTCAATCTTGTAACTGCTTTTAATGAGAATAGTTTAGTGTTCCATCATGTGCATACTGTTCCGTTTGATTTCTGACAAATATTCTTTATTGTGCTAAAGTTCTGACAAATATTATTTACTGGGTTAAGAAAGTTTCTTACTTCTTATCTAGAATGGACACTACATTTGTTGTGTAACAAAAATGAAGGTTTTTCTTCTTTATCTTACTAATTTAATGAATTACATGAATAGAATTCCTAATGTTGAGCCATCCTTGCACTCCTAGAATATAAACCATGGTTGGTACACTAACTAGGATACCAAAATCGTAATCATTTTCTTTACTTACACTGTCTTTTTTGGGTTTTGATATTAGGATTATTCCAGCCTCATAAAATAAGTTGGAAACATCTCTCTTCTTTCTAGACTTTGGAAGAGTTTGAATGATAACAGAACAATCCATACCATGAAAGTCCGTTAAAATAAAACTTTTAAACCATCGGGCCTATTGGCTTTTTTTTTGGTGGGAAAGGGAGTGTACAGTTTTTTAAAAGTCTTTTTCAATATATATTTATGGTCACTGATCTATTTAAGTTTCGTTCTTCTTTTTTAGTATATTTTAATTTTATATTTTATTGCATTATAAAATTGTTTGATTTTTCTGTTTCTCCCAGACCACAACCTCCTCTAAAGCAAGGGGTCACGATAACTAGCACAACACAGTAAGATATATCCACACATACACACATAATAGATTGGATGTTATAGATATTTTAGATATTCTACATAGATAATATATAAGATGTTCTAGATAGATATGTCTATCATATATCAATATAAGTGATATGTCTGTCATATAACAACAGAAGTGATGGGGCCGGTGGCATGGAACTGTTTCCCAGTGGAAGTTAGTGTCATGTTCTCTCTATCCCCTAGGCTAACCACATCTCTAGCTCTAGTGAGGATATTCTCCAACTTAAGCACAAAAGAGAAATGCACATGAACCTGAATGATTCAGTCTCAAATAATATCCAAGGTGGCACCCAGGAACAGTACCTTATCATACCCCACTCGTGCAAACGTGAACTGGTACAGTCTTTAGAGAAGGGAATCTAGATCTATAAAACTAAAATATATATACCCTTTGACCCAGCAATTCCATGCCTGGAAATTTATCATAGAGAAATCAAAGTGCAAACATAAAGTTGTATAGGGAGACATTGCAGTAGTGTTTATAATGGGGGGGGGAGGGAAACCAGGATGAAGCACATGTCAAAGAAAGAATAACTGAATAAAGTATAGCAAATCTATACCACAGAATATTATAGAGCAAATAAAGAAAATGAGTTAACTTTACACTACTGGACTTAGAAGGATTTATATGACATAATATTAAATGAAAAAAGCAAGAGGCAGAGAAGTAAACCCATTTAAATATGATGTGTGTGTGTGTGTGTGTGTGTGTGTGTGTGTGTGTGTGTATTTTCTGTAATCTATATGAGTCTGGAGAAAGGTATGAAACCATATATACCACACTATTAATGTTGGTTTCCTGGGAAGAGATAATAAAGGAAGGGAGTGACATTGCAGATTTTTGTAAAACTTTCTTCCCTGTACCATTGTGTAATGTTAAAAAAAAATTTTTTTTTAAAGGAGAGTGCATTATATACTCAAGAAAAAAAAAATGAATTCTTTTCGTTGGATAGAAGAAAAAACACCAAAACACCCACTTCTACCATGGAGGTCGGTGCATGCCCTAACAACTGGGTAAGAGCAAGCACATCTTTGAACGTCAGAAGGAAAGCACATCTTCAATAGTGCTTTTGCTTCTTCCCACGGCTCACCTGGGCTGCAGTGGCTGCAGTCTGGAGCAGGCGGGACTCTTCCCACAGGCACCGGGCCACAATTCGGGCAATCTCCATTGGCTTCTCCAGATACCTGCTCTGTAGGTGGGAGAGAGAGAATGAAAAGTAGTAGCAGCAGACTAAGGAAATGTGGATCCAATTTTGCTAACTTAAAGCTAACTTCCTGGGGCGCCTGGGTGGCTCAGTTGGTTGAGCGTCCGACTTCAGCTCAGGTCACGATCTCGCGGTCCGTGAGTTCGAGCCCCGCGTCAGGCTCTGGGCTGATGGCTCAAAGCCTGGAGCCTGCTTCCGATTCTGTGTCTCCCTCTCTCTCTGCCCCTCCCCCATTCATGCTCTGTCTCTCTCTGTCTCAAAAATAAATAAATTTTTTAAAAAATTAAAAAAAAAAAAAAAGCTAACTTCCTCATAGATTGATGAGCATTACATCTACTATATGAAACAATAAAACGAGAGCCTCAGAGCCTGACCCCCACCAGCGGGAGATGAAGGGGCGAACAGGAAAAAGATTGTCACAATGAGCCATACACCTGTGACTGAAGACATGTTAGTCTGAGTCTTTGGACAGTATGTTATCCTGGTCAAAGGCAACAGACTTTGTCTAAGAGTATCCAGTTATGGTCAAACATTTAACATTTAAAAATAAGTCACTGGAGCACCGGGGTGGCTCAGTCGGTTGAGCATCCGACTTCGGCTCAGGTCACGATCTCACGGTCATGGGTTCAAGCCCTGTACCAGGCTCTGTGCTGACGGCTCAGAGCCTGGAGCCTGCTTCAGATTCTGTGTGTCTCTCTCTCTGTCTCTCCCCTGCTTGTGCGCTCTCTCTCTCTCTCTCTCAAAAATAAACATTTTTTTTAAGTTTCTTTAAAAATGAATAAAAATTAAAAAATAAAAATAACTCATCTTCCTACAAAACCACTAGTTACTGATCATGTTATTAACATGCTAACACAATATAATTAACATAACAATCCTAGCATTACCTCCACAGACAAAAGAAGTAGATTTCAGATAAAGATGCTCAAGGGTGGGTATACAGAGGTTTGAGAAAGGGCTACTAGCTTCTCCTTTGAAAGTACAAGATAGGATCTGAATACTTAGCCAAATGAGAAAAGAAATACTTCCTGGACAGAAAGTGAACACCCTACTCTGCGGGGTCAAGTTTCTCATCACACCTGAAGGAACTGCTTGATTCTTCGCAGATTGTGCTGATAGAGAACATTCGATTCCTGTAGGAAACGGCTGTACTGCTGGTCAATCTCACCCAAGAGATTATGAAACACCAAAGTAGCATGTGATTCTTTGCTGGCCGCATATGCCCTAGGAAAAGGAAGAAGGATACAGAATGATTCTGAAACCTACACACACACATGTGCATGCACACGCATGGAAACCACCATCAAGGAGGGTAGAAAACAAGGCAAAGCCGATGCTTTAACCCACTCATCACTTAGATTCACCTTGTTGAGCAACAAGAAATATTATGAATTCGATGATTATTAACAATTATTCCAGATCCCAGTAGCCACTGTCAGAGTCTATACTTATAAAAATATTCAGGTGAAGTGGACAGATACGCTGTTGTGCTTTTAAATTCTTAGCTCTGAGGTCAGATTAGTAGTAGCTAATAAGCAATCCCAGGCTGGCACGGTCTATCTCCATCCTCTCTGCATCATCTCCCTGGCCCCTCACCAAACTCTAGAAAAACTAGGTCACAGGCCGGAATTAAATGAAAATTAATAGGTGGATCTGAACACATTAAAATGAAGGAAACAGTCATTGGAGATCTGTGCCATTATCTCCTTTATGAAAGAGTCTATTTCTCTTATCTGTGTCTCTTCCTATAACTAAAAGGGAATCAGAATTATGGGCCCGAATCTCTACCCATGCCAGAACTTTCATTGAGATAAAAAATATTTGTAGCACATGCCTGGAGTGTCAGAACACACAGAGGATCTCACCAAGTCAATGAGATCCAAATCAGCCTTCAAAACATCCACCACCAAGCAGGCTGCTTCAGTGTGCCAAGAGACAGTTGCTCGCACACACTTCTAATACAGAAAACATTTTTACAAGACCGAGAGTACCTCTTTATCTCCTGATCTCTTTCACCCCACCACCTACACCCCTAAGTTTTTTGATGAAATAGGTAGCACAGAATGAAGCTACAGCACGTTACGTCTCTTGACTCAAACCAAAACCTGACAACTTGGGGAGTTTCTCAGGAAGGACTTACCAATCTTGACTCTCAATCCAAGGGGCCAGAAACTGCCGCAGCTCCATTGGGAAGCTGTCACTGTACAGCTGATGAAGCTGCTCCAGGTACCGTGTGTCGAGCTGCTGTAGCTGATTCCATTGGGCCATCCTGCGGGAGTCAGGGGTCCCAGCTGTAAACCAAAGTGTTCATACGGTCACTGCAAGCCCAAGTAGGAGTCAAAAATCTAGAAACACCCCACCTACCCAACACAGGCATCAGGTCTGCGCTTAGGAATAAAAGATGCTTTGGAAAGGACCCTGCGTGTTTCTCCCCGTGTACAACAATACGTACACATTCACAGTCTCTAACTCTGGAACCACGTCGCAACTTCCTATTGGCTAGGATGTCAAGGTCAGCATGGCCTCTGCCAAGTTCCAGAATCCATTATCTACCAGAAGTATGTGAAGCTGAAAAATTACATAACTTCCAGGTTTCCAATTCCTCATCAGAGGAAGAGATCATAATTTCTATTTCTCATGGTTGTTGAGATATTTCCAAAGAACCCAGCCCAGTGCCTGGCACACAACAGATGCTGAACAGATGTTAGCTCCTTCCTTTCCACCCAGTCCCCCCTTTTCAGTGGGTGAACTGGAAGGAATATACACCAAACCCTAAACTAAAACCAAAATGTGGAATGTGGCTGCTCAGGGAGGACGGAGAGCAAAACTCAAGGAATACAGGTTTAAAAGTATAAGCAAGGACCTGCCTGGGATTCTCCCACTCAATGAAAAGTAATTTTGTTTTGAAAGTTCTCATTCCGGGATGAGAAAGAAGAGATGCTAAATACCAGGCATACAAGTTTTGTCCCCAGGCATACAAGCTCATGAGTACACCAGGGAAATGCTCAGGTATGAGAAACCAACCTGGCTAATCACCTTTAGTCCTCTTTCTGAATAGCTTGGGTCACAGAAATATCTTTTTTTTTTTCAAAAAAATTTTTAATGTTTGTATTCATTTTTGAGACAGAGAGAGACAGAGCATGACGGGGAAGGGTCAGAGAGAGGGAGACACAGAATCCGAAACAGGCTCCAGGCTCTGAGCTGTCAGCACAGAGCCCGACGTGGGGCTCGAACTCACGGACCGCGAGATCATGACCTGAGCCGAAGTCGGACGCTTAACCGACTGAGCCACCCAGGCGCCCCCCGCAGTGGTCTTTTATACTGAACAATGAACAATCTAAGGAACACCATCCAAAAGAGATGTAATGCAAGCCACATACAGAATCTTGGATTTTCTAGTAGCCATATTAAAAAACTAAAAAGAAACAAGTAAATTAAATTTTTTAAATTGTTTAGTTATTTTTTTTTTTTTGAGAGAGAGACAGAACGCAAGTGGGGGAGGGGCAAAGAGAGGGAGAGACATGGAATCCGAAGCAGGCTCCAGGCTCTGAGCTGTCAGCACAGAGCCCAATGTGGGGCTCAAACTCACAGAGAGTGAGATCATGACCTGAGCTGAAGCTGGACACTTAACCAACTGAGGCACCCCAGGCGCCCCACGAGAGCATGAAACTCTTGATCTCAGGCTTGTGAGTTCAAGCCTCGTGTGGGGCACAGGCTTACTTAAAAAAAGAATAAATAGGGGCGCCTGGGTGGTGCAGTCGGTTGAGCGTCCGACTTCAGCCAGGTCGCGATCTCGCGGTCTGTGAGTTCGAGCCCCGCGTCGGGCTCTGGGCTGATGGCTCAGAGCCTGGAGCCTGTTTCCGATTCTGTGTCTCCCTCTCTCTCTGCCCCTCCCCCGTCCATGCTCTGTCTCTCTCTGTCCCAAAAATAAATAAAAACGTTGAAAAAAAAATTTTTTTTTAAAAAAGAATAAATAATAAAATTAAAAACACTTAAAAAATATATAGTATATATATACATATCTATGTAGATATATACATAGGTATATATATCTACGTAGATATACATAGACATACATATCTATCTACATAGAGTATAAAATGCTATCACTTCAACATACAACTGCACAAAAATGAAAGAGATACTTTACATTCTTCCTTTGGTACTGACTTCTCTAAATCCGTTGTGTACTTTACACTTATAGCACAGACCTGAGGTATTTCCCTCCTCATGTACCAAGGGCTTAAATTCCACTGATGAAAAAATTCAATAAAGCAAAGAGATGAGAATTTCAGAATGAGATATTTGCCCCAATCAGACCAATACGTTTCCACAAATAAATTCAATTTTCCAACAGCATTAGAGGGGAGTTAAGTAAGTTTCCTGGGTGCTTGGGAATTTTTTTTTTTTCTAAACGATGTCTTCTATCCTCTTAGGAACCTCCCAAACACGTTCATCTACCATGCCTTTGAGGTTGCCCCTCTCCTGGCCACCCCCAAGACCAACCTGCCACAGGACAGATGCTGCTTGGGCAGTGGTACATGTATACCAAACACTGGCTGGAATGAAAGGGGTAGCTGAGGCATTATAACCGTGGCGTGTGTCACCCTCAATAAGAAATCAAAGGCCATTAGAATTCTCTTCCAATATTCACGTTAGGGCCGAGTTAAAATCTGCCTCAGAACTAAAAGTGTCAAGATCTGCCTTATGTTTCTCAGGATGTGATCTGCATAGAAATCTGTATAATATGTCAATTTATGTAGAGTCTACTGCACACAAATGTGTTGAAACTCTAGATTTACATTAATTCAATATGGTGGTCACTAGCCACATGTGGCTACTGAGCACTCAAAATGTGGCTAGTTCAAACTGAGATATATACTGTAAGTGTAAAATGTACAGTGGGTTTTGAAGACTTAATACAAAAAAAAAAAAGAATGTAAAACATCTCACTAATGTTGGGGCGCCTGGGTGGCTCAGTCGGTTAAGTGTCCGACTTCAGCTCAGGTCACGATCTCACGGTCCATGGATTCGAGCCCTGCGTTGGGCTCTGTGCTGACAGTTCAGAGCCTGGAGCCTGCTTCCAATTCTGTGTCTCCCTCTCTCTCTGCCCCTCCCCCGTTCATACTCTGTCTCTCTCTGTCTCAAAATAAATAAACGTTAAAAAAAAAATTAAAGGGGCGCCTGGGTGGCGCAGTCGGTTAAGCGTCCGACTTCAGCCAGGTCACGATCTCGCGGTCCGGGAGTTCGAGCCCCACGTCGGGCTCTGGGCTGATGGCTCGGAGCCTGGAGCCTGTTTCCGATTCTGTGTCTCTCTCTCTCTCTGCCCCTCCCCCGTTCAAGCTCTGTCTCTCTCTGTCCCAAAAATAAATAAATGTTGAAAAAAAAAAATTAAAAAAAAAATTAAAAAAAAATATCTCACTAATGTTGAAATGATAATATCTTGGATGTACTGGGTTAAATAAAATATATTATTAAAATTAATTTCACTAAATCTTTCTACTTCTAACGTGGCTATTAGAAAATTCAACATTACAGGGGCACCTGGGTGGCTCAGTCTGTTAAGTGGCCGACTTCGTCTCAGGGCATGATCTCACAGTTTGTGAGTTCGAGCCCCGCACCAGGCTCTGTGCTGACAGCTCAGAGCGTGGAGCCTGCTTCAGATTCTGTCTCCTTCTCTCTCTGCCCCTCCCCCACTCACGTTCTGTCTCTCTCTCAAAAATAAACATTAAAAAAATTTTTTTAATTAAAAAGAAAATTTAACATTACATATGTGACTTGCATTCTTTTTTTATTGGACACTGCTGCTCTTGTGTAACCAAAAAGCTATAGTTTTCCTAATAAAGGATTTAAAGAAATAGACAACATTTTTTTTTTTTTTAAGTACACTCTATCCCAATGTGAGACTTGAACTCCCAACACTGAGATCAAGAGTTGCCTGCTCTACAGACTGAGCCAGCCAGGGACCCCTAGACACTCACTTTTTATAAAATTCAGTGTTATAAATTGACAAAAAATAGACTAATTATTTAATTGCTTATCTTGGATACAAATGTAGAGCCATCACAGTCTATTCCCTGATGTTCCATGTTACAGCCACAAAGCAACATCCCATCACACCTGCTCAATTAGAGATGAATGCTGAGGTCGCACATGAATGTCTGCATTTTCAAACCATTAAAAAAATTACAAGTTCTTGAAAATTGCCCAATTCATTTCAAGTCCACAACTCAGAGGGGTTTTTGTTGTTGAGGTTTTGGTTTTAGTGGGGAGACAACACAAATAGGATATAGTTAAGTAGTACAATAATTATGTCATTACTTAGACCAGAAACCAGTTACTAGTTTTTTCCCATAAAATTGAAGCAAAAATGACTGACGTTATGCTCTGCTTCTTAGCCTAATCACTCTAGGTAATATCGTAATAGCTATCCTATTTTTTTTTTTTAATCAATGTAAATTGAAGGCAGAGAGCAGGTAGTATTTTTAAGGAGAACATGGGCAAAGAGTCAAATAGTGCTGATCTCCTTACAGGCTGCTTAGCTGCAAACCCTATTTCATTAACAGCAGCTACAGGGCAATCAGCCCACATGCTCTTCATAAGAATTGCATCTCCTTAAGAGATCACTAGCCAGATTGTCTATGAAAACCATTGCCAACTAGCTTGTGGCAACTGTTTTACTGGAAAAAGTTTTACAAGAGCCTACTTTATTTCACAATCTCAGTTCTGGTTTTTCAAATCACAAATTAATCTAAAGAGCTCCATGTAAGGTCTAACTAAAGTGTTTCTCATCTGCAGAATAGGGGGAAGCCTGTGATTTAATAACCACTTTCACTGAACAGCAGGACACACAGAAAATGATTTGCACAATTTGAATGCCAAGTATCATTCTGGGTGCACAGGAGAGAAATGAGTTCATTCCATACAGGGGCTGGCTTAGGGCATGACATCGGGCATCGTTCTCTCAAGGTGTTAAGTGCTAAGTTTAGGTTAGCAGACAGGAGGTGCCAGCATAGGAGGGGAACCTCAGTGTGATCGTGTTCTCTACAACTTTAGAGAAAAGAAAAATAAAAATGAAACAGTAAGTCACCAAAGACTTTCCGGACTTTTCAAAACAGGAATTTCTCAACCCCTTGGGGATAACTTACCAACAAGTCATAAAGCAAACAGCTATTGTCTAACGGGGAACTTATTACTGTAAAGATCACTAAAAAGTTTATCCAAAGTCACAGTTCCCATTTATGTACTGCATTCTAAGGAAACCAAGAGATGTGTTGAGAAACACAAATCAGGACTGCTTACGAAAGGGATTCATTACATCACTATATAAAACTTCATTTTAAATTCAGATTTGCAGTTCACATCCATGCACCAGTGCGTTTATGACAGGGGCAGTGGAGTGAGGGGCCAAAGTGAGGAGAGAGACAAAACCCAGGGGCATACAACAATCCAAAACAGAAAGTGATCTAAAGATAATTTCTGTTCCACCTTGCAATGTGTCACAAGATTCTCCTTTGGGTGTTAGCCACAATCTATGTTCGAAATACCTATATTATAAATAGAGCATAGACATATTTTATTGGTTGCCTATTCTAGCATCCTCTTTGCTGTTAGAAAAGGCCAGTGACTAAGGCAACCAAAGTGTAAAGTAACAGAAATCCAACAGATAAAATCACCCAGGGGCGCCTGGGTGGCTCATCCAACTCTTGGGTTTGGGTTCAGGTCATGATCTCATGGTTCGTGGGTTTAAGCCCTGTGTCGGGCCCCACACTGACAGTGCAGAGCCTGCTTGGGATTCTCTCTCCCTCTCCCTCTCTAAAATAAATAAAATAAACATTAAAAAAAAAACTTAAGGGGGAAAAAAAAAGATAAAATCACCCATATCCTACCATCCCACTCTCTAGAACTACAATTGCCATGTTCATGTAATACCTTTTAACCTACTCAGAGTGTGTATATATTTTCTCTCTTCTAAAATATTAGGGGTGGGGTGCCTAGGTGGCTCAGTAGGTTAAATATCCAACTCTTGATCTCAGCTCAGATCTTGATCTCAGGGTCATCAGTTTAAGCCCTGCATTAGACTCCACACTGGGCATGAAGCCTACTTTGAAAATTAATTAATTAACTAATTAATTAAAATATAAGGGGTACCTAGCTGGCTTAGTCGGTGGAGCATGCAACTCTTGATCTCGAGGTTGTAAATTCGAGCCCCACATTGGGCTAGAGATTACTTAAAAATAAATCTTAAAACATTAGGACCATTGTAATTTTACAGCTTTATATTCACTTTTAATTTTTTTTAATTTATATATATATATAGAGAGAGAGAGCCTGTGAGTGGGGGAGGGGGCAGAGGGAGAGGGAGAGAGGGAAAAAGGGAAGGGGAGGGGAAGAGGGAAAGAGGGAGGGAGGGAGGGAGAGAGGGAGGGAGGGAGGGAGGGAGATGGAGAGGGACAGAGAGAGAGAGACAGAGACAGAGACAGAGAGAATCCCAAGCAGGCTCCATGCTTAGCACAGAGACTGACAAAGAGCTCAATCTCACAGCTGCGATATCATGACCTGAGCCCAAAATCTAGAGTCAGACACTCAACCAGCTGAGACACCCAGGCACCCCACAGAGCCTACATTTAAATATTACAACTTTAGGGTACGTGGGTGGCTCAGTCATTTAAGCGTTCAACTTCGGCTCAGGTCATGTTCTCGCCATTTGTGGGTTCAAGCCTTGCATCGGGCTCTGTGCTGAAAGCTCAGAGCCTGGAGCCTGCTTCAGATTCTGTGTCTCCCTCTCTCTCAGCCCTTCCCCTGGTCACACTCTGTCTCTCTGTCTCTCAAAAATAAATGAATGTTAAATTTTTTTTAATATTACAGCTTTACCTATTTAACCATTTGTAATTTAACTATTCATAATTACCTTAGACATTAAGACTCTGGAATTTCAAATTAGAAAAAGATAATTCAAAATAAGTATGCTTGTATAGTAAACATATAATATCGTTGCCTACAAATCCAAATAGTACCTTTATAAGGTAGAAGATCAAGTGTTTGCCTTTAAAATAAGTTTATATATAAATCTAATTTTAATTTCCTTAAAAGACAAAATATTAACAGCTGAGTGCCCAATCCAACTACACCTATTGTAATATTCAAATATATTTAGTTACAAATAATAGGATTTGCTTTAAAGTCAGAAACCAACTCTTCCTTGTAAAAATGGACACTGAGATCTAAAGAACGTGAATTATAGTTCCCTACTAACGTGACAAATTTGAGTATATAGAAGAAGTACTAAATTACTGGGGAGTAGAACTCAGAAAAGTGAGAAAAAGGACAATTTTTTTATTAAAAAATTTTTTTAATGTTTATTTATTTTTGAGAGAGAGACAGAGCATGAGCAGGACAGGGGCAGAGAGAGAGAGGGAGACACAGAATCTGAAGCAGGCTCCAGGCTCCAAGCTGTCAGCACAGAGCCTGACGTGGGGCTCGAACTCACAGACCGTGAGATCATGACCTGAGCCACAGTCAGACGCTCAACAGACTGAGCCACCCAGCTGCCCTATATCATCCAGTCATCTTTGACAAAAGGATTCCGAGAACTATGAATTACCAAGGTCTCCAGTTATTTCAGATCTAGTAAGTGTCAAGGAATTTCTTTTTTTTTTTTTTTTTTTGATGTTTCTATTTATTTCTGAGACAGAGAGAGACAGAGTATAAGCGGGGGAGGGGCAGAGAGACAGGGAAACACAGAATCAGAAGTAGGCTCCAGGCTCCAAGCTGTCAGCACAGACCCCGATGCGAGGCTCAAACTCACAAACCGTGAGATCACTACCTGGGCCGAAGTCAGTCGCTCAACCAACTGAGCCACCCAGGCGCCCCTCTTTTCTTTTTTTTTTTTAAGTTTATTTATCTATTTTGAAAGACAAAGACAGCACAAGCAAGGAAGGGTCAGAGAGAGAGAATCCCAAGCAGGCTCCATGCTGCCAGCATGGAGCCAAACACAGGGCTTGAACCCATGAACCTCCAGATCATGATCTGAGCCAAAACCAAGAGTCAGAAGCTCAACCAAACGGGCCACCCAGGTGCCCCAGTGTCAAAGAATTTTTTAAAAATGGACGTATTCTCCATACTTGATTTGGGATCGGCACCATATTTGATCACAAATATCTCAGATGAAAGGCGCAACAATATAAACATAATTCCCTCTAAACTGAAAGTAACACAATTAGACAAGCTTCATCAATTACTCAGTACTCAGTTTATGGTTGAGGTTGCCCGATCACAGGTCTGAGCTCTGGATAAAAACCACAAAACAGACCAAATGTGTGCGTCACTTGGTGACACTTCCACTCCCCCAACCAGACAGACTCCTCCGAGGCAGGGTGGTGTGAGGTCAAGCACAACGGGAGGCTCTGACACTGGATGGGCCTGGGTGCAAACCCTGCCTGCCATTTTATCAGCTATTTCTTTTAAAGACATTACTTGACTACTGAACAGGCTTTTTCTTCAGTAAAATGGGGGAGGACCGCTCTTTTGGAAGACTTATAAAAGTTAAAAAAAAAAAAAAAAGAAAAACGAATAAATAACAATGGCTTTAAAGCATGTCCCCCATGCGTTGCTGGGGGCACAGTAGTGCTGGCTTTTTCCTTCCTCCCACAACATTCCTTTCATGGGTACTTCTTATGCTAAATCCACTTCCTCCATGCCCTGGGGAACAGATTAATGTATCAGATTAGCCATGTTAAATAATAAAGTCAGTTTACCTTGCCATGTCAAATGCGTGCATTTTAATGGGTCTTTGTGTCCTATGCTGAGGGAGGGAGTTTGTAACACTGTGATTTAGTGTAAGTATGTAACAGGAGAAAAGAGAGGGTCCAGTGGTTCTTTGATCAAGTTATCTCCTTACATAGTTCACCTAAGGATAGCTCCAGGTCCTAAAAAGACTAAAGGTGAAAACAACTATGTGATATCCAAATGAAAGAAAAAGATGGAAAGTAAGAACCTTGGTTTAAGAGCAGGCCAAATAACCAATGACTATCACTAAATTTATATGGCACTTACTATGTTCCAGGCACTGTTTTAAGCACTTGCCATCTATTTATTTACTCATTTCATCCTCACGACAGCTCTGTGACCTAGATATATTTGTATCCCCATTTTATAGAGGAGGAAACTAGGTACAGAATTTTAAGTGATTTACCCAAGATCATACAGGTAGTCATGGCACAGAGCTGGAACCCTAATCCACATAGTCCGTTTTCAGAATTCCTGCTCTTCACCATCAGCCCAGAGTGGGAGTTTTCATTGATTTTTAAGTAACCCATGAGTCAATCATGATATCAAGCCAATGTGATCCTATGGTTTTGTTTTAAGTAAGCTGTCTGCCCAACACGGGACTTGAACTCAAAACCCTGAGATCAGGAGTCACGTGATCTACCAACTGAGCCAGCCAGGTACCCCCATCTTATGGTATTTTAAACAGGCATATACAGTGTTTGAATGAAAGAATCTATCCGTCCCATTGTAAGTGGCCCACATCTAGAATGAATCTCTAATTACACCACAATTTAAACGGTGCACTAAAAAACAAGCACATTCAGAGCAAGCAATCAGTGTGGGGAGTCCGAGAACTTGAATGTTTTGCCCAGTAAGAAGACTTGGGGAACAGGAAGTGGGGTTCCAAGAGGGTAAGACAATTACAGAAGTTTGGCTCTTCGATACGTGGAGATCTGTACGTGAAAGGGTGAAACACTTCAGAGCCAATCTGCTTCCTCGTTAACACCTACCCCAGATCCTGCCCTCTGGAGTATGCCCTCTGCCAACAGAGGTTCCCGACCCTGGCTGCAGATCAGAATTACAAGGGCAATTTTTTTTTTCTTTGAAAGTAGAGGTGCCTGGGAAATCAAACCAGATTTGTCAAAGTGGAATCACTGAGGCAGGGATCCACGTTTTGCTATTTAACATCTCTCGGATGATGCTAACGTGTGGCCACTTTGAGAACCCTGGAGTGAGAGCAGGGATCCTTTCAGAAGCCAGATGCTGGCCCTTACTCTGGATGTACTGAATAATTATCTCCAGGCCTGGGATCCAGGCAGTTGTAATGAAGCAGAACACTGCAGTGACTGTATAAAGCCTATGGCATGAGATGAGGTTGGAGAAATATGAACCCTTGTCCAGGGGCAATAAGAAGTTTGAAAAGTTTTAGGCAGACTGGTGACAATTTGATTTATATTTCAGAAAGATCCCTCAGGCTGCCATAATCAAGGTGAGATTTGGCAGTGGCCTGAACCGGGGCAGCAGCCTCAAAGCTGTTTTGAGGTGGACGTCTTCCAGAGATATTAAAGAGCGAGGTGGGAGGGGGCTTGGTGACTGTCTCAAGGGCAAAGGTGACCCAGACAAAGGGAGGAGTAAGGGACAACCTTCCAGGTTCCTGCGGCCTTTGGTGTTCAAATGCAGGTTAAATGTTCACCCTGAGAAATGTCGCAGCAGTAACTCTGACGCTGGGAGAGCCGCGGGGCTGGGTGGCCTCCAAAGACTATTCGGTCTGTAAATTACAATCAGGCTCCATCCCCTCAAGACATTAAGATTGCTGCAACCCAAGAATAAATGCTTTGGGGGAAGTAGCACATTGCTATTTAACAGAAAGGGTCTGGGGCTTGTACTCTGGCACAAACTCTCCCATTCCCCGCCCAGAAAAGGAGTCAGGAAGGGAAAAGAAAATCAGCCAGAAAGCTCAGAGCCAAAACACACATGGGCCATGATGAGAGCTTCTGACTGTCTCCCTGCATGTGCTTGCTTGCCACCAGTCCATTTTCCACATTTGATCTTAATACTCCCCTATGTTAAATCCCTCTGATGACTTTGCATTGTTCTTGGGCCGAAAAACAAAATATGTAAAATCAAAGCAGACCAGTGTTGTGCTTCCGGCACGGATCCAGGTGCCCCCACTTAGGTGTGTGGGAGCAAGTGGCAGCCAGTTAGCCTCCCTGTGCTTCAGTTTCCTCACCTGTGAGAAAGGACAGACAACAGGACGTCACAGGATCACCGTAAGGACTAAATGACTCAATGTGTAGAGGCACTTAAGACACAGCTGGCACAACATGTTAAGTGTCTGTGTTATTAATGTGACCGATGGCCTGGTGAGCCCTGTCTTTCTTGCCTCGGCTGGCCCCAGCCTGCTGGCTGAGCTCCCGGCGCTCGCTCTGCTCTTCTTGTAGCTGCTCAAAAACACCAAGACGCCCCTCACCCCCCACCGGACCCTCTTTCTATCCCTGCCGCCGCCGGGGACCCGAACACCAGGACTCCATAACGGACGCGTGACCACCACCGCTGGATGCCAGCTCCACGAGAGCAGGAAGAGCCTTGGCTGCTGCCCAGTAGCGTCTTCTCCCCCTCACCCCCCAGCATCCAGCACAGTGCCCGGCTCGTGACAGGTACTCCAAAAACACGCACCGAACGAATAAACCGCGGGGATATTATCCCTCTATTGAATCAGCCAGATTCTCCCAGGCGAGGACACTGCATCTAGGAAGAATTCTTCTGAGGGCCAGGCCAACCAACCTCAAGATCAAAAGTCGCGTGCTTTACTGACTGAGCCAGTCAGGCACCCCAATTTTCATTTTTATTTTTTTTAAAAAAGTTTTTGAATGTTTTATTTTTGAGAGAGAGAGAGAGCGAGAGAGAGCGCGAGCATGAGTGGGGAAGGGAAGAGGGGGAGGGAGACACAGAATCTGAAGTAGAGTCCAGGCTCTGAGCTGTCAGCACAGAGCCCGATGCTGGGCTCGAACCCACGAACCATGAGATCATGACCTGAGCTGAAGCCGGACGCTTAACCAACTGAGCCGCCCAGGTGCCCCTATTATATATTTTATTTAAAGTAGGCTCCACGCCCAATGTGGGGCTTGAACTCAAAACCCCGAGATCAAGAGTTGGATGCTCTACCGACTGAGCCAGCCAGGAGCCCTTTGCCAACTCTTTAAAACAGAAAGAGTATAGTCCTTGAGAAACAACTGGATTGGGCAAGCAAAGTGTCATGTCAAAATTTCCAGGCTTGAGGGCAACTGAAGGCAGAAGAAGCGCAAGAGGCTGGTAGAAGCCTGTGGGTATTGTATCTTTGGACAAAGCCCCAATTACAAAGTCAGAAAAGCATCCACTGATCTGGAATGCTATGTAAGTTATTAATATTCTCCAAAGACAGGAAATTGAAATAACCCAGAGAAAGGGAGCTTAAATTTCTGAATCTCGGTATCACAGACCCATAATATAGCTCACTACTTACTGGAGAGAAGCAAGAACCTTTTCCCAAGTTTATTCAGGCCACTTTCCCCTAAAGAGATATTAAGGTAATCCTGGTCACTTAGTACGCAGCAATGCACAACTGGGGCTGACAACACACATCCATGGATCCTGCGTTGGAACTCCTTCCTTCAAAGTTACTGTGGTTTAGGCCAGAACCTCAAATTCAAAGGGCATTTGTGGTGGTTATAAAACACGGCCCTAATTTCTTTAATACTCCTCCAATTGAGACAAGGGGTCTTTGTCCCCTCCCCTTGAATCTGGCCAAGGCCACGACTGCTCCAACCAACAGAGTACAACAGAAGTGTCGATATGCAACTTCCAAGCCTCCCGTCCGATTCTCTTAGAAGGCTCGTTCCCCAGAATCCAGCCAACACCCTGTGAGAAGCCCAAGGCAGGAGAGGCCACGTGAAGGCACTTGGTCTGCAGTCCCAGCTGAGATGAGCCTTTGACTCATCCCAGCCTGGGCATCAGATCTGTGGGTGAAGCAGCCTCCGGACGATGGCTGCCCTGGACGTTCAAGGCAGCTGTGGGCCCAGACACTGTGCAGCAAAGACAGCCACCCCTGCTGTGCCTATCTGAATTTCTGCCCACGGCATCCGTGGACGTAACAAAACGGTCGGGGCTTTGTGCCACTGAATCTGAAGGGGGTTATCGCATTTGATAACTACAGCAACATCTTTACTAACACAGTGATAGAATCCATGTTTACGGAGTCTATCTTCCACGAGAAAAAGAGTTTGCAGGTTTTTTTATTCTAATTTTTTAAAATATATAATTTACATCCAAATTAGTTAGCATATGGTGCAACAATGATTTCAGCAGTAGATTCCTTAGTGCCCCTTACCCATTTAGCCCATCCCCCCTCCCCCAACCCCTCCAGTAGCCCTCAGTTTGTTCTCCATATTTACAAGGCAAAGAGTTTGCAGTGTTAAAGGAAAAGGCTTCACTGTTAAAACTGGTTTAATAGTAAACCCCTTCTCTCTCTGTGCACTCACTCTCCATCTACAAATTGACAATCCCCAAGTTTACATCCCCAGCCCTATCCTCTCTCACGAGCTCCAGTCTTATACCTGACTGCCTATTCAGCATCTCCACTTGGATATCTAAAGAGCACCCCAAACCAACCTCCTCATTAAAGACCTCTCCCGGCCAACTTCCCCATTTTCGCAAATGACAACTCCATTTTTGCATGGGCTCAGGCCACAAACCTTGAAAATAAGCCTTGGGGCGCCGGGGTGGCTCAGTCGGTTAAGCATCTGACTCTTGGTTTCAGCTCGGGTCATGATCTCACAGTTTGCGAGTTCGAGCCCCGCATCGGGCTCTGCACCACTAGTGTGGAGCCTGCTTCGGATTCTCTTTCTCTCTCTCACTGCCTGTCCTGTGCTCTCTCTTTCTCTCTCAAAATAAATAAATAAACGTTTAAAAAAAAAAGAAAAAGAAAAGAAGCCTCGATTCCAACCTCTCTCCTCTTCCTCTTCCTTCCAACATCCAATCCATTAACAAATCCTGTTGGCTCTACTTTCAGAATGTATCTAGAATGTGAGCACCTCTCACCATCTCCTCTGCTGCTACAATCTTAATCTGAGCCAGTGTCACTTCTCACCTAGCCCACCTCCTACCTCGCTGCCACCATGTGCTAAATTCCTAACTGGTCTTGGTGTGCTCACCCTTGTCCCTCCGCAGTCTAATCTCCACATTACAGATCCTTTCAAGAGAGAAGTCCTATCATTCCATTCTTCTGTTCAAAGCCCACTCAGAAAAAAATCCAAACCCCTACCTCAGCCCACCAGACGACCCATTTTGCTCCTGAAGGCCTCTCTGACCTCCTTTCCCACTGCTCTCCCCTTTGCCCACACTGGTCCCCTTTCTACTTCTGGAACATACCATGCCTGCCTGGAAAGCTCTTTCCCTGGACTACTATGTGGCTCGCTCTCTGACCTCACTCACACCTCTGCACAAAATATCCCTTCACACCACTCCATGGAAGAGAGCACATCTACCCCGGCTGAGTTTTTCTTCACGGTACTCGACAGCCTCCAACATACCACGTATTTTTTATCTCCTTCCGCCACCGCCTGCTAGGGGATGTAAGCTGCACAAGAGCAAAGACTCTCTTTTGCTCACTGCTACTTCCCCAGTACCTACAGGATGTTCAAACATTTGTTGACTAAATGAATGAAAATTATATAAGTGTGTGTGTGTGTGTGTGTGTGTGTGTGTGTGTTTAATCTGCAACATTCTTCTAGCACAGAGAAGACTGAAATGCCTTAAAAAGCTAATGAACTTCATGGAAGAACATACACTGGTCTTCCTTCAGCATGAGCTAATAGGTGCAATGATTCATGCAGATTTACCAGAAGAGACAAGCAAATGACAAAATTTCCCAAAAGAAGAGCTTATATTAAAACGCAAGCCTCAGAAGAAAAATGTTTGAAATACAAAGCTAGGGACACCTGGCTGGCTCGGTTGGTGGAACATGGGACTCTTTGATCTCGGGATTGTGAGTTCAAGCCCTGTGTTGGTCTTAGAGATTACTTAAGGAAACAAAAATAAAATAAAATTTGAAAAAACCTTAAAAAAATAAAATATAATAAAGTTAAACGGATATCGTCGTTTCTCCTTAAATGCAATAATGAGACTTTAGCACCCTGATATCATCTAAAAGAGGGTATATTTCCCGGCATGTGTCTGGTGGTAGGTACCTGGGAATCTAAGAAATTACAGCCTAACTTAATATTGACATACAGACACTGAAATAAGGCATCTCAGAAAACAGAAAAACACTTGGATGAGTAAGTTTGTTTTGAGATATTCCCAAAGTAAAAGGTCTAAGACCCAACCTACAGTCATCGTAAACTGCTTTACACAGTAAATCAATTGCCTGCTCTTCAATGCTTTGCCCTCAAGACACTTGGGCTCCAACTCAATAACAAAAAAAACATTTCTGCTATTGTTGTTCAAGAGCTCTTAAAATATATAAAATCCAACCTGCTCACTTTACAGACATGGAAACAGACCATTGACGTGAGCGTCGGGAACAAAATCCGGCAGGCAGCCTCTTGACTTAGTTTCCGGTTCTTTCCACCACACTATGACTTAAGAGGCAAGGAGTGGATGGAGCCTTAAACTTTATAACTGGAAAAAATGTGGTTAGAGAGGAAAAGACGACTGACTGCAAAGAGAAAATCATCTACCCAGGCAGAAAATGAGGGTCATAGTTGTTATTCTCTTGAAGAGGTATTTTGTTTTTGGGCTTAAAAAAAAAAAAAAAAAAAAAGTTGACCACATAAGTGTGACCTCACCAGAGAAAAATGCACAGAAACAAAATGCATCATTTCTCAGAGGTTTTCTTTCCTTGTTGCTCAGTGGTACTGAGATATAATTGACACATCACATCATGTTACTTTTAGGTACACGAACTAATGGTTTGATATTGTGAAATGACCACCAGAAGCTCAGCTAATGTTTTTTCTTGAGATGAGAACGTTTAAGATCTATTCTCTTAATAATACAATACAGTATTATTAACTATGGCCACCCTGGTATATATTATACCATCTCACAGGTTTTCTGGCCCATCTGTGACATTTAAGAGGACACATGTAAAGGTGTCACTGGCTCACTAAACACTTGAGTGCCTCTGCCAAGCCACGAGGGACATAAAACTGGAGAATTCATAGTCCCCAGCAGAGCAAGAGGAATGTACAACGTCGGGGGCCACACAACTCTAAAACAAGGCAAATAGTGCTCGTGGGAGTTGTACGATCTGGTCCGGACCGTCAAAGAAGATATGGTTTTGAAAGAAGAGCAGACATGTAACAAGATAATTACATGTAAATGGAAATTACATGTAAATGGACATGAGAAGGCAGATACTTTACAAGGTATAGAGTCTCTCCAGGAGAAATGGTAACGCTAGAGAGGAAGGGGTAACCAGTCTCGGCACTGGGAATTAGCATGTGCAAACACACAAGTGCTCCAGAGAACATGACATAGGTCTCTTGGTTCACCATGATCCAAAACCTCACGAAAGTGGTAGTAAAGCAGGGGCAGTGGGTATAAACCCACAAGGACAAAGAATGGGAAATGACGTAACAGTGGACAAAAGCTATCAATAAAGTTCTGGAATCCAGAAAGTGGAGACATGATCACTGACCTAGAACAGCTGAGAAAACTAAATAGTAAGTGCCTGCAGAAGGGATTTCTAACCAGAGGTACACTGTATGACCCCCCCAAAAGTTCAAAGTTGGAGAGGGTAGGTATGGTTGATGGCAGGGATGAAACGTTTAGCTGAAAATAAGAGAACTCACTGAAAAATCTGTATTATTGAAACTCCCCCAAATAATTACCTCTCTCTGAACCCAGCAAGAGACAGAGTACTTACTGTCTGGAGAAAGCCAAGTACAGACCTGGGGACACCAGACACAGATGAGGGCGAGACGTTCACTGAACTAAAACAACAGAGATTAGGTGAGAAGCTACATACATCAGGTCCCAGAATCCCGGCAGCCAGGGCTTTCCCCAATCACTCCACAGTGAAGCTCGACAAGCACATAAGACCATTCAACTTGAACTGAGAACTAAAAAGTACTACACTTTTTGTTTCAAGTAAGCTCTAAGTCCAACATGGGACTTGAACTCACAACCCCGAGATCAAGAGTCACATGCTCTACTGACTAAGCCAGCCAGGTGACTCTAAGAACTACCACACTTTTGAAGAAAACCCCCAACGTGAGAGAGAAAGACAGCGAGACAGAGAGACAGAGAGAGGGGGGAAGGGAGAGAGAGATGAACACAAGAGGAACCCAAGAATCGGAGAATACTAGGAGCATATAAACATTTCACAAAACTATGAAACCTTCAGAGAGACAAGTTATACACATTAAACAGGATTAGGATGAAAATAAAGATGAAAAAGACAATGATAACTGAAAAAGGACTCTGGAAATTGAAAATGACAGCCAAACTTAAAATTAAGTAGATGGCTTGAAAGATAGAGCCAAGGAAACATCCTAGAAGATACTCTAAAACAAAAAAGATGGAATACAGAAGCAGAGGGGAGACAAAACAAAACTCTGATGATCCAATATCTGACCAAGAGGATTCCCAGAAAAAGAGAAGGGAAAAATGGTAAGGTAGGAATTATCAAAAGAAAGAATAAGAATTTCCCTTTCCAGACGGAAAGGGGCCCATCTACTACCCAGTCCAATGAATGAAAACTGACCCACACTAAGGCACATCCAGGGAGATTTCAACACAGGAAATAAGTTATACAAGCTTCCAGAGAAAAGAACCGGGTCTCTTGGAGAAGATCAGAAATCAGAACAGCATCGACTTTCGGCACAAACACTGAAAGATTCAAAGCCAACTGAGCCAACAAGGCCTTCAGAATGATGAGCAAATGATGTGACGCCTAAATAATCATTCAAGTGCGAAGAAAAATAAAAGATCTTTCAGATAACTCAGGTACTCAAAAAACTGACTTTCCACACACCTTTTCTTGATAGCATGTTACTGGAATGTGTGCTTCAGCAAATGAAGAAGACAGGGGACCTGGGAAAAAGGGAATCCAACATAGGAGACCCTGACTGTAGCAGGACAGGGATGGGGGTGGGGGTGATTGCCAAGAAAATAAAGACTAGATGGCCAGTGTGTTTAAGCATTTGAAGTAAACTGCCAGGCATTTGAGAAACCTGCCAGAGCATTTGGGGGAAGTTGGCAGTAGATATAAAGAAAACTAAGCAAGTTTTAAAAATAAAAATATTAACTCCAGGAAAAAAACAAATATTTGTATATGAAAGGAAACGCAATCATAATACGCTGCTTGGCTTACCAGTGAGCAATATTTAGTCAAAATAATACACATCGTTGGCAGTTTAGCCCAAGTGGATTAAAACTTATGACCACTCTACTATAAGGGATGGGAAGGAACAGTGGTGGCGAAAGAAATACATCCTCACCAATGACAACAGGAAGTTAAACAGTATCTAAAATTTTGATAGGTCAAAAACGGCAGTGTAAGCATATTACTGAAAAGCACAAAAGTAAATATGAGCAGAAAAAGCCCAATACTTGGAAAGTGGCAATCTGGGAAGCACTCTGCTTAGAAGTAAGGAGGAGTGGGACAGAGGACTGTTGTTTGCGATGTAAGTCAACGTCTTCAATTTCTAAATTATTGATATGCATTTTTGGGTAAGAATCATAATTCTGTTTTCAAGTGAAATGCTTAATGCCAAGATAAAATCGTCCCTCGGAAGGAACCTCCTTACTTGACTCATTCATCCATCTGTTCATTCAGAAAAGAAAAACATACCAGTCAGGAACCAAGAGCCAGGTATGGAGTGACGAACGAAACAGGTCTCTGCCTTCCTTGAGATGGAGGAAGACAGACAAGTAAATAAGGAAGTAATTACCACTTGTGATAAGAGCAGTAAGATGACAGGATAGTGAGTGACTGGGGTCAGGCTGGCATGCGGTAGATAGTCAGGGAAGGCATCTTGGAGGAAGTAACTATTTGTCCTGGCTTCTAAAGGAAAACAGACCTCTTGATGTTAAAACCTTAGCTTCGAGTTTCCAGGACCAAAAAGACAGTGTAAATTCAAATGTTAAAATGGCAGGCGTATGCATAGGAATTCTTTTTTTTTTTAATGTTTATTTATTTTTGAGAGATAAAGTGCATGCGGGGGAGGGGCAGGTGGAGAGGGAGACAGAATCCGAAGCAGGCTCCAGACTCTGAGCTGTCAGCACAGAGCCCCATGCAGTGCTCGAACTCCCGAACCACGAATCGTGAGATCACGACCTGAGCCGAAGTGTGGCTTAACCAACTGAGCCACCCAGGCATCCCTTCGGAGACTTGGCTGCTCCAACTCCTCACCAAGACCAAAGGCCTGGTCTCCTGCCCAGAGTGGCCTTTAAACTAAAACTCCTTGGTAAAGACACAGATAAATGCCACACTCCCAACCCCATGTTAAGCCGTTGTCTTCTCCCTTTTTTTGGTAAGGTTCCATTTGCTTTTTGCCTCTGTAGGTTTCCCCAGTTTTTTTTGAATGCTCAGTTTATCCAGCATTTCTTGGTGTTTGGGACAACAGGGTTTTCAGGGTATCCAGTCTACCACAGAGCTGGAACAGAAGTCAGGATGAGACAAGAACAGGAATTTAAGAAAACTTCAGAGGTAACGCTGACAGGATTTGCAGATGACTTGAAGAGAAGCAGGGGTATGAGGAAACAGGGAAATGAAAGAGATTCCCAGATTTGGGGTTTGCACAACGGGGTACGTGATGATGCCATTTACTTCGACTGGGGAAAACTGAGTGGGGAGGACAGCACAAGCTTGTGACAAGAAACTTTAAGAGTTGTGTTTTAGGCAAGATGCACGAGAGACAACACCAAGCTGTCTGAGGGGAAATGTCAGGTAGGCAGCAGGACACAGGGATCGGGAGCCTGGAGAGGCCCAGGTTGGGAGTACACCCCTGGTAATCATCAGAATGGAGATGATGTTTAAAGCTAAAATAATGGATGAGATAACCTGGGGACAGAATATAGAAGAAGGAAGGAAAAGAAAGCCCCAGACGGAGGCCTCAAGTCCTTCAAACATGAGTGTTCAGGTAGAGGATGAACCAGGAAAGGAAGCTGGGAAAGCCCAGTAAGACAAAAAAAAACAGAGGAATAGGCTGTCACAGAAGCCATTTCATTTCGTTTTGTGAGAGAGAGTGAGAGCAGGGGAGAGGGGCAGAGGGAGGGAGGGAGGGGGAGAGAGAGAGAGAGAGAGAGAGATACATTTAGACATTTGAGAAATATGGGCAGCTGCTCAACCAACTCAGCCACCCAGGCACCCCCACAGTGTTGAAAGAAAAAAGGTTATTTGGGGCTCCTGGGTGGCTCAGTTGGCCACCCAGTCGGTGTCCGACTTCGGCTCAGATCATGATCTCACAGCTCATGAGTTCCAGCCCTGTGTCGGGCTCTGTGCTGACAGCTCAGAGCCTGGAGCCTGCTTCGGATTCTGTGTCTCCCTCTCTCTCTGCCCCTCCTCCATTCGTGCCATGTCTCTGTCTCTCAAGAATAAACATTTAAAAAAAATTAAAGAAAAAAGGTATTCACTTGTGTCCAGTATCACTAAAAGGGTGAACAAAATGGTGACAGAACCCATCCAATGTGGTACTGCAGAAGTCTCTGGTAATACTCCAGCCCACCATACCTAGTCTTTCCATCAATTAGGTTAATGTTTCTGAACCCCAAAACAAATTCATCAAGATCACAAAGGTACTCAACCCACTCTTGTTACTTTTCTTCCTAAAAGAAAAGTCCCACTGGAAGACTATTTTTTCACTTTTGTCACTTAATCTGACACACACAAAGTAATTTTTTTTAATTTTTAAAATGTTTTTATTTATTTTTGAGAGAGAGAGAGAGACAGAGCATGAGCAGGGGAGGGGCAGAGAGAGAGAGAGACACGGGATCCAAAGCAGGCTCCAGGCTGTGAACTGTCAGCACAGAGCCTGACGTGGGGCTTGAACTCACAAACCATGAGATCATAACCTGAACCGAAGTCGGACGCTCAACCAACTGAGCCACACAGGCATCCCAATAAGTAATTTAAAAGGGCCCAAGAAGAATGACCTCTAGAGATAGTGATTATTCTCCCTCAAGAGATTTAGAAATCTCCAGAATTTCTCCACTATTCCAATCTACCTAGGGTCAGAAATGTTCAGGTCTTAAGAAGGAATCAACACTATCCAACGTATTACATGTAACAGCAGAGAGATTACTCTAACCATAAAGATCAGTATTTAAATCTGTACTCTGGACTATGGCCCTCTGGCCAGCCCTAGACCCAGGAGGTTCTGAAAATTAAATTTAGGGGGAGGAGGGAGGCAAGTACTTCCTTTCATTGTCCTCAGTACACTAACCATAAGCATCCCCAAATTTGTTTCTGTATGAGCTTGAATTCCAGAAGAGATATTTATGCCAGTTAAAAACGTTTTAAGGAAGAAAAATTAAATACATCCAAAATATACATAGAACTCTTAAAACTCTCTCAAAAAAACAACCCAACTTAAAAATGGGCAAAACATCTGAACAGGCATCTCACCAAAGAAATACCCATGGCAAATATGCATATGAAAAGATGCTCTTCATCATACACTCATAGGGAACTGCAAATTAAAACAATGATACCACTACACCCTTATTAGAATGGTCAAAATCTGGGGCACCTGGGTGGTGCAGTAAGTTAAGCATACAACTCTTGATCTCAGCTCAGGTCATGATCTCACAGTTTGTGAGTTCGAGCCCCGCATCGGGCTCTGGGCTGATGGTGTGGAGCCTGCTTGGGATTGTCTCTCCTTCTCTCTGCCCCTCCCTTGCTTGTGCTCGCGCCTGCGTTCACTACCTCTCTTTCTCTCTCTCTCAAAAATAAATAAAAAACTTTAAAAACTTAAAAAAAAAAAATGGTCGGAATCCAAAATACTGACAACAGCAAATGCTCATTCATTGTTGGCGAGAATGCAAAACGGTACAGACACTTAGGAAGATAGTTTAGCAGTTTCTTATAAAACTAAACATACTCTTAACATATGATCTAGCAATCGTGATCCTTGGTATTTAACCAAATTAGCTGAAAATGTGTATCTACACAAAAACCTGCACGTGAATATTTATAGCAGCTTTATTCATAATTGCCCAAACTTGGAATCAATCAAGATGTCCTTCAATAGGTGAGTGGATAAACAAACTGTGGTACACAGAGACAATGGAGTATTAATCAGCAATACAAAGAAACGAGACTATCAAGCCACAAAAAGACAGGGAGTGTTGCTAAGCGAAGGAAGGCACTCTGAAATTGGTACACACTGTCTAATTCCATCTATATGGCATTCTGGAAAAGACAAAACTATGGAGACAGTAAAAACGATCTGGCTGCCAGTGGTTTGGGAGAGGGATGAGACGGTTTGGGAGCACGGGATTTTTTGGGCAGTGAGATTACTTTATGTGACACTGTAATGGAGGATACCAGTCTTCATCCATTTGTCAAAATCCACAGAACGTGTAACAAAGTGAACTCTAATGTTAACTGTAGGCTTCCCGTTAATAAAGTATCAATATTGGCTCAAGGGGCACCTGGCTGGCTCAGTCAGTGGAGCTTGGGACTCTTGATCTTGGGGTTGTGAGTTCAAGCCCCATATATGGTATAGAGATTGGGGCACCTGGGTGGCTCAGTCAGTTAAGTGTCTGACTTCGGCCAGGGTCATGATCTCACGGTTCATGGGTTCAAGCCCCACGTCAGGCTCTGAGGTCAGGCTCTGTGCTGACAGCTCAGAGCCTGGGGCCTGCTTCAGATTCTGTGTCTCCCTCTCTCTCTGCCCCTCCCCCACTCATGCTCTGTCTCTCTCTGTCTCTGTCTCTCTCTCTTAAAAATAAATGAACTTTAAAAAATTGTATTTAAAAACATATACATACTGGCTCATCAATAGTAACAAATGTACAGCACACTAATGCAGGATGTTCATAACTGAAGAATCTTTGGGGGAAAGAGAGGAGAGGGTATATGGGAACTCTGTACTTTCTGCTCTATTTTTCTATAAACCTAAAATGGCTCTAAAAAATATATGCATATATATATATATATATATATATATATATATATATATAGTCTATTAATTTTTAAAATGTCTGAGTTAAGCGTCCCTCTTTCGGTTTTGGCTCAGGTCATAATCTCATGGTTCATGAGATCAAGCCCCACATTGGGCTCTGCACTAAATTAGTGCAGAGATTGCTTGCGATTCTCTCTCTCCCACTCTCTCTGGCCATCCCCTGAGTACATGCTTGTACTCTCTCTCTCAAAATAAATAAAACAAACAAAAAAAATGTATGAGTTGATGGGGCGCCTGGTTAGCTCAGTCAGTGAAGCATGCAACTCTTGGTCTCAGGGTTATAAGTTTGAGCCCCACGTTGGCTATAGAGATTACTTATACTTAAAAAATCTTATGGGACACCTGGGTGGCTCAGTTGGTTAAACATCCGACTTTGGCTCAGGTCATGATCTCATGGTTTGTGAGTTCAAGCCCCATGTCAGGCTCTGTGCTGACAGCTCAGAACCTGGAACCTGCTTCAGATTCTGTGTCTCCCTTTCTTTCTGCCCTTCCTTCACTCACACTCTGTCTCTCTCTCTCAAAAATAAACGCTAAGAATTAAAAAATAATAATAATCTTAAAGAAAAAATAAAAAAACAAAATAAAATAAAGTGTATGAGTTGAGCTTTATGAAAAATATCTTTAAAGGTAAATCTGACCCATTGGGGTGCCTAGGTGGCTCAGTCAGTTAAGCGTCTGACTTCGACTCGGGCCATGATCTCTCAGTTCGTTGAGTTTGAGCTCCACATCGGGCTGTCTGCTGTCAGCACAGAGCCCTCTTTGGATCCTTTGCTCCCTCTCTCTCTGCCCCTCCCCTGCTTGTGCGCTCTCTTTCTCTCTCTCTTTCAAAAATAAACATCAAAAAAAATTTTTTAAGAAAATCTGGCCCACAAAGTTCAAATTATATTCAAGATAGAATATGAGCTATCTCCCCATAAATAAAAATGTTCTATTGAGTCTTCTCAAAATGAATAATATACTTGGAAAAATAAGTCACCTCATGTACATCATAGTTTTGCATGATGTAAGCACTCAGAAGAGATGATCTTATCGCATCCACATAAGAGGTTATGAAAAGGCTCAATTACTCATGAAATTATAATTCAACAATGTGAGGTAGTGGACATGGTTTAAAAAGAGAAAGAAAAAAATGAAGAATTTAGAAACATCACTGCATTGGGGGCAGTTCATGATCTAAATTCTAAAAACCACACAGGGATGGATGGATGGATGGATGGATGGATGGATGGATGGATGGATCATCACACTCATGCAGAACCTGACCTGAAGCATGAATTCAGGTGGGATTTTCCAGTCAATCACTCAGCCAAAGAGAACCCGGAGGTGGCTAAGATAATGTAACAATCCTGTCAAGTAGACTTTGTTCCCATTTTACAGATAAGGACAGAAATGTTAAGTAACCACAAAGATAATTATACAAGCAGAACACAAACTTGGGAGTCTTCAAATTCCCAGGCTAGTGGAATCAAATTATCTGTTTCTAAGTCTTATCTCTACTGTGTGATCTCTGACACGAAAATTCCTCCTCTAATTGGTTATACAAACAATTACAAGAAAGGAACATGAGAATTTTATTTACATTACATGCAATAAATCAAAGTTAACTTCATTATAAAGACACGTCTGAAACAGATACGTCTGAAATTTATTATAAAGACGTGTCTGAAAATAATTAAAGCAGCCAGAAACTGTCTTAATATATATAGCCCATCAGTAAAACAAGACTAAACATTAATCTGGTAAAGGTCATGATTCTTTCGGTAACCATAATCCACCACTGATTAATATTA
The DNA here is from genome assembly GCF_016509475.1 of Prionailurus bengalensis. Classification (NCBI taxonomy): domain Eukaryota; kingdom Metazoa; phylum Chordata; class Mammalia; order Carnivora; family Felidae; genus Prionailurus; species Prionailurus bengalensis. Next base: position 40,737,137 of record NC_057347.1, read on the forward strand.
AGGTCCATAAATACCAAGAAGAGTAAACAGAATTAAAAGAAATCTCCAGGGGCACCTGGATAGCTCAACTGGTGAAGCGTGTGACTCTTTTTTTAAGTTTGTTGTTTGTTTGTTTATGTATATATGTATGTAATCTCTATACCCAGCATGGGGCTTAAACTCACAACCAGGGTGGTATGCTCCTACCACTGAGCCAGTCAGGCACCAAGAGTATGGGACTCGATTTGGGGATGGGGTGTACAGATTACTTAAAATCTTTAAGAAGAGAAACAAGTAAAAAGAAAGAAAGAAATCTTTTTTTTTCTTAGTAAACTACAGTTCTATCGTTTATCTTTCTCTCTAAAACAACAACGATTTCTAAACCCTGTAACATGACTTCACCAATCTGAAAGAACACTTTACAGCTTATCGGCCTTTAAAGCGGCGTTTCTCAAACTAAGGACCACCTGCATTAGAATATCTGACTGCCTGTTAAAATGACCTTAAATCTAGTAAATCAGACTCCCTGGGGCAAAATCATAGAGTCTTCTCTTTCTTTTTTACAAGTACGGTGGGGGTTCTTGTGCTAAAATCTTTAGACCAGCAGTTTTCAAACTTTTTGCTCTCAGGACCCCTTTATATCCTTAAAAATAAGGACCTCAAAGGTTGCACCTATCTGTATTTACTGTATTTGAAATTAAAACAGAAATTTAAAAAATATTTATTAACTCATTTTAAAAATAATAAACCTATGTTAACATAAGTAACATTTCTATGAAAAATAACTTTATTTTCCAACACAACAACAACACAAATTAGTGGAAAGAGTGACACTGTAAAAGTTTTGGAAATTTCTCTAATGCCTGGCTTAATAGAAGACAGATGGATTCTCATATCTGCTATTGCATGCGATCGGTTGCAGTATGTGGCTTTGAAGCACATGGAGAAAATGTGACGTCACGCTAGTTGGAAGAGGGAGGAGAGTATCTTAATAGCCCTTTCAGATAATTTTGGATATTCCTTAACACCACACCCAAATTCAACAAGTGTAGTGTCTTTTCTTTTTTTTTTTAATGTATACTTATTTTTGAGAGAGAGAGAGAGAGAGAACGAGGAGCACAGGCTAGCAGGGGAGGGGCAGAGAGAGAGGAAGGAAGATAACCAGAAGCAGGCTCTGCCCTATCAATGCAAAGCCCAACTTGGGGCTTGAACCCATGAACTGTGAGATCATACAAACTTGAGCCAAAGTTAGACGCTCAACCAGCCGAGCCACTCAGGTGCCCCAACAAGTGTTAGTTTCCTTCTTTCTTTCTTTCCTTCTTTTTAATGTTTATTTATTTTGGGGAGAGGGAGAGAAAGAGCATAAGCAGGGGAGGGGCAGAGAGAGAGGGAGACACAGAATCTGAAGCAGGCTCCAGGCTCTGAGCTGTCAGCACAGCCTGACGCAGGGCTTGAACTCATGGACTGCAAGATCATGATCTGAGCCAAAGTTGGATGCTTAACAACTGAACCCACCCATGTGCCCCAGCAAACGGTAGTTTCTTAAAGATTTGATGCAATGTGGATTGCATTCTGTTGGATTTCAATGAACTTTTCATACTCAGCTGCATTGAGAGCCATTGGTCTATCCTGCATTTTGAATAGAATGTTTTCCCAAGCATGATTTAGTAATGTACTGCATTAATCATTTGGAAAACACTATTTCAGAGACACATAGACTTTCCAGATGTCAACACATTTCATTATAATAAAACTATTAAAAAGTCACATTTGGGGGCGCCTGGGTGGCGCAGTCAGTTAAGCGTCCGACTTCAGCCAGGTCACGATCTCGAGGTCCGTGAGTTCGAGCCCCGCGTCAGGCTCTGGGCTGACGGCTCAGAGCCTGGAGCCTGTTTCCGATTCTGTGTCTCCCTCTCTCTCTGCCCCTCCCCCGTTCATGCTCTGTCTTTCTCTGTCCCAAAAATAAATAAACGTTGAAAAAAAAAAATTAAAAAAAAAATAAAAAGTCACATTTGTTTTACCATAAAAAAATTACATTCGTTAATATGGGAAAGCCGTCAAACTCACAATTTTTCTTGCAAATTTTCTCAAATTCTGATTTTCATTCGAAAGCTTAAACTTTGTCATTGGCAACAAACATTATCGGTTGTTTTCCTTGAAGAGACAGCTTCTTTTCTTTCTTTTTTGAGAAAATGTCTAACAATATCCCAGTTGGTCTGTCATTCTTTCAAAGAAAAAATGAAAAAAGCAGCTAGTTGGAGAGTGTAATTGAAATGTTTCCACAAGAGCTCTTCCTTGAGACAACCATCATACTTCCTTACCCAGCAGAAGTGTTTTTTATACATGCCTCCCATTTCATCACAGAGTATCAAAAAGGCACATTCTCCACAGTTGAAAGATAATGAAATTAATATTGTTTACTGTTGTATCATGGACATTCTTAAGTGAAGTCAGTTTTTCTTTCTGAGAGCGCGCTAAGTACAATAACTAGTGTAAATGCCAACTAAATAAAAGGCACAAGTAACATTATGTAAATGGCTTTGAAATTGAACTCAAAGACGCCTCCCCACCATCACCCGCCGGGCGCCCCCCCGGGAGATCTGTGGACCACACTCTGAGAAGTGCCCCTATAGACAACTCAAACAAAAACATCAATGAGCAGCTCCTGCAAGGGAACAATACAAAAACTAAAAAAACGGCTCCTGTCCCCATTTCCCCAAGGACACAAAAGAGTGTGCTGTGTTTTAGGCCTGGCGTGGTAGAAATTAATGGAAGCTGGGCTCTGGCATCACAGGTATATGAACAACACGCTTTCAAAAAAATTGAGTGGGCAGCAGGCACCACGTGAGGGTGGGGGAGTTGCAATATTCCTACCTGCCCAAGTGACAGACTGGAGTTTCATTTAGTGACACAGCTAGGCTTCTCCCTGGATAGAATTAATGCTTCGGAAGAAGAATGTGCATTCTGTTAACAGAAAAGGCACATTCTAAACAGTATGCGTACGATGATTAAAACGTTTAAAGTACAGATGTACAGATTTATTCATATGTGCCTGAAGACAAATATGAGGATATTTACAATATTGTTTTTTCTTTTTTTATATGTTTATTTATTTTTGAGCGAGAGAGAGAGAGTGTGTGTGTGTAAACAGATGAGGGGCAGAGAGAGAGGGAGACAGGATCTGAAATGGGCTCTGTGCTGAGAGCAGATAGCCCAATGTGGGAGTCGAACTCAGGAACCATGAGATCGTGACCACAGCCGAAGTCAGATGCTTAACCAACTGAGCCACCCAGGTGCCCCCACAATATGGTTTTCTGTCTTTATATTTTGCAATCTATGACTATCATTAGATTAAACAAATTATTAAAATAAAAAAAATTTTAAAAAGGAGGGGGGGGGGGCACCTGGCTGGCTCAGCCTGTAAAGCATGTGACTTTTGATCTTGGTGTCCTAAGTTTGAGTCCCATGTTGAGGGGCAGACTGTCCTTAAAAATAAGAAAAAAAAAACAACTAAATAAATTATGACATCCACAGCCTGAATACTACTATGCAGGTCTTAAAAACATGAGGCAGACATAAACACATTCACATGCAGTGTTTGATAAAGTGACAAAAAGTAAGAAACAGAGTTATGTGTATAATGTGCTACTGTGGAAAAATTAGATGTGGGTAACTAGCTGTCCCTGGGAAAGAGATTTCAGAGGATACGGTGAAAAGAAAATTCCACTAACTACAAACTGATTAAACTTTTTTTCCCTAAAATATTGCTTTTACCATAAAGAAACCTGCAGTCTGGGCACCGAAAAACAAGACTGATATATTCTTGCTGCAAATCTGTGGTTAAGACTAGCATTCATCTTTCCTAGGGAAAGGGGAAGTGGTTAAATCCACGGACTGGATGGTGTGTGGGTCTTCTCTCTGCCCCACCTGCAGCCTCATTCTCCCTTGCTTGGAAGATATTCTCACTGGGTATATAAGAATGGTACTCTCATTGTAAATCTTAAGGTAAACTGAGGCAGGAGTCTATGGCATCACACAGCTGTATAGAGGGCACTTCTGATCGTTGGGATATTTCTGCAGAAATAGGATTTTTTTTAAATTAATAAGCTCTGGGGCACCTGGGGTGGCTCAGTCGGTTAAGGGTTCGACTTCAGCTCAGGTCATGATCTTGCAGTTGCCGAGTTTGAGCCCGGCATCGGGCTCTGTACTGACAGCTCGGAGCCTGGAGCCTTCTTCCGATTTTGTATCTCCTTCTCTCTCTGCCCCTCCCCTGCTCCCAACACTGTCTCTCTCTCCCTCAAAATAAAGAAGCATTAAAAAATTAAAAAATAAATAAAAAAAATTAATAAGCTTTACTTTTTTGAGCAATTTTATTCAAAGCAAAACTGAGCAGAAAATGAAGAGTTCCAGGGCGCCTGGGTGGTGCAGTCGGTTGAGCGTCCGACTTCAGCCAGGTCACGATCTCACGGTCCGGGAGTTCGAGCCCTGCGTCGGGCTCTGGGCTGATGGCTCAGAGCCTGGAGCCTGTTTCCAATTCTGTGTCTCCCTCTCTCTCTGCCCCTCCCCCGTTCATGCTCTGTCTCTCTCTGTCCCAAAAATAAATAAACGTTGAAAAAAAAATTAAAAAAAAAAAAAAGAAAATGAAGAGTTCCCATAAACCTCCTGTCCCCCAACAGGTACATCCTCCCCCACTATCGACATGTGGCACCACAGTGGTACACCGAGAAGCAGGGATTTTAGATGGCTCCATGAACCCAGTATTCTTCAACACAGTTATTAGGACCCTAAAGTGTCCCACGTGCTTCTAACCACTTACAGTCCACCCTTATTTATGCACTTAAACACAAAAGGAAATAACACACAGAATTTAGAATAAATATTGATATGGCTTCAGAATGCTTCAATTATTCCACCTGCCCCTATCCATAAGACAGTTACCACCCTAACTATGCTTTATTTGTGTTAAAGTTCCAATAAATTCGCTTTCCCTAAACATATTGATAAAACGGGGCCCAAATACAAAACTGATTTGTCAGACAAAATCAGATTAAATATTTATCGTGTCTAAACCACAAGTAGAAAAAAAAATTCAAAGGCCGACTATTTTAATGCTAACCTGATGCAATATTGCACTTTGTTTGGTTTACCGGAGAGGTAATTACTCGGCTAACATCTGGGCTTTGGGGTTTTGAGGATTACACTGGTGGGGAGAAAAAGGGAGAACAAAGGAAAGTGTAATGCTTTCTGTTTGGTCAGAAAAAGTGTTTGCTAAACAGCAAAAACAAAATTAACATTAGAAAAGATGTGAAAAAAACATGCATTTTAGGAAGATTTCACCTAAGCAGGTGCTCAAGTTCAGACTCAAATCCTCCATTTCTCATAACCAGAATGAGTGGTCAGGAGGTCAGGATACCGAAAACTAATAAAATCAATCGACAAAGCGGGAAAACAGGTGGTTAACACCAGACCGGGCAGGGTTTTCCTAAATTGAGCTCACCTTCGCTAATCTAAATCAGTTTTCAGAAACAGCTTCTACAAAAACTACCCAAATATCCCCCTAATAATTTGTGCTCCTCCTCCACAATAGGGAAGCCATTTATTTACCAGAAAGTTTACTTTCTCTTTCAGGCTCTGCTGGCTTCCTCCTGCCCCACATTCGGGCCAGAAGCAACGGGGCGGCCTTTCTTTCCTGACTTCTCGGATCCCAAACTGGAGAGCTAGTGTGAGAAAACCAGTTTCAAGGAGAAGCTGAGCGGTTCTTCTTAACCGCAAGGCTATTCTGAATACAGATGCGTTTGCAAAGGAAAGTTACAAGAAAACAAAGCTCTACTCCTCCCGTGAAAACATACGCACTCACACACATACACTACATTTGCGCGTGCACACACACACACACACACACACACACACACATGCACGCGAAGGGACAAATCACCTCCCAGCCTCAGACAGATCATTCATTCCACTTGGGATTCCGCCACACCCCCAAACCATGGGCTGCCCCACCTTCCTTGTCCGACTCCTCTACCCCTCAAACCTTCAACATTATCTGTACTTTTGGTGTTAGGAAGAACTCCAAGGGACTGTTAAAATTCCTAAGTGGTAATACATTTTTAATGTGTTGAGTATTACTTAAAATAAATGGACCACAATCATAGGCTTTGGAAGACTCAAAGAGACCTATCACAGGGGCATTCGTGTAAACAGAAATTTACAGTTTGCCTATTCCTTTTACGTGACAGACTCCATCTCCTCCACCACAATGTAAATCCCCCTGGTCCCTATTCATTTAGTTTCTTTCCTATTAGCTTAGAATCTCCTAATTACTCCTTCTTTCCTTTGGGTTATTAATGGCTACCATGAATCATAACTTGCCCGACTTTGTAGGTAGATACTGCAGTTTTTAATAATATTAATTATTAGCACTCACATTTTAGCTATCTGCCAGGCACTGTGCAAAGTACTTTCTATACATTATCTTACTTAATCCTCACAACTGCTCTACAATGGAACCTGGTATCTGTATTTTATGGCTAGAGAAACTGAAGCCCACAGAAGTTAAAGCAACTGACCCATGGTCTAAGAGGTGCTGGATTTGGGATTGAAGCCCAAGGAGTCTGACCTCATAGCCCATTCTTTCACCTCCTATAGCAACTTTGGACCACGAAACCCTGAAACACACAGCCCAAGCATTTCTACACTTATAAGAACAGTTAGTTACCTTAGGACTGCTCAAAATAGAAGTTCCTTGTCCAATGTAGTTGAAAAATCAAAGGTCAGGTAAAAGTTCAGTGATTAGAAAAGACACTTATTCTTATGGATGAGTGTAGCAGACAGAAAAGCCAGATGATGCGTTTTACTTATTGTACTGGGAGTGGGGGGGGGGGGGGCAGATTGCCTTCCTTATTGTTTTTTCATTAGGTGATTAAAAAGAAATTTGCAATAAATATGTCCAAGATATACTGGTAAGTAGAAAAAGAAAAAACCGGGAGAAATACAGACCAAACTATTAACAGGATATATATAAAATACACATAGTTTATTTTTCTACAAATTTAAATTGCTTATAATAGCATACTGTTCTTTTGTAAGCAGGACAAAACAATTTAGTTTAATGAAACATGAACCCAATAATGAACAGAAGAGAAGGGGTAACAGCTTCCTTTCCCCTCCGTTCTGTTCTCCTAAATTAATAACTTCCACTTGTAGCTCCCTGGACACTCTATGCTGTTTTAAGCTTCTGCCCATTCTCGTTCCCTGGCCTTGAATACAACTGTTCATTACTCAACTTTGTCAGGAGAATTCCTATTCATCCTACAAAACCCTATTCATAGGTATTCCAACCTGACAGAGCCCCTCTGTGATAGAGCCTTTTTCTCATCCCTGAAGAGAATTAATCTCTCTTCTGGGACATTTAATAAGGACTTAGATTTATGGAGTTCCTGGGGCACCTGGCTGGCTCAGTTGGTAGAACAGGAAACTCTTGATCTCAGGGTCGTGAGTTCAAGCACCATGCTGGGCATAGAGATTACTTTAAAAAAAAGAGGAAAAAAAAAAAGATTTATGGAGTTCTTACAACGTGCCAAGCATTACGCTAAGCATTTTACCTACATTATCTCATCGAATCTTCAACAGGCCTGGGAGATAGGCACTGTTCTCTACTTTTACACCTAAGACCACTGAGACTCAGGTTCTGACTAGGATGTAGCAGGTCCGGGATCTGATCCCAGACCTGTTTGGCTCCAGAGCACGCACCTTGAACCACTACCCTGCCATCTCCCCTGCCCTGAGTCCACACTGAAGCAGCACACACCCTGGTCCACACAACACCTCCAGTTCTGTGAAACTGTATTTCATTACCCTTGGATGCCGCCTAGCACAATAATTGGCTCTCAATATAAAATACTTGCCGATAATAAATTAATTAAAATAAAACAGAACCGTTTGCCAATCTCACCTAAAATCTGCAGTAATCCTAACATGATAAATGAGAACTGAGCAGAACAGAAATTCATTCTTCCATATGCTATTCCTTTTGAAAACTAGAGACTTTTCAAACAGCTGACCACTAAAGTCCCATCTGACCATCCTGAAGTGTGCCCTAGCAAGCCAAGGTTCATACTGACAGATGTGTAACCATGAGATTCGTTCTTTTCATCATAACCAACAAAGACTGAAACAACCCAGCAATGTCATCCTGCTGGACCTCACCAAGGCTGCTCCAGGACACCAGGACTTCTTCAAGATCTGGGGATGTCCCTAAGTGTTCTTCTGGCGGTTTTTATGAATGACTTAAAAGTTACAGTAAAATTGTATAGTAAATATGGAATGTCTTATGGACATTATATGGAATGTTTTATGTCTTATGGAAGACATAAAATGTGAATGGTCATTTGCAGCCAATTAAAAACCCTAAAAGACACTTCTGCACTGAAGAACATGAATCTGGTAAGTCAGAACACCTCTCTTTGGGAGCTGGCCCAATTTATAAGGTCAGGCCCAACGACAGCTCCCCCAGGGCAGAAGCCGTGTGCGCTGATATACTTTGTACAAATTAACCAATGCCAGGCATGTGCTTGACACATAGTAGGCACTCCACAATTAAACACCAATAGTTGGCCTCAAAAATCTTTAAAGGACGAAAACAACTTCCATGGTCTGGCATTCAAGGCCTCTGGTGAGTAGATACTCCTCCCCTACTTACCTTACTCATCCATCAGGATTTTGTTGGTGTTGTATCACCATACCTCTTCACCCTAAATTCTTTATCCCTATCAAATTCCAACCATTATTTGGGACCCAGATCAAATCTCTCCTTTGGCAAGAAGACTTCCCAGACCACTCCAGGCCTCATAATCTTTCCTTCCTCTGAAGACCTGTAGTGCTTAGTGCAGCACTGTTCAATAGAACTTTCCAAGATAATGGAAATATTCTCTAGCTGTGCCATATATATATGTATACACACACACACACACACACACACACACACACACACACACACATATACACACTTTTTTTAAATACATAATAGCTACCTTGTTGGACAGTACAGGCTTAATGTCTCACCAGCTCTTTGAGGACATGCTGCACTGTCTGGATAAAGCATTTATCACATCCCCTCAGCGGACTGCAAGTTCTGTGAACAAAGCCTCTCATTCTTCATAGCAACTTTGCATTCCAAAAAGTAAATATCTGGTGAATCTGTACACCACCTCTGAGGAAACTATAAGGTAAAAAGGTGCTATAGACTCAGCATCTGGAATGCACTACCTCTGCCCCATCTCGTATCTGAAAGTCAAGCAGAGGCGGGAAGGGGGAGAAAACAACTTTCTGGAGACACAAATGATCACTGATCAAGCCACAAGGCACTCTGGATCAAACGGCATTGTAGGTCACCACTATCCTTTACCTACAAACTTGCCTAAATAAGGATCTCTTTCCATTAGCAAATAGCTAAATTCTGATGATAATTATGCTAACTAAAAAGTTACTTCCCAAGTCAGACTCAGATGCAGCAGACGGAAAAATAACCTAAACAAAACCTACCTGTACTTCTTTTTCCACCTGTTTGTTGGCTATCTCCCTTGGAGTCTTATAGCCTATTCGTGGTATTTCCCTGTCCAGATATATGTTAGCATTTCAGTGACACTTTTCCCAGCAGGGCCTACAATCACTATAAATTAAGACCTAATACTTTCTCTTTTATGGTTGACTAATATTCCATTGTGTACAACTGTAACACATCTTGTCAGTTCATCTGTCAATGGACACTTGGGCTGCTTCCCATATCTTGGCTATTATAAATAGTGCTGCAATAAACATAGGGGCGCAATAAAACAAAAAAGACCTAATACTTAACATAGATAATCAAAATAATACAAAATATACTTAAGGACAAGTTCTACCACTATGGCACTCTGCTGCCTTGGGCACCCACCTTGTTCCTTTAGCCTCAGTTTCCTTATCTATAAAATGAGATTGTCAGGTGAACAACCTACCCCTTGCATGGCAAGTCATAGCTGTGGATAGTTCTAAGTACTCTCCCCAAAAGTACTATATACAGAAATAGAAGATTCATGAATTTGCTGGTGGTTCCCTGTGCCGGATATGCTAACAAATATAGTGACTTTAAGATCAACCCTCCAATATCTACAACATTTTTTTTTTTTTTTTTGTATTCCAGACTTCTTTCTCCCATCCCACTATGCAAATGTCTGAGCAAAAATTCTGCTAGTATTCCAGTCTGGCACATGTAACAAGGAAATAAATGTGTTGACTCAGGGAACACAGACATATTTAATATAAAATAAAACAGAAACTTGGCTGAATCAAGTCATAACACAGTCTAAATCCACATATAAAAGACTGAGATGATTTATAGTTCTGATTTATTCAAACCAATGGTTTACCAGCACAGCCAAGCCAAAAAGTTACAACCCATACCCAGAACATAGCCTGCAGATGCACACATGATAAAAACCAGCAGGTATACATTATGCACATTTTTAATTTAAAAAAAAGTGTGTCAATACCATACACCCACTTGATATAACACAGAGAGATGTACGCTAAACATGGAAAAAGCAACTTGGATGACGGTTTGAATTTTGCTAACTTAAGCCCAACCACACCTCCCAATCACAGGTAAAGTTTGCACACATGGCTTTGCCAAGTCCAGCCTGTCTTTGTTTCCCTCTGCGTTTACCCAAGATCTTGGCTCTAAGACAGAAAACTCCCACTCTCGATTGGTTCATTCTGTCCTATGCAATTAAGCAACACCACAATCCAGTAAACGCAAGGGCTCAATTATTTATCTTCTGGCCAAGTTTACCAGGTGTTTATAAAAGAACAATGTCAAGAAGGAAAGAGGTTTATTTCTTTCTAGAACTGGCTTGATAGGGACTTTGTTTTTAGAAGGGGAGGAGGGAAGCAGGGTTTAACCTAGAAAAAAAGACGGGAGGGAATTTAAAAAGAGTACAAGACTGTCAATTTCCCTACAGGAAACTTGATTCTTATGCAATAATGTTACCCACAGCCAGCGGGGCCGTGGGGGGAAGACACCTATTTGTACCTCTAGAGGGGTACAGCTGGTTCCCAGAGGAGAGGGAACAGGGCAAGGCCGAGGAATTGGCTCAGCTGGGAGACACCGGGCGCGCAGGGGAGCGGGGAGAAAGCTCTTTCCAACAGCCCCCCCGCCCCCGCCCGTGATCTCTGCAGGCGTGACAGTTGCTCCTGTGGCCGGAACGTCCCCAGAGCCCCAGGGAGCAGGAAGTCGGGGGGCTGTCCCTCACTTCTGCCACCCCCACCCTAGAGTGCCCTCGCCCCACTGTTCTCCCCTCGAGCCCATTCTCTTCCTCGGCGTCAGCCCTTTCTCCAAAGAACGAAACTTCCTCCCAGCGCCCCATGTCCTTTCAGAGGCCCGCTCCTGTCATCCCGGGAGTTGTCCCTTCTGAGCGACCCTCGAATCTCCACGTATTTCCCCCCGCCCCACTGAAGTTCGCATCCACAACTCCCCCAAACACTGCAGAGGCTCCCGGCCCCTCCGGCGCCCTCCGGGATCCCCAGACGTGGGGGCCGTCGGGGGGGCGGCCCCACCCTTCACCCCCTTCACCTGTTTCTCGGGCTCAGGCCCGATAGGCCGGGGCTGCGCTTGCGCCGGAATGTGGGTCGCGAGGCTCACTCAGGCCGCCGGGCCTCTCCTAGCAGACGTGGAGAGACAGCGCCGAGCTGGGGTGCTCGTCAAGGATCCGGTTCGGGCTTGCTCGCTCCGCGGCGACGTCGGAACCCCAAACTCCCCCTCCCCGTCTACGCCGCCGCAGCTCCGGAAACCGCTGAATTACAGCCTCTCCAACCAATCCCCGCCTAGCCCCAGCCTGGCACAGACACGCCGCTTCTGCATAATTCATGAGACGGCCAGTTTTCCCGGCCACCCAGAGGCACTGGTGCAAGTACAGTACACCCGAAGCCCCACCCGCTAACCAATGAGGAGAGCCTCTGGGGGAAGGGCGGAGCCAAGAGTAGACTGGGAACGCCCCAGTGCTGGCTGTTCCGAGCGCTTAGTGCTCCTCCCTCCGCTACAGCGGAGAGGGAGCCGCGGCCTTGGGCACAGAAACCCGGGGGGAGGGAGGGAAAATGACCGGAATGTCCTGCTGAAAACTCAGCTGAGTTCCTGGCAATGCGTGACGTCAGGACACTTTAAATGCCCCTGATGCGGCTCTCTTCTGCCCGCTCTCCCTTTTCCCAGCTCTTGCCTCCACGTGGGGGCGAGGTTGCGAGCCACTTACCACGTGGGAATCAACCAGTTAGACAATCCCCAGGTATCGCCAGATCCTCAGGGGGCCCAAAGCCTGAACTGGGTTTCTGGGGACAGCAAAAAGAACATGGGTGACTCCCGCCTGCTTTGAACTTCAGTTTCTGCGTGAGTCGGGACACACACACCCGGAAACATGACGTGGAAATAGAGTAATTACTAGAGTGCGTGGGGAGAGGGTAGTGGATTTAACCCTGTCCTCCGTTCCGCCGCTTCAAGCATCAAACGCCAACGGCTCGCACATTGGCGGGTTCACAAGAAGGCAGACGACAGTGCATAAGAGGATTGACACATGTACACATTATTTTTATGGGTCTGAGCTGAAATACTTGAAATTGCCTGTCTTTTTCTTTTTCGTCCCGTCTATTTCAAATCCAAGTTTTACTGCATCGAAGCCAGTAGTTTATAGGAAATACAGACATTTTATCTTACAAAATAGGGGATGTACTTTGCATAATGGAATGGTGTGTGTGTGTGTGTGTGTGTGCGCGCGCGCGCGTGTGTGCCCATGCGCACGTGCTGTCACTATCAGGGTTTTTTCCTTAAAAAAATTTTTTTTTTAGTGTTCATTTATTTTTGAGAGAGAGAGCGCGAGCAAGGAAGGGGCAGAGAGAGAAGGAGACAGAATCTGAAGCAGGCTCCAGGCTCTGAGCTGTCAGCACAGAGCCCGATGCGGGGCTTGAACTCACCAGCTGTGAGATCATAACATGAGCTGAAGGAGGATGCTTAACTGACTGAGCCACCCAGACTCCCCTATCAGGATTTTTTAAAATCACAGCTATTAATATTCGTACTTATTGTGTTTAATACAAAATGGTATAAAGATGAAAGATGGTTATGGCACCATCCAGATAAGATAACCCCCGATAAGTTTTTTTCAGTGAAACTTTTTATTTCGTGTTTTAATGAAACATGTTCATGGTTCAAAAAATCATACAGTTCAGGAAATTCAAAAATTAAAAATGAACATCTGTTGCCTTCTGCTACCAGTTCTTCACCCCAAGAATGGTTATTCTTAATTTCTGATGAGAAAATCCATGACTCTTAACCTTTGGAGAGGGGGGAGCATTACAGATCCTTCTGAGAGTCTGCTGGAGACTATGGATTCTAGCCCCCAAAATACACAGCATGACTTTTACGCACAAATTCTGATGGCTGCCCAGATACCTGAAGCCCAGCCAAAGACTCCTGATTTGGATCTTAGGACCACCTTAAATAATCAAAGTGAGAGGTGAGAACATCTACAAGCACAAGTGGTAAAGTTGCTGATGGTGGAATTGAGTTACCCGTTGCCCTCCTGTAGACCCAGCCCAGTATGGAAATTACTGAATTTATCTGATGTGCATGTTTGTGTGTGTTATCAATCACTGTGTTTATTTCACCACAGAACAGAAACCCTTACCTTCCATCTCACCTAAACTCTGCTTTAGCTGTACTATTCCATGCAGTTGACTGATGGGTCTGATATTTGTTGCATTATTTACTGCATACAAAGCACCTACGGACTCATTACTTCTCTTCTTTTTCACAATAATTATGTGTAGCAAATAGAAGAAGCCATATTATTTACCAATAGGAAACTGAGGACAAAATAGTGTGATGTTCTCAAGGTCACAGAGATACTCAGAGGTATACCAGGTGGGTTTGGAGCCAGGTGTTTGGACTCCCCATCCCATAGCTTTGTTCCACCCACTCAAACCCTGGCCTCTTCCCCTGACTCCTCAGCAGATGGCCATTGTTTCCCTCACTGCCCTCCCCCACATGCACACATAAAATCTACCCCTAAGCCTATCTGTTCCACCTATAAAACCTCTCTCCAGCCCAGCCACTGGCTTTTCTCCACCCTCTACGGAATCCCCCCAGCTTACAGATGGCAGTTTCTCCCACGTAAGCCAATGCTTTGACCTGAACTTTCTTTTCCAGCCTCCTTCCCTCCATAACAACACCTTAAACTCCCAAACTGAATTTATCTCCTTCCTCCAAACATGTCAACACCTTCTGTTACCTCATGCTTTTGTAGATCTGCTTCCCTCCTCCTGGAATACCTCCTCTTTCCTCATTCACAACCGGGAAGCTCTTCAAAGTGCAGTTCCAACATTACCTCTTCAGGGCTTTCCGAGATTCTTCCTGGCAAAGTTAATCTCTTCTTCTGGACTCCTTTAACAGGTTGTATGCCCCATTTAGTACAGCATTCTTCACCTTGTACTTCATTAGACTACTTCCTGATACACAAAATTAATAATTAACATGTATTAAGTAATTACCATGTTCCAAGAATTATGCTAATTATGTAGATTATTGTATTTGATCCTCACCAGAACCCCAGTGAGGCAGGTACTTTTGTAATTCTCATTTTCAACTGAGAAAACTATGGCTGAGAAAGTGAAAGACTGGTCCAAAGTCCCACAGCTAGAAACTATGGACGAACTCAGAATGAGAACCAGGTCTGGCTGACTCCAAAGCCTGGACTCTGCCTACATGCTTAAAACATATCCCAGGGGTGCCTGGCTGGCTCAGTCCGTGAGTGTGCAACGCTTGATCTCGAGGTCATGGGTTCAAACCCCATGTTGGGTGTAGATATTTCTTAAAAACAAAAACAAAAACAAAACAAACATATCCCCCCTGAGCTGTAGGTTCCTAGAAGCTTGAACCCCCTTCGTGCTAATTTTCATGATTCCAGCAGCTAGCATCTAGCCCAGTTCTGGGCTAGAACTCACCGAAGCATGAATTAAATGTTAATAAACATATTTTGAATAATCATATCAGTAACAGCTAGCCATGGAGTATTTACTATGAACTAGCCACTGCTCTGAACATGTATTATGTAACCCATCTATTAACTCAATCCTTATAATGACCCCATGAGGAGGATACTGTGATTCTACAGATTAAGAAGATGAGGCTTACCCAAGGTGAAGTGACTTACCCAAAAACATCAAGCTGGTAAATGGCAGAGACAGGATTGAAATCTACGTGAGTCTGATTCAAGAACGTGAATATCTGCTCTTTCTTGATTATATCCCCAGGCTTAACCCTCCTCCTGGATCCCCAAGGAAGAGTTTAAAGGAGAGGAAAAGTGAGGCTCCCACCCTCCACCCAACAAATGAATAAAGGCAGAATCTCAGCCCCAGCTCGTCCAAGCATATGGTGGTTTATAAACATGTCTGCAAATTCCTTGATCCTTCTCCCATTTAAAGGAAGAGTCTGCTTCCACTCCCTCAGTAACTTACTTCTAATAAATAGAACACAGTGGAAATGATGCTGCGTGACTTCTGAGTTTAGGCCATAAAACACGATATAGCTTTCACCTGACTCTTTCCCTGGGACACTCGCCCTTGGAAGTGTTGTGAGGAAGCCCAGGCTACGCGTAGAGGCCACATGAAGGTGTTCTGGCCAACAGTCTAGCTAAGGCCCAGCCGACGGCAGGCATCAGCCATGAATGCAAGCAGCCTCCAGATGATTCCAGCCCCCCATCTTTCAAGCCACCCCAACAGAGGCCAAGTGAAGCAGAGGTGAGTCATCTTTACTGAACCTTACACAGATTACAAATTCATAAGCAAAATAAA
Organism: Prionailurus bengalensis; assembly: GCF_016509475.1. Taxonomy (NCBI): domain Eukaryota; kingdom Metazoa; phylum Chordata; class Mammalia; order Carnivora; family Felidae; genus Prionailurus; species Prionailurus bengalensis. Next base: position 40,752,992 of record NC_057347.1, read on the forward strand.
TGTTGTCGTTGTTTTAAGCCAGTAAGTTTTTGGGTGGTTTGTTACATAGCGATGGGTAGGGAGGATAAGTTTCCATTGATCTCTTCAGAGAGACTCAGGAACTATAAGCTAGATCAGGAACTGAGACTGATCAGACTTTGTAAAGTTCTAGAAACTTTATTTACTCCCTCTTCCCTGGAGGAATTAGCAGTTGAACTCTAAATCAAGAAGAAGGCATGGCAAAGAAGAGATTTAGACAAGAATCTCGGGGGTGGTAAATGGGTGGCGAGTCACTGCAGTGACCAAAGGAGGCACGGGGCAATGTGTGTATGTGATAGGACCCCCGTGGGGCTCGGCAACAGAAGGGCTCACCAGGACTGCCCAACTCCCCCTCACTCAAATAAGAGAAAAGAGCATCTCTTTTTCCTCCTGTCTGAAGAACAGTCCTCCCTCCTCAATATTTTCAAGGCTAAGCTCTTTCCCTGTGCTGCTTAAAACATCATTCATGTCATTCTGTCCCTTCAGTGGCTTCCCATAGGGTTTAGGATAAAGGAGTTCTGCTTTTTCTCATTCCTGTCAAGGCCCTGCCTATCCCACCAACCTGCCTCCTGCCCACTAAATTCCAGCTAGTCCATTTCCCACCTCAGGGCCTTTGCACATCCCATTCTTGTTCCTTCTCCAGCTTTGGCACAGCTAGTTCCTCCTCACCCTACTGGTCTCACTTGCTTAGAGAAGCCTTGTCTAACTACTCCCACCTACAGTTGCTCCCAGAGTGCTAATCACTATGTGCTATTTCCTGTGGAACTCTTATCATACTCATCATTTTATTTACCTGTATACAGTCTCTTATCTGTCAGTTCCAGGAAAACAGATCTTACCTGTTTGCTGCTCCCTTGCCTCCTCAGTGCTGGGCATATACTAGGTGCTCAATAAAGACTTACTGAACAAATGGAAATGCTCTTGGTCCCACTCTTCCCCTCTCTGAGTTTTATTAATTCCCCTCTGCCTCCTGACCTTCTCCACTTATTCTTCACTTCTGTCTCTGAAGATATTCCTTCCTTCCTATCTCGACCCTCAAGTTATCCCTCTTTCCCATCATGTTCCCCATGTCCCCACCCCCGCTTGTGCTACCAAAGTGGCTTCTGCCCTCTTTCTCCATAGGACTGTGCTCTTGAGGGCCACCAAGAATCTCCTCTTAATCAAAGCTAATGTCTTCTTTTTGTCATTTTATTTAACTTTGCTACAGAATGTGGTACTATCAACTGTTTCCCCTCCTCTCTCCTCGACATATTTTCCTCCCTTGACCATTGCAGCAGTCCATAGAAGCCATTGCATTAACGAGAAAGCTAATGGAGCTAAAGTGAGACACACTGGGTTTGAATCCTGGCTTTGACACAGAATAAACTGTGGAGCCCTGGGCACGTTCCTTACCCTCTCCGAGCCTCAGCACCCACATCTTCAAATACAGAACATGATTCTGACCTTGGTTAGTTTGCGTTAAGATGTTTTTGATGGGGCTCCTGGCTCGCTCAGTTGGTGGAGCATGCGACTCTTGATCTCGGGGTTGTGGGTTTGAGCCCCACATTGGGTGTAGAGATTACTTCAGAAAAAATAAAAATTTTTTTAATGTTTTTTTTTTTCTTTTTTTGAGACAGAGAGAGACAGAGCATGAACAGGGGAGGGGCAAAGAGAGAGGGAGACACAGAATCTGCAACAGGCTCCAGGCTCTGAGCTGTCAGCACAGAGCCAGACGCGGGGCTCGAACTCACGGACCGCGAGATCATGACCTGAGCTGAAGTCGGCCGCTTAACCGACCAAGCCACCCAGGCGCCCCTAAAATATTTTTAAATAAAAGAATAAAATGTTTTTGATTGGAAGATACTCTCAAGTTAACTGTGAAGCATGGCAGGTAAAACCCAGATCCTGGCAGGGTCCACTGCTTGGGCACCCCACCTATGCAGCAATGTGCCCCTGGGCTGGCTGTTTAACCTCTCTGAGACTCATTAGAGAAGTTGATGAGTATCCTCATCAATGAAATAGGAACTATGAGAGCATCTTCCTCATAGGTTGTTATGACGATTAGATGAAGTAACAAGCAAAGCATTCAATATAGCGTCCGGCTCACTGCACCCCTTCAATTTACGTTAGCTATTATTATCTTACGCAAAATAAAAAAATCACAAAATTGGAGAGACTTATCAGAAAGAAACTAAGATGGCTCCCAAATTTCAATAAAGAGTTGAACAGCCACACCTTGGGAAGAGCAATTTCAGGAACCTCACCAGAGAGGGGTTTTGTAGAACATCTCACTAAAGCTCTACCTTTCCTTTATTATGACCTGAGGCTGCTGCTGGAAATGTTCAGTCTCTGTGGCTGTTGGTTCAAAATTCTAAGTTGATGGCATAGAGGATTTCATTGGCCCAGAAAGGACCAGGTATCCATCTTGACAAGGCAGCTGTGAACAGGGGCAGGGGTCCTGGTCACCCAGCAGAGACACAGCCCTGGAGAAAAGGGCAGGGACTTTTCTGAGCAGAGGGACAGCCAATACCCATCAGAATTACCTGAGATAATGTTTATGGAAGTGCCTTACCCAGGAAGATGTCCTTTTCCCTCTCTGACCATCCATGGTCGACTTTGCTGCCCCCACCCCACCATCCCCACGACTTCCTAAGGTTGGACACTTCTGCCTTTAACTTTTTTTAAAATTTATTTATTTATTTATTTATTGTGTGTGTGTGTGTGTGTGTGTGTGTGTGTGAGAGAGAGAGAGAGAGACAGAGAGAGAGAGAGAGAGAGAGAGAGAGAGAGAGAGAAAGCATGGGAGGGGCAGAGAGAGAGGGAGAGAATCCCAAGCAGTCACCATGCTGTTAGTGCGGAGCCCTACACGGGGCTTGAACCCATGAACCGTGAGATCATGACCTGAGACGAAATCAAGAGCTGGACGCTTAACCACCTGAGCCACCCAGCACTCCTGCTTTTAATTCTAAATTCCATCCTTTTCTCCCTCTGACCCCCCTCCCTTGGCAAACTCATCTATTCCTAGCACCTCAAAGGAACACCTCTCTTCTGACAACTCTTTTGTGCTGAGTCTTATTAGGTGCAGATAAATTACTTTATCTCCTGGGTCTGCAGAAACTTCCTTTGTAAAATGATTCTTACTGTTGCCTCATCTATAAAACAAAACCTCTTTCAGTTCCAACATTCCATAATTCTATTAACTGTTCTTTGGTTATGCCTTCTGCTTTCCTGCCCTCTTTGCCTTTCTGCACACTGTTCCCTTTGCCTGGAGAACTTTCCCTGTCCCACATCACTGCTTTCACTTAATTACCACTTTCTGAGTACCTACAATGTTAATGGTTATCTCTTGGGTCCTGCCTGGCTCTCAACAAGTCCTCCTTTCCTGGGGCTTGCTCCTCTCCCCACTTGCAATCATATACTGAAACGGGTCCTTTCAGCCACGTCTGTATTACATGATCCTTTCCTCCTGGCCATAGATTATTAAATCCAGGATGAACACGGATGTTAATTGCCTTAATCAGATTTTCTTTGCCAGGAATCTGGAATTTGAAACTGAGAGGCATAGAACCTGGAAGCCCTTAGAGCGGAGTTCCATTAATGTCAGCATGTTAGAGAAGGCTATCCATCAACTCCCTCTCAGAAGTCCCTGGAGATGCCCTGATGCCTATTCTTCCTAACCTAGCCATTCAGTGATTCCTTGGCGTCCACAGGATATCTTGGCAGCCTTCCAACGTAAGCTCCTTTTTCCCATTTGGCCAATGTCTTTTTTTTTTCTTATATTTTCAACCAAAGAACCATTAACCACTGTGATTGTATTTGAGACACTGTTAGGCTCTGGTGACACAAAAATCATCTAAAACACTGCCTCAGCTCTCTAGCAACATCTGTTTGAAATCCTACCCATTTTTAGGATAGCAGCTTAGAAGCTACCTTCCTACTTTAAATGTCCCCATATTCCCCAAGCAGGATTAGTCCCTTGCCAGTGTATTGCCATTGCATTTTGCTTTACCTCTCTTACAGTCGTCTCTTTGAGCTCTTTTGTACATCTGCCTTTCCCACTAATTGCAAACCCTTTAAAATCAAGAGCTAGATGTGTTGTTTTTTTTTAGTTCTTGGCTCCTAGCACAGTATCACAAACAGATCACTGGGAGAGAACATCTGTTGTTTTGTCGGCCTATCATCCTCTCCCCTGTCTGTTGATAACAGCAACCCAATTTTCATTTGGGAAATCAGCCTTTCTCACTCTCTATTCTACGGTTCTAGAAGTGATACATACCCTAGATTTGGTCAGAGGCACAGTGGTCTGGATCTATGACCTAACAGGGCCAATGGACATCATATCTGTGATTCTGGCCAGAAAGATTTGGAAAGAAACCCTCTTAACTAGGGTTGTTTAGCTGTTAAGCCACAAGCCTGAAGTTATTGATGACCATCTTTACCAGCACATGGGGAAAATCTGATTATTAATAAAACAAACACAGTGGAGGGGCACCTGGGTGGTTCAGTCAGTTAAACGTCTGACTGCTGGTTTCAAGTCATGCCGTGATCTCACCGTTTGTGAGTTTGAGCCCCGTATCGGGCTCTGTGCTGACAGTGCAGAGCCTGCTTGGGATTCTGTCTCCCTCTTTCTCTGCCCGCTCTGCTTGCTCTCTCTCTATCTCTCGAAATAAATAAAAATAAACTTAAAACAAAACAGGGCACCTGGGTGGCTCGGTTGTTAAGTATCTGACTTTGGCTCAGGTCATCATCTCATGATTCATGAGTTCGAGTTCCGCATCAGGTGAGCTTCAGCCCTACCTCGGGTGAGCCCTGCTTCCCTCTCTCTCTCCCTCTCTCTCAGTCTGTGCCCCGAATTGGGCTCCATGCTGACACTTCAGAACCTGGAACCTGCTTTGGATTCTATCTCCCTCTCTGCCCCTCCCTGGTTTGCATTCTGTCTCTCTCAAAAATAAATAAACGTTAAAAAATGTATATATGTATTTTTATATATACAAATATATACATATATATATATTTATATGTTTATATTTCTTGGAGTGCCTGGGTGGCTCAGTTTTTGAGCATCCGACTCTTGGTTTTGGTTTAGGTCATGATCCCAGGCTCATGGGATCGAGCCCAGCATCAGTCTCTGTGCTGAACATGAAGCCTGCTTAAGATTCTCTCTCTTTCTCTCTCTCTCCCCTGCCCCTCTCCCCTGCTCTTTCTCTCTCTCTCTCTAAAATAAAGGGAAAAATATATATTCCTCTATCTTTACTTATTCTATCTCTGTCTGGCAGTAGTGTGGAGAATGGATTGGAAAAATAATCTATTTTTAAATTATTATTTGAGAGAGAGAGAGTGCATGCATAAGCAGGGAAGAGGGGCAGAGGGAGAGAGATTCTTAAGCAGGCTCCACACTCAGAGTAGAGCATGATGTGGGCTCAATCCCACCACCCTGGGATAATGACCTGAGCCAAAAATCAAGAGTCAGAAGATCAACTGACTGAGCCACCCAGGTGCCCTGGAAAGAGAATCTAAAGTCATTTCAAATACTCTGGGTGGGAGCAGATGAAGGTCTGGACCAGTCTAAGACTGACTACAGCTGTTTCCTTCTGACCCCAATGAAAAGTTACCTCTTTGGAATAGGACTTTGAAGGTACCATTTAGAGACCTGATAACTCAATCTGAGACTGTACAGGAACTCCCTTTGATCCTGAGTCACATTTGATGGGATCCTTCGAGAGACAATACCCCTAGTTTATTGTCTGCTTCTAACCCATGGAAATACTGCTAATGATGGGTGGGCAACTTCATGACGGGTTGGGGGAAAAAGGGCTTTGTAGCTGTGGGACCTTGGAATTCCATAAAATCCGATTGGTAGGCAGTTGACTCTCTCATCAGTGCCTGAAACCAGCCCTCCTCCTCCCCTCAGCAGCAAGGGAAGAGGAAAAGGAGTAAATTCTGATTCAAGGAAGTTTCGGCCCCACACTGTTATGTAAAGAAGGAATGCCATGGAGCAGGAGCCAGCAGAAATGTGGCTGTTCAGAGAGTTAGGACTGCTCTTAACAAAGTGGTGCCCGGAATAACACTGGGTAGGGAAAGTATAGCCGAGTCATTCTGCTGCTGGTGGACCAGTGAGGGGCATGGCTTCTAGAAGGAAAGGGGTTTGTGTGTGTCAGGTGCTTTACTGTAGGTAGGAGAAGTAAACGATGGCCCCACTACCCCAGGGCTTTTCTGGTTTCCCTTGTCCTTATTATTCCATAGCTGGGGTCCTGACATCATTCCCTGCTTCTCACAGCTGTACATCTGGATCCCAGAGGAAGAAGGACCCTCTCCTGGCAGGAGGGAAGTTTCCAGGCTCCCGTGCTCTGAATTTTCAGCATCAGTTTTCATTTCTTTTGGTGGGAAGCCAACCCTTTCTGGGAGATTTAGAACTCCAGACTCCACTGTGCTTGTTGCTGGGGGCAGGGGCAGGGGAGTCAAATGCATGGCTCATGAGGAAACACCCAGCTTGTTTGAGGTAGTGGCAGAAGGCTGGGTTGGAGCCCCAGGAATGACGGTATTTTCATTAGGGTGATTCTGATGCGGGCAGAACCCACGTGATGATTTGAGTCCATTGCTCTAGGAAACCCATAACTTGTGGACAAGGTAGAGCAGGCTGCTTGCTCACGGGGAAGAGAGGCTGCACAGTGAAATCGGTGCCCATCCCAGGATTTGGGGGAGAATTAAATATGCTGTGTGACTATGACTGGCACATATAACACGGACTGGAATCCTTTCTCTAGGACAGTCAGCCCTCTGAGTCAGGGCCTCTGATTTTTCCCCTCCCCAGACTGCCTCCTCTAGGCCTATGATCTGGAAATGTACATTTGGGAGGAAGCTCAAACTGAGTAGAGTGAGTGTGTCTGGAGGGCTAATGCCTTGACATCAGGGAAGTGGATCTATCTAGACAGTACAGGGTTATAGATTCTTATCAGTCAGACTGTGGAACCAGGCTGCCTGGTTTATAATCCCAGCTCTGCCACTTACCGGGGACTTGACTTTACCGGGTACTTGACTTTAGACGAGTCACCCTGTGTTTCTTCATCTCTAAAAACAGGGATGATGGTAACACCCCACTCCCACTCCCCACCCAAGCAAATGAGGCAGGTTTAAACCAATTGTCTATGGGGCACGTGGGTGGCACAGTCAGTTAAGCATCCACCTCTTGATTTTGGCTCAGGTCACTATCTCACGTTGGTGAGCTCAAGCCCAGTGTCTTGCTCTGCACTGACAGTGCGGAGCCTCCTTGGGATTCTCTTTCTCCCTCCCCCGCCTCCACCTAAACAGATAAATAAATAAATAACTTTAAACCAACAGTCGTCTCCCTTTCCCCTCCCTGGCCCCCTCCTGTCCTCTGCAACTGAGCCTATGTAACTGCCTTCAGAGAATATAATCCAACGCAGATCCTTTTAGAAAAGCAGGTTTATTGGTCGGGCTGCTCACCAGGACACAGCAACATGACAGGCTCCCCAGAGCCCACAGGAAACTGTATCTGCCCACAACTCAGGCCCCTCAGCCCATCAGCACCAAGGGACCTTGTCCCACAATCCCCATCCTCCCTCAGCTGAAGAGTCTCCAACCGTCCAGAAGAGAGAAGGGAACCAAGAAAACGAGGGGAGAGAAGCAAAGCTTTGTATTGTAAAAAAAAAAAAGTTTGTGTCCCCAGGCTCCCTCCCTCCACCCCTTAAAACAATTAGCTGCAATCCTAAAAAGCAGAGCAGGGAAGAGGAGGCAGAGGAGGTGGGGGAGAAGGAAGCCCTCAGCTCTCTCTGGGCTGGGCTTGAGGGGGAAGGGAGTTGTCCTACCTTCTGACAAGCTACCTTTACTGGGGAGGAACAGGGAGTACTGAAGTGTCCAGAGAAGAACCTGTCAGTGGACTACAGAAATCAGGCCTTCGGACTGGAAGTAGCATCCCTGTCACCACCACCGATTCAGGAGAGGCACCCACAAGGGTAAGGAGGGCTTGACAAGTTTTGCAGCTCCGATACTAGCTCTAGGGAAGGATCTTGAGAAGAAACTGCCAGGAGTGAGCCAAGGCTGGGTTGCTCCATACACTCTCCCCCCCCTTCCCCCCTGCAGCTCTCAGCTTGGTGCCCTGGCGGTTTGCACCTTGCTCTCTTTTCCTGGCTGCCTCCCTCCTAACTCCCAGCTCTCCGCAGTCTGGTGCTGCCCCCTTCTGGGACCCTCCTTTTCTGGGCTTTGAGACATGGGCTGCCACAAGGGGCGCCACCATTCACATCTCATTTAAGGGACAAAGGTGAGGCTTCCCTCTCTCTCTTCCCTTTGGATCATTGCTTTCTCATAACTGTCCTCCCTCCTTATTCTGAAAATTGTCCTGCTGTCCTCTGAGAACCCCTCTAAGATGGGATTCTCGTCCTGTGTTTCTCAGGCTGCTAATGAGGAGAATTCTCCTCTCTTCACCCATTTCCACTTTCTACCATTTCCCATTCTCCTTCCTAAAGCCATAGCCATGTGCTGCTGCTGCTGCTGCGGATGCATAAACATGTAAGTGTTCTCCACACCAGCGCCCTCCTTCCCCAGGGTGGTACTTAGCTCCAGGCTTCCTTGTTGGGACGCTTTACAGATACCGCCTGTGCTAGACTCTCTTTCCAGAATCACAGCTCACTCTGCCTTCTTCCCCCACTGCCCCAGGTTCTCCCAAAAGCTGCTTTTAAGTCCTTCCAGTATGGGGCTTCCGTGTGGGCAAGGGTCCTCTTTGAGATTCACTCTTTCCTTTTATGGTAACTTTGGCTTTGAAGTCTCCAGGGATCAGGATGAGGAAAAAAGAGCTCAGTGAGCAGGAATGACAGCAGTTGGCTGTGAGTGTGAGGTGGAGGTTCGGGGGAAGGCAGCCTACCCCAAAGGGGGGGGGGGGGCAACCATGGAAATGACAGCAATTTCCTTTAAGATCCCTGACTTGGACGACCAGGACACGGATCACTCCCCCTCTCCCTTCCCACCCAGACTATGCCCAAATTGGGGCTGTTCGTAGAAGAGGCTGCCTCCCTCTCCCATCTTAACAGCTTTAAGACTTGGAGGGGTGCACCTGGAGGGGCGGCGTTGTCAATTTAGAAGTATCTCAGCTCGTTTGGGGCCGACAGAGAATGCGATAGAGAAAGTTCCGGGCGGGGGGCGGGGGCCGGGAGAGGAAAGGCGTGGGAAGGGGGCAGGGAGAGGCGGGGCGGGGTGGCGCGGCCTCCTGGGCAGAGCCCCGCGTCCGCTCAGTCGCTGTCGCTCTTGTCCACCAGCACGGCGTCCGACTCCTCGGTGATCTCCAGCAGCGTGTGCACGTCGGGGCTGCTCCCGCGCAGCAGGTCGGCCGCCTCGCCGCGTTCCGCGCCGCCCTCGTCGTCATCGGCACCCACCTCCACCATCTCGGTGGCCTTCAGCACCTCCACCTCGCCCTCGCGGATCTTCTTGACGTGGAAGGTGAAGGGCGGCACCTTGTACACGGCCGTCTTGGAGCGCGCGTAGACCACGTGGTCGGGCGTGAAGGACTTGCGCAGCTTGTCTCGCGAGGTCTTGAGCTTCTCGCGCCGCTCGGCGGGGACGAGGCGCGTGCCCAGCTTGTTCATGCGCTTCTCCAGCGTGTGCCGCGTCTTCTCCAGGTTCTCCTTGGTCTTGAGGCGGGTCTTCTCCAGGTTTTCGCGGGTGCGCACCTTGGTCTTCTCCATCTTCTCCTTGGAGAAGGCCTTCTTGAAGTCGTCCACGCGCCGCAGGCCGCTGCGCTTGATGCGCTCGGCACGCGACTCCTCGATGACCTCCTCCACCTCCACCGCCTCGTCGGAGGACAGCTCGAGCGCCGCCGCGTCCTCCTCGGGCCTCTCGCCTTCGCCCAGCTCGTCGCCCTCCTTCTCGGGCAGCGCCTCCGCTTCTTTCAGCGACTTGCTGATGCTCACCTTGGCCGGCAGTTTCACTTCATCCTAAAAGGAGAGCGGAGCGGAGAGGTGAGGGGCAGAGCGGAGGGTTGGGCAGGGACGTGGGGGACACTGGACGAACCGGAGGCAGGGTGGGGGTGCTCCTGTGGCCTGGTAGCCGTGAAATCGGCCTGACTCCTTCGTCGGTGTAACCCCAGAGCCTCGACCCTGAGCTGGACACACTGTGTCGGTGTCCAATAAAATGTGTTGAATGAATGTTAACTATGCAGACAGGGCGAGGAGGGAACCGAGCTGCCGGTCAGAGATTGGCTTGTAGTGTAATTGCGCTGGGGCTGATTAACTCTGCAGCCCTCCAACCCTGTCCTATGCCCTACATCCCCCCACCTTATAGGAAAACCACTCCTTACCAATTGCGTCCCAGGGAACACAACTTTTAACTTTGGGAATGGGCAGAGCGCCCTCTGGCGCACGGAGTCCCACACTGCTCTGGCCAAGCCAAAACGCAAAGGGGTTTGGGACGCGGTTGAGGGGTGGAGGTAGGAGGGGGTGAGTTCACAGCCAGTGTCAGGTGACCCCCAGGTAGGGTAGCTTGAAGGCAAGATAAAGGGAGTGCGTTTCCCAGGCCTCAGATAATTTCAGAACCAGTTGTAGGGAAGGAGAGCTGTGCTGCGCCCATGCTCCCCACCCTTGACCTCCACATACTGATTTGCTCCAGCAGTGGTCATTCACCCCTTCCCCGCCCCCCCGCCCCCCCCCCCCCCCCCCCCCCCCCCGCCATGTAGAAATTGAAGGAGGAAAGAGGAGGAAGCTGGCTGGCTGGCAGCCAAGAGCATGTTTTCTCCCCAACATGGACATTAATGGTTCTGACTTCCCAGCCTTAGAATGGAAGGGAAGCATTACTTTTTCCATTCTTGTTTCTTTTTCCCCCAGACTGGAGCTCAAGGAGACAGGAATAGGGTAGTGGTCCCAGATTCCCTGAGATCTGGAGTTCAGAGCCAGTTCTTCCCTCTTCCCCTGGGAGTACCTAGCACCAACACTGTTTTCCATTCTGGGAAGATTTTCCAAGGTCTTGACTCTGGGCCAACATTTCAGAATCCCAGGATCATCCCCCACAAGAAGGTAGGGGAGGCTGATTATAGAAAGGGAAAGAGGGCACAACCCAGAACATAAACATAAACCCAGATATCTTTGGCCCAGACTCTTTTTAGGGACTTCAGATGAAGGAATGAGAGACAGTCGTTTTGCAAAGGGTTTTCTGAAGATTGTTTCCCAGAATTGTAAGGAAATCCCATCTGAGAAAAATGAGGCAACATGAGTTGACCCCTCTCATAACACACACACACACACACACACACACACACACACACACGCCACTTGGTATCTCAGAGCCACCTGCTACAGAAATTCCTTCCCCAGCCCCCAACCTCTTTCCTCTTCCCTCCCATCCACATCCCCGCCAGTTTCCTGGTTTACACTGAAAACTAGGAACACCCCCTCCCAACTTCCTTCCCTCCCTGTCAATAGCATTAGCAAGGACAAAGACAGAAAGCTAGCTCCACCTCTTCTCCCAAACTGGGCACAGCACTGCTGGGCATCAAGCCACCTCAAGCTCTCCTTACTCAACTACACCTCCCAGCAGGCAAGGTGATCTGGGCTCAGGGCATGCTGGGACTTGTAGTCTCCACCTGCCATAGCTGGCTTGGTATAGTCATTCTGTCCATCCCTCTGCCTCTTATCATTCACAGAGGCATTGAAGGGTGTTTTCCTTGATCTCAGTATAAGGGTGTCCCAACCTGTCTTAACATTCCTTCTAATTTGCAGTTGTACCCTTTGGGTGCCCTCTTTACACTCACGTCTCTCTGCCTGCTATTTGAGTCCTCTCTTTTACACACCATTCTACGACTCTCCATGATCGAAACTCCGGGCTACGTCTTCATCCCTCTCCACCCAGCATTTACCTGCAGCTCCACTATCAAAAACATTTCAGCTCTGATCTCTCCTTCACAAGCCTGTCTGACTAAAACCCCACACACGCTCCACCAAAGGGTAGTGGAGAACCCCGCCTTTCACTAAGCTCAGACAATGTGGATGGGGTAGGGAAGGATTAGGGTGATGGGCGGGGAATAATCAGGAAACAGTCCTAGCTGCTGGAAAACAAATCAACATTGTTTCCCTGCCCCACTCCTAGCATCCCTGATACCCACCTCCCACACCCACTCCTGTCCCTCCCCACCCCCTAAAGGCTGAGCTGACTGGTTTTCCTGGCCTCTGGCTTCCTAGATTAAAGGTGTTTGCCAGCTGAACTTGGAAGTGAACAGGGCTAGGGACAGCGTTGCAGGCTTCTTGTAGCCAATTCCATCTTCCTCGTTTCTGATGAAAAGTCTCAAATATAACATCAGGGAGTATTCCCAGTGAAAGGAGGTTTATTCTTGGATTTGGAGGTGTCTCCCCCAGTCCAGAAACGTATGTGGGAATATAATAACCCCATTCATTGTAGGTCTCCTCCAGAGTGATGGTTTACACCGGAGGAGCTGCCTTCTTGGTGGAACGTCCCTGGGGATGAGGGAAGAGACAACTCGACCTAAGTCCCTGGACAGTGTCCAGAAGACTGGCTCTGGAAAGGGTATACCACCATGACTTCAGCTTTTCTCCTCCATTAATGGATTTTCTCTTTTCTCCCCCTTTCCAAGCCAGGTTTCCCCTATGACTCACAGCCTTGGAGTGCTGTCTTGGGCCCACCCAGCCTGCCTGTTGCTACAACAACTACCAACACAATTCTAAAGCACCTCCCCTCACCCTGGGCCACACACTGGCCAGGCATCCTTGTCCCACCCCTACTTCTCTGGCAGAGCTCCTTCACCAAAGGAAGGGCCTCAGGCAGGGGGAGGAGGTCTCTGTGTGTTCTGTTTTCACGTTTTTATTAAACAAAACCACCACTCCCAACAGGATTGGTTTCCAGAGTTACCTTTAATGACCAGGTCTGAGCAAAAGCATGCATAGATCCCTTTGCCCCCCACCAAGCACACGTAGCTCTCCAACCCAGGAAGGCACCAGTCCAGGGTGAGTTTCAGGAGCCCCAGGGAGGCTCCCCGCCCCTTCTACTCCTCTCTCCAACCCTGCTGTATAAACTGAAGATCCTCTGGCTTAGGAAGAAGACTGTAATATGATTATAATTTAATCGAGCACCTATTATGTGCCTGATCCAGGCATTCACATTTGTCAGGGAAAAGGGGACAATGTCATATGGATATAAGTAGGAGCCTTTCTTTTTTCTTTCTTTCTTAAAAAAAAAAAAAAAAATTTTTTTTTAAGTAAGCTTTACACCCAGCGTGGGGCTTGAACTCACAACCCCAAAATCAAGAGTCACATCCTCTACTGACTGAGCCAGCCAAGCGCCCCAGGAGCCTTTCTTAGCTTAGAGCTCTGTCCCCAACTTCTGCCCGGGAATGGCCAGAGAAGACGACTTTGGAGGGGTAATTCAGAGATCTAGGATCTGCTCAGAGACTAAGTTAGAAGAGGGTACTAGACTTGGGGAGAGGTGGAAGAGAGGGAAAGTTGTAAAAACTCAGGATCATTACTTTAGATTGCTGAGACAAGGGGTGAGCGAAACCAAAGGCAAAGGGTCCTTTCTGTTAGAGTAGGATTCTCAACAGGGGTAATATTGCCCCCAAGAGGGTGGAAATGGATTATTGAGGGGAGGGGGGATTTCAGTGCAATAGTTTGTAGTGCTCAGAGTCCCGGTGCATACACAGATACGTAGCATATCTGTAGTATTAAGATTTCGTGGAGGAGGAGACCGGGGGAAAAGAACGTCTAAAAAGACTCCTTAGAAGGATGGTTATGGGAGGAAAAAAAAGAAGAAGAAAGAAAGAAAAAGTTGAGGAAACACTCTTGTGCTATAGGGAAGCCAAAGGATCCAAGCCAGAGGCAGCTAAAATGCCCCTCCATCCGGCCTCTCGGAGTTGGCAGCTTTTGGGTGCCCCGCCCAAGGCAGGATCTGGCAAACATAAGGGATCCCTTTGCAAAACATTTTCTAAAAAAAATGGAAAAAATCAGTGTAAATGTTTTCCTCAACTACAGGGAGGGGGTGGACAGGGCACAGAACAGACCCCAGGCCTGGGCCTCATGAGGGCCCTCTCCAGAGAAGCTTTGAGCCAAGCTGGCCTGTCCCAGAGGAGGAGTCAGAAGGGGAGTGGGAAGGAGAATCAGATGCCATGGCACAGTTTCATGCAATTTCATGCAGGGCAACACTGGATGCAGCTCAAGGATGGTGTTCGGAGTGTCTGCTATTAAGACAGAAACCAAGAGGTAGGGGAGGGCCCCGTCCCTTCACCTCCCACCCCATTGCACACAACACGTTCCCCTGAACTCTGCATAATGCGAGAGTGTTTTCACATGCCCGCCACCCACCCATGCTTGGAAGAGGCCTGCCATCCGGACACTGACCACCGCTAAGCAGTGAGCTGATGGTGGACTGGAGTGACCCCCCATGCCCACATCACCCCGGAGACCCTAAGTGCCCCCACCGGCTGCTGGCTCCTCTGGGGTGGGCAGAGGCACAGGCTCTGGGTAATAGGGTAGAGTCCTAGGCGTCTGGTCAAAGGGTGGGAGTTCAGGCACTGTCTCAGGCTTCAGGTCAAAGGGCTCAGTCTCAGGCAGAAGGTCAAAAGGCACGATCTTGGGTGTGGCCGGGTCAGAGGGTGCTTTCAGCTTCTTCTTGGGCTAAGATGAGGAAAAGGGGTTTAAATGGGGCTTGAGATGGGTGCAGATGGGGTTGAGAGAAAGAGGCCTTAGTGGGCATGCGGAGTTGGAGCTAGTGAGTAGGGGGAGGGAGTACAACATGTATGAGGATGGAAAGGAACCACGTTTTAAATGCTTCATCACAAGGGCCCTGGGGTTGAAAGTGGGACACACTCAAGCCCATGATTAATAAACACAATTTAAACAGACGCCTCTCTCCCTCCCTCTAGAATCTTCCCCAGTCCCATTCTTGGCCTCCTACCTTCTATCCCTACCCAGCTGTGGTCTTGGGATGATGTTATTGAAGGCTGGCGTGAGGGGGTAAGAGGCTGCTGGGGGTGGAAAAGGAGTTCTCTAAGAGGCCAGTTATTGACTCTAGCTGTGGAGGCTCTGATGAGTGAAAAAGAAGGCGAGTAGGGGAACAACACTGTCTTCAGAGTCCTATGCTGCTGATCCCAGTTCTTGTTATTCCCGTGGGGCAGGGTGGGCACTGGGTGCCACCCCGGATAAGGAGAGGGAGGGGCTTGGAAGAGGGATGTTCTGGCTATTTCCCTTTGGCCACATCCCCACCTCTTGCCTCCCTTGCCACCCCTCCCCCTCCCCACGCCTGGGATATCAAAGCCCAAAATGCACAGAGAAATCAGGAAAAAAACCAAGCTATTTTTATGACAGGTGGGAACCTATGTAGGTCCTACATCCTGGGGACCTAGTGTTAGCTCCTATTCTCCCTTCTGAGGGGCTGAGCTGTCACTCTTGCTTTGGACCATCAGAAGTCAGGGAGAGGGACAGTTAGGGGCATCACCAGACCCCAGTGACAGGGTAGGGGCCTACAGCCACAAAAACACAAAGCAGCAGATGCCAGCCCACCCCTGTGGAGTACAAGGAGAAGGGGCAAGTGACAGGGAGGCCAAGGAGAAAGCCAGCTTGGTCCTGTCATAACTAGATGCAGAGTCCATGCCAGGGGACACCCCCATACTGGCCAGGGAGCTCCACACCTTGTCCTCTGCACCCCTCCCCTCCCACTGTCATTGGGCCACTGTCATTGGTCATTGCCTCTACTTCGGCACTATGAGGCTGAGCAGCTAATGGCCACCAACGTTAGCCACTCTTAGCCAATATTGCATATGTGTGCACATGTGGATCTACACACACACACAGTAGCCTGAGTGCCAGAACCCTGCAGCTATCTCCCTTACAGAATGAAGGGAGCCAGAACTAATCTTCTGTTGGAATAACCTGCACCCTGACTTCTGCTGCAGAGCCCGGGAATGGAAGGAGGAATTGGGGAATAGAGAATATAGCAGAAGAAGGGGTACACTTGGATTCTTGCCCCCGCTTTGACCCTCACTAACTTCAGCGACAGTAGGCAAGTGACTTCCCCTCTCTGGGCCTCTACTTCCCCAGCTACAAAATGAAAGAGCAGAAATTGATGATCTCTGAAGTATCTTCCAGCTTAAAAGTCTGTAATGACAGAATAATGAAATATTCACAATAGTATGGTTCAATAAAATGGAACAAACCACCCCTCATCTCTGAGGTAGGTTGCCTAGCAACAGTATCCTCTCATTTCTATCAGTTGCTTACTCTGTGCCATTGCATCCCTTTTTGATTTTGACCTTTACAATAGTCACATTTTACTTACTAAAAAAAAAAAAAAAAAAAGAGAGAGAGAAAGAAAAGAAAGGGAAAAAAACAGAGGGAGGAAAATTATTTTCCTTTGGTCTTAGGAATGCTTCCCAAAATACCCTCCTGCTTTGGAGCCAGTGACCAGGAAAAACTCCGCTTTTTTGGGGAAGGATGTGGTAAGCACTCTTTCCGTGGCCACTAGGCTTAGAGGGATGAGAGGGACAAGAGCCCCACATTGGAATATTTGGGGACAAAGCTTATGAGTTCTTCTGGAACGAGGGAGCCCTGATTTGCTTCAAGTCCAGGAAGAAGCTAGAAGTTAGGTTAGGATTTGGGAGGAAAAGCCAACAAGCCCACATTCCAGCCTTGGTGCCCTCGCCTTTAAAGCCCATGAGGCTTTAATCCCTTAAGTGCTTCCTGGTTCTATCCTCAAGCCCTTGGAGCAGGTCTGATGGGTCCATGTGTAGGTCACTGTCCCATCAAAACTGCTCCAGAAAATGTTTCTTTCCATTTTAGCCCCCTTTTCTGTGCTCTAAACACTAATAGTATCCAAATCATTGTCAGGAAGAGTTGGTTCTTTAATGATCACTACCCCTCCTGTTTGTGGTGCGCCCACAATCTGCCTGATCTTCCCAGCAGTTAGTTCTCAGTCCGCTGACCCCTAGCCACTGGTAGAATTTGCTCTTTGCATTCACTGGCTGTTGCCTAGCCAGGTGTCACCTGATAGGAAGGGATGCCAAACTGCTAGTTTTTGTTAGGGAGATAGGGAAATGCCAGAGGACAGTAATGACTCAGAAGTGGGTTCAGGGTGGAGGCTCTGATATCCTGGGATGGAGGGTGCTGAATTTCATGGTGGCGGGGTGGGGGGATCAAACATAAACTTAACCTATGAACTCATTGCACCTAGCAGTTCCTTGAATATGGGGTGAAGCCACATAAGTCATTCCTTTCTTTATCCCCCAGGAAGAAAATATAGGAGGCCAGATGACCTGATCCCACAGCGGGGGCCTTCTCCCTCCTTTCATTCTCCCCTCCACCCTGCCCCCAGTGCCACATCATCACCTCCTACATCTGCAGTGGGGAATACAGCATCCCCTCCCCTGTCGCCACTCTGGAGAACTCACACTCTCCCAGGCCTTTCTCCAAGCCTCTCTCTCAGCTTGGCCACCCAAGCATCCTACCCCTCAGCCTGACTACCATAAATGCCGCCGCCCCCAGTCTTCCCTATTAGGTCTGCCAAGGCGCAAAGCTATTTTTACCTCATTCTCTTCCCAGGCCTCCAGACTCAGGGAGGAGCAGCCTCTGCTTTTCCTTTAGCAGCACAGTACCCTACACCCTCACCCCTACCTGGGACATCTGCTCTGCAGCTCAGGGAAGTGCTGTTTCAGGGAAGCCCCACCCCTGTTGCTGGAATCTCTTCCTTACCTCTGAGCTCCTCTCCAGGTTGGAACCGTGTTATTTCTTAGCCATCTCTCCTGTGGTTTGGGGGCTTAGGTCCCCGGCTTGTGCCATTCTTTCTACCTCAGCCTTCTGCCTCCCACTGGCCCTGGTTTAGTCCAGATGCAGTCAAAGCCACCCTGTGATTAGACCCCCTTCCCCCACCCCCACAGACACAAGGTGTATAGAACCCTGCCAGCTGCTAAAGGGAGTCATGGAGATGCCACTGGCCCCTGCACAGGAGTTTTTCTCCTCAGTACCCGCCCTTCTCTCAGCATCTCAACCTTTGACAGGTTTACCTCAAGGCTGAGAACTTTTCCAGGTTCTGCAGTCTGGGATATTTAGAGTGAGGAGGGTAACCTATCCAAGCCCTTCGTGGCAACCTTCTAGCACACAAGGCTCTGGAGAAAAGAGCTGGCTGGCTGTCCTGGACCCCTGGGTGTTCTTTCCTTTCCTTAGTGCCCCCCCCCCCCCCGTGCTAATCCGATCTCTTTTAAGAATCTTTCACACACACATTCCTTGGAGCAGTTAGAGTAAGTGGAAACAGCTCTAGACAAACATTTTCTACCAGATGGTGCTATATGGGGGGGGGGGGGGGGGGGGGGGGGAAGGCTCACTTCTTGAACCACTTGGGAGGAGTCCCTGGGCATTGGAAGGAGGGGGAGAGCACCACTTCTGTCTCTGTCCCAACACCACCTCCTCAGGTGCCAGTTCGCCGTTCTCCCTGTGTCTACTGGTCTCAAACACTGCATCTCTCTTAGCTCCTCCTAGAGAGACCAAGGCAAGGACCTCACTGAATCCCAGAGGTTTACTCAGAACCTGGTTGACCAGGCCCTGGTGCGGTCAGTGAAACCACAGATCCCTGACAGGTTTTCTCTCCTAGGGGGTGTGGGAAATCTAGCCTTCCTTTTCCTTACATTCCTTCTGTAGGGAGAGGAAGGGGCAGAGGGAGCATAGACTAACCCCTTCACCCCCTTGGTCTCACCTCCTTGGGGTGGGAACAGCAACCAGGCCTGCAGGAAGCAGAGCAGGCGACACTGGGCACATTCCCACCCCACCAAAGATCACCAAGCCCTTAGCTCAAACCCACTTCTAATGGGATCGGGGAGAGATAAGCGGAGAGGACCAGCAACACTGAGATTTCCAGGTTTATTTGGGGTTATGATAAAAAAAAAAAAAAATTTTTTTAACAGGGCGGGAGAAACCAGGAGAGGTTGCATAGGAAGCAACAAGCGGCCTGGGCGGGGCCTCGGGCGCGCCAGCCTCCTCCCGCACGTCTGCCTGCTGCTACGCGGTCAGGGAGGCAAGCGGGGTGATTCTCCGCGCCTAGATTGCGGGACCGGCCGGGGCCCTCTTGCACTTCTCACAACGCACCCCGCTTCCCCTCCCCTCGCGCCTGCTTCCATCCGGCAAAGGGTTCGGGCGCGCTGCCAGCATCCTCAAGGTCCTGAAAGTGCCGGGAGGGCCAGGGGCAGATCGCAGCGAGGGGACGCGGCGGTAGCCGAGGCCCACGCGAGGGCGCGGGGTCCGGGGGCGTGTGCTGGCGGTCGCGTCCCTCGCCTGGCGCAGCCCCCGCCGGTGCGTGCCTGAGCCCTGAATCACCCGCTATATCGGGCGAACAGCGCCGGAGGCCCCAAACCCGGGCCGCGTCGCCAGTGTCCGTTTACAGCGGGCCCACCGGCCGCCAGGGACCCCTGGCTTTTCCCAAAACCTCCGCCAAGTAGGTAGACTTGACAGAGCCGAGCTGGGAGCGGTCTGTGATGGGGAGCGTCCCCGAGTCCAGCCCCCTAACTCGGTTGCGAGTTTGTCACCCGAAGGAGGGGGTTAGGTGATCAGGCACGGGGTGCACAGCGCGCCCCTCCGCGCTCCACAGAAATCCGCCACCCACCCCACCCCTCTCTAGCGGCGCTCGCCGGAAGGAGGGTGGGTCCTCCGGGCCAGGCCAGGCTGGCTGGAGCGCAGCACCGCGGGCAGGTCCCCCCACCCCAAGCCCCGGAGACGCTGGGCCGGGCGCGGTCCTTCCCGCCAGCTCACCTGGTAGATCATGACTTTAAAGTTGCGGCGCCGAAGCAGCTCCGCCTCGTTGACCTCCAGCTTCTTGATCTGGCCTGCCTGGCGCTCCAGGCTGCCGCGCACGGTCTTCACGTTGACGCTGACCTTGCGCACCTTCTCCAGCAACTTGCTCACGGTGTTGCTGGTGGTGGCGTGTGCCTTGCCCAGCTTGCTCAACTCGCCCTGGATGCTCTGCACGGCGCCCTCCATCTCCGCCTGCCGTTCCTCCAACTGGGCTTGGGTCAGCTGGATCTGGTCGACGGCGCCAATGATTTTGTCCAGAAGGCTCAGCACCAGCACGCCGTTCACCTGGTCTGACTTGATCAGCTCCTCGGAACCGGCCCCTGACGGCTCCTCCGCCGCTGGCGCCCCCGTAGGGGAGGACCCCGGGTCCCCGACTTCGGGGTACCCGGGAAGCGGCTGCTCGATGATATGGAGCTGGGTGTCCTCCATGACTACCCGGAGCCGTGCGGGGCCGGCCGGGTGGAGCTAGAGCTGGAGCCCGAGCCCAGGAGAGGAAGAAGAGCGGGAGGGGGAAAAGCGAGAAAGAGCGGAGAGCCGAGGAAACTCGAGCCACGTCCGTGCGCACCGGGACAGTGGCCAGAACTGTGGGGCGGGGAATCGGTGAGCTCCCGGGCTCCCGGGCCAAACCCCGGAATCTCGTCGCCCATTGGCTGGCCCCACCCCAGAAAGGGAGGGACCGGGGCAGAAGGGGAGACCGATGGTGGGGAAGGGGGGCGACCGAGGGGGACCCAAGAGCCGAGCGCCCCACCCTTCCCAGGATGGTTGGAATAGTTGGAGCGGAGACTAGGGCCTCGGCTGCCAGCGGAGGCCGCGCAGCGGGACTGGGGCGGAGGAATGTGAGCTGGAAAGGGAAACAGGTCCTAGAGTGGGCCTCTCCTTTTCCCTCCCGCTTTTTTTTTTTTTTTTTGCTTACCCACAAACCCACCTCAGCCTTTGAAGTTCTAGAGCGGGGAGTCAAATGGAACTTGAGATCCTAAAATCGTGTGGAGAATATCATATTTGCCTGTGCACAGTTTTTGAGAGGGAAAAAAATCCATGGCTTTCACAGTATTTTCCAAGGTGCCAATACCTCCCTCACGACCAAGTTACCACCCAGTGTTCTAAAAGTTTGAAGGGTTCTGGGGTGTCTGGCTGGCTCAGTCAGTAAAGCATGGGACTCTTGATCTTGGGATTGTGAGTTCAAGACCCACTTTGGGTGTAGGAATTACCTAAAAATAAAATCTTAAAAAATAATAATAATAAAAGCTTGAGGGGTGGTTTGGGGAAGGGAGAACTTAGATTAGGTGGTGAGGGGCTGTGAAGTTCCTCTATGTTTCTCTTAGAAATATGCTAACAGAGTAGGAGTGAGATGGACAGTAAAATAGGAAGTAAAGCCTTTTACCAACCTCTCACTCTCTTTAAAAACCACTTTTCCAGGGCACCTGGGTGGCTCAGTGGGTTGAGCATGGGACCTTGGCTCAGGTCATGATCTCATGGTTTATGGATTTGAGCTTTGCATTTGTCTCTCTGCTGTCAGCTCGGAGCCTGCTTTGGATCCTCTGTCCTGCTCTCTCTGCCCCCCCTCCCCCAAATAAACAAATATTAAAAATAATCACCTTTTCCTGTGTTTCTCCCTGCCAGAGGCCTGACATTAACTTCAGAGAGCAGGACCTAGGAGTTTATCTACCTCTCTGATCCCAGAGACTGGCCCTTAGCAATAAGAGAGATCATCAAATCCCACCTCCTCATTTGACAGACAGGAACACGAGGGCCTAGAGAGGGCAAGTGACTTGCCAGAAGTACCCACGGGTTAGCCTTGGCTTGGTGCTTGGTGCTCTAATCAGGCCCCTGGACTCCTCTCTTGCTTTTTCTACCTTAACACTCTACCTTTCTTTGAGACAGGGATAGGCAGACATGGCCACCCACGCATGCTGGTTTTGAGCACGCAGTCCTGAGTATTGACTACAGATATATTTTCAACCGTGATGGGTACCAAGGACCAGAACCAAGGAGGACTCAGAAGTCTAGAGAAAAAGAGGCTGCCCGTGCTCCCCCATTTTGCTCTCCAGCACAGCACTGGACTATGAGTTCCCTGGAGTGACACCAGCCCTCTTTCCCCCAGAAAAGCTACAAACCTTTTCCCTGGTTAGGAAACCAAGCTTGGGTTTCCCCAGCTGGATAGATGATGGCCTTGGCAAAAGGTCACTTCTAGTCTGGCATGCATTATCATTAGGAAGAGTGAAAAACTGCCCAGTGGGGGCCTTAGACCACAACAATCCATTCAGAGAACCCACCAAGCCAGAAAGGAGCTGACGAGTTCAGTGTATCTGGGACAGTCCAAGATAGCCCCAATGACTAGCAGATATATATCTGCAAGAACTGACAGATTACCAACTTATTTTAGAATTTAAGAGAAAATGTATTATAGCAGTTTAAGTTGCTTCTGTTGAGGATTGATAAGACTTCTAGAAAAAAGAAGAGTGACAGTAGAAAACCTTATAGCCCTTCATAAGGTTCTTATTTTTTTTAAGTAATCTCTACCCCCCAATGTGGGACTTGAACTCACAACCCCGAGTTACATGCTCTTCCGACTGAGCCAGCCTAGTGGCCCAGTTTCTTATTTTTTTTTTAATTGGTTAGATTATTTTCACAGGTGACATACAAGATACAGATTTTGAATAGGACACAAAGAAATGGAGTGAAAAGAACTTTTCTTTCTACTCTTGTCTGCACAACTAATTTCTCTCCCAAGAGACAAACTGTTACTATTTTCTTGTGGAACCGTCTATAGAAATACATATTCAAATATACTGCTACATATGTATGCTCAGCACTTTGCTTTTTTCAGTTAATAACATACCTGGAAGATTGTTCCATGTAGCGTGTAGAACTGACTTGTTTTCCAATGTATGGATGTACTAATTTCGCCAATTCTGTATCAAAGAAGATTCAGACATTACGATTTAAACCTCACAGCAGATGAGGGAGACACTGAAGAGGAGTTTTAGTGGTTGATTTTGTGGTTGTATGCTTGCTAAAAGGAATTAAGTCCATGCCATTCTGGCTCTCACATTAGGAAAATATTTCTGTTCTTCAAAAAGGAATGTCAGTGTTTGTGGATGAGTCAAATTATGTCCCGGGATAGTCCAGTGAATACATCTCTGACTCATCTGACGCCTTAACAGAGAATTTTGCAGAAAGGGCCCTACCCCTGCATTCCTACCTCCAAGAAACGTGTGCATCAACAAGTTTCTCTGCTCTTCTTCCTACTAGATGTCAGCTAAATCCAACAGGGGGCGTGCTGAGCCTTCTTGCATTGGCTTTATCAATCCTGAGGCCAAGAAATGGAGCCCAAGAAGAGCCTTACCAGAGGGCTTCACTCCATTTCAGTGAAAATAATCACTTTCTCTTCATTTGCAATTGTGTTCAGTATGCCATCGCTTGCATTCAGCGTTGATGCTTTGCATTTTCCACTGCTGTCTCTACTTGCTGAAAGGCATGCTGTTCCATTGTGTACTTTCAGCTGCTGAGGCAGTCTGTAAAAGGGATGGAGAGATGGAAACAAACAACCCTTTGGCCCAGAAAAAGAACACGGGGATAACAACCACGTCAGCCACTGTAATCTCACAGAGCTCTGTCATATTCCTCCATCCATTCATTTGTTCAGAAAGTGTGACTACTTCACAGGAGCCAGCTACCAGACTGGGGACTTTAAGGAGATTTAATAAAGCCCAGTCCTTCCTGTTGAGAAGCTCAAAGTGTAACAAGGGCGATATATGCATAAATAATTTCTTATACAAAGTGGAAAATGCTCCAGCAGTTCAAGGAGTATTGCCACCACTTTCTGGGAGAGGGGGGAGAGGTTCACAGAGGGGAGAGTCTGTAGGTGGAAAGGAGAAAGGGTACACCCTCCCCACCTCACCCTGCAGCAACTACGCTTATTGTGAAAGTGTGGGGCTGGGGCGAGAGATAACCAGGCATTGTTCATCTCTTACTGTGGTGCTGCCATAGGTCTTATGAGTATATACTTAGGGAGATCCAGTAAGGTGTGAGGGGCACAGTGTGCAGTATGTTCCATTCAGTTTTGGATCCCTCCTGGGAGTGATCCTGGGTAGACAGTATGTTTTGTTAATAATAAGTGGTTGGGATGAATGTGTCTTCAGGAGCTGGCTCGCAGCTGCCACAGACAGCAGCGATGTTTTTCTCCCGGGATTTATAGGCACTATTCTTGTCCCTCCGACATAAACAAAAAATGCCTATAGTATTTGTATATTTCTCTGCCTCAAAAATTCCTTCCTTTCTTCTCCTTCAAACATTAATGTATAGGGTAGCTTTCCTGAGCCAGAAAACAGTCAAAATTATTTTTAAGTGCTAATTTATGCATAGTTTAGTGCGAGAAACCATTGAAAGGACACGGCAAATTTGCTGTGGGGGGAGAGTTTTTAGTCTCAAGGAAGCAGTGATGCGGCCTAATAAACATCAAGAAAATAAATTAATGGAAATGCCCTAAAACCTCTCCTCCTTCTCTGCCTTCATCACGCACTGGTCTCTTATCCTAAAAATAAAAAACAAAAACACACAAACAAACAAAAACTGCAGTCTTAATTGGTTTTACCTTCCTGTCTCCTCAAGGTTGGGTCCATCTGTTTTCTACTGTTCAAATTTCTGTGTTTTCTAGAACTGCTGCTACAGATCCCTCACCCCCAATTCAGTTCTTAAACTTTTGCTATTTATCCAAAAGTATGGCTTCCTCTCTACTACAAGAGCACTTAAAAGTCACTAATGAACTCCATATTCTACCTATTACCTCTCCTTTTCTAATTTTATTTGAACCCTGCAGCATTTAGCACCACTGACCAGTTTGTCCTTGCAACTCTCCCTCCTGACCCTTGTGAGATTTTGTTCATTAACTTGTGCCTTGTCCCATTTGCTATTTTTCTTCCTTTCATTTTTTTCTTTAAAAAAACACAGTTTTTTTTTGTTTTTTTTTTTTTTTTAATTTTTTTTTCAACATTTATTTATTTTTGGGACAGAGAGAGACAGAGCATGAACGGGGGAGGAGCAGAGAGAGAGGGAGACACAGAATGGGAAACAGGCTCCAGGCTCTGAGCCATCAGCCCAGAGCCCGACGCGGGGCTCGAACTCACGGACCGCGAGATCGTGACCTGGTTGAAGTCGGACGCTCAACCGACTGCGCCACCCAGGCGCCCCAAAAAACACAGTTTTTAAACTGCTCCAAGAAAAAGTAAAAACAAAACAAAACAAAAAACCAGCTTTATTAAGATACAATTCACACTGCATAATTCACCTATTTAAAGTGTACAATTCAGGGGGCGCCTGGCTGGCTTAGTCGGTTACAAGTCTGAGTCTTTTTTTTTTTTCTTAAAAATTATTTATTGAATATATAAAAAGGAATATAGACCTGGAAGCACAACTAAAAATGGATTGATCGAGAAGATTTAAGCATCCTTATCCTGAAATACTTGCTGAATCCCTGGATAATATTTTAATTACCCTTTAATGGTAATCATAGATTTTAACACCAGGTCTTATTTTCATCTTCAAACGTTTTGATGGAATAGTTTTCTAAGATAATTGAACTGTTTAAGCCCATCTCTAGTGGAAATGAAATCATTTTTTATTTTCATGATACCTATGAGTTAGCGTCTGGATATTGTCCCATGAAATCTTTAGTAGACATCCTGACATAGCTTTGAGGGAAGCTGATATTTTCTTTTTTTTTTTTTTAATTTTCTTTTTTTTTATTTACATCCAAATTAGTTAGCATATAGTACAACAATGACTTTAGGAGTAGATTCCTTAATGCCCCTTACCCATTTAGCCCATCCCCCCTCCCACACCCCCTCCCATAACCCTCTGTTTGTTCTCCATATTTATGAGTCTCTAATGCTGTCTCCCCCTCCTGTTTCTATATTATTTTTATTTCCCTTCCCTTATGTTCATCTGTTTTGTCTCTTAAAGTCCTCATATGAGTGAAGTCATATGATATTTGTCTTTCTCTGACTAATTTCACTTAGCATAATACCCTCCAGTTCCATCCACATAGTTGCAAATGGCAAGATTTCATTCTTTTTTTTTTTTTTAATTTTTTTTCAACATTTTTTATTTTTGGGACAGAGAGAGACAGAGCATGAACAGGGGAGGGGCAGAGAGAGAGGGAGACACAGAATCGGAAACAGGCTCCAGGCTCTGAGCCATCAGCCCAGAGCCTGACGCAGGGCTTGAACCCACGGGCCGCGAGATCGTGACCTGGCTGAAGTCGGACGCTTAACCGACTGCGCCACCCAGGCGCCCCAGGATTTCATTCTTTTTGATTGCCGAGTAATACTTCATTGTGTGTGTGTGTGTGTGTGTGTGTATGTATACACACACACACACCACATCTTCTTTATCCATTCATCCATCGATGGACATTTGGGCTCTTTCCATACTTTGGCTGTTGTTGATAGTGCTGCTATAAAAATGGGGGTGCATGTGTCCCTTTGAAACAGCACACCCTTATCCCTTGGATAAATACCTAGTAATGCAATTGCTGGGTCGTAGGGTAGTTCTATTTTTAGTTTTTTGAGGAACCTCCATACTGTTTTCCAGAGTGGCTGCATCAGCTTGCATTCCCATGAGTCCGAGTCTTGATTTCAGCTCAGATCAGGATCTCACAGTTCATGAGTTCGAGCTCCAGATCAAGCTCCACACTGACGTTGCAGAGCCTACTTGGGATTCTCTCTCTCCCTTTCTCTGCCCCTCCCCCGTACTCTCTCTCTCTCAAAATAAATAAGAAGAAATTCTTTATGTTGGTTTATATGTTTGTAATTGATCTCTTTCCTTTTATAAGTAGCAAAGTATGCATAGAAAAACATTGTTGGGGCCCCTGGGTGGCTCAGTCGGTTGAGCATCCGACTTCAGCTCAGGTCATGATCTCACAGTCCGTGAGTTCAAGCCCCACGTTGGGCTCTGTGCTGACAGCTCGGAGCCTGGAGCCTGCTTTGGATTCTGTGTCTCCCTCTCTCTCTGCCCCTCCCCTGCTCATGCTCTGTCTCTCTCTGTCTCAAAAATAAATTAAAAAAACATTTTAAAAAGTTAAAAAAAAAAAGAAAAGCATTGTTAATTTACTTTTCCAGTTGTTTGGTTTCAGGTAATGCACATCAAATATGTTTAAATTCATGAGATCATAATGATGCTAAACAAACAAAAAACTCCTTGGGAATCACCTTGGAAAATACTAGAGAACCAACTAATTATTCTACTAAAAACTTGAAATAAGGAGAAATAAGCATTTATCCTGCCTTTTCTGTTTGAATTGTACCTCAGAGTAACCAAATATTTGGTGAGGGAAAATTCTTAGTAGTGGCTCAGTCAGTAGAGCATGCAACTCTTGCTCTTGGGGTCATGAGTTCAAGCCCCATGTTGGGTGTAGAGCTTACATTAAAAAAAAAAAAAAAGAACTTATTTATAGAATAATTTCAGCTCATAAATGAAGGTGGAGTGATGAAATGTCACCATTTTGTAACCTCTAGTAAAATAACGATCTAGATAATGATCATTAATGCCTGCTAAAACTCTGACATGGAAATAAATGGGGAACTCTATAATTGTTGTATCAGTCTAACAACACCTAAGCCCCATGTTGGGTAAAGAGTTTACTTAAAAAGGGGGAAAAAAAAAAAAGGAAAAGCCAGTCAACCAATTACAATGTATGGATCTTATGTAGATCCCGATTCAATCAAACATTGTAGGCAAAACAGAACAAAACAAAAAGGTTTATGAGACAGTTGGGGGAATTTGAATATTGATATTTGCTGACATCAAGAAATTATTAATAAATTTTAAAGTGTGATACTGGCGTTATGGTTATACTTCAAAAATAATCCTTGGGAGTGCCTGGTTGGCTCAGTCAGTGGAGTATGAGACTTTTGATTTGAGGGTTGTGGGTTTGAGCCCCATGTTGGATGTAGAGATTACTTTAAATAAATAAAAATAAAAATAATCTTTAGAATTAAGAGATACATACTGAGTTATTTACAGTTGAAATGATATTTCATCTAGGATATGATTCAAAATAAGTCCGAGGGGAGTGGATAAGCATACAGATGCAAGCAGGTTGGCCATGTGTTAATCATTGTTCAAGCAAGGTGATAGGTGCATAGAGACTCATTATATTACTCTCTCTACTTTTGCCTACATTTGAACTTTCCCATAATAAAAAATACGAAGGCTGTTTTGAGGATGAGATGTGTTCATATATGTAAAGGGACATGTCAGAGTTGCATGTGCATATGCAAAGTTGACATATCATTGGTGGCAAAAAATGTGCATAACACTTTTCCCTATCATGCACTTGAACCAGTCAAGAACTGATGGTATTCAAGACAACTTTCTGTTAAACCCATTCTGTGGCACACAAGAAGACCTCCCCGACTCCTTCCTTTCAACTTTCCAGTTGGAATCAAGAGCAGATCTTCAAAACAAGACACTCAATAAGTACGGTAAGTGTTTAGCAGCTGTGCACATTTAAGCAAAGCCATTTAATTTGTGAAATCTGGCCCTTTTCCCAGGAAACCATGTTTCCATTTCACAATGTAACAGAGCAGGAAGAATGTGAACTCTTGTTCCGACAGAGATTCCTTGTGTTTCACTCAGATTTCCACATTTTCATTGTGCTCTGGGTGTGAGAGTCCAGCTGTGCGTTGGTGGAGTGACTCATTTTTCCAAGACACATATTTCCATGAATCCCACAGGCCACTGATTGGTGTGAAAGAGCAGTCAGCACAGATTTGGTTCCTGGATCCATCATATGACTTAAGAGAGATGATTTAAAGTTTTTCAATGGGCTTATATTGAAAGAAGCAATTCAACCATTCAGAGAATTCGTGTTCCAAAACATTTAGCATTTTCAAGTGGTTATTAAGAGCAGCTATGTGATACTATAAGGGTATGCAAAGGAAATAGAAGCATAATATATGTCCTTTGGGGGTTTGATAATCTCACTGAGGGGCACCTGGGTGGCTCACTCGGTTAAGCGTCCAACTTTGGCTTGAGTCACAATCTCACAGTTCGTGAGTTCAAGCCCCTCATCGGGCTCTGTGCTGACAGCTCAGAACCTGGAATCTGCTTCCAATTCTGTTTCTGTGTCTCTCTGCCCCTCCCCTGCTCACATTCTGTCTCTCACTCTCAAAAGTAAATAAACATTAAAAAAATTTAAAAAAACCCAATAATCTCATTGAGGAAATAAACATGCAAGAAGTAGAAAGATTCCCAAATAAGTAGATGATATCCAATACAAATGTATATGAGATATATCCATCAATGTTTAGGAGTTCTAGAGTAAAAGAGTGATCAAAATGACAAGAGGCCATCCGGAAAAAAGTTTCATTTACAAAATTTTTAAATTATTTAAAATTTACAGAAAGGTTTTCTTTAAGTACAAAAAAAATTTTTTTGACCCATTTGAGAATAAGTTGACAACTTGATGTCTTAATCACCCAAATACCTTAGTATGCATTTTCTGCATTCTGATACATAACCAGAGTACAACCATCAAAATCAGGCAATTAACTTTGATACATTTCACCATCTGATTCTCAGCAGCCTATCAGATTTCATCATTTGTCCCAATAATGTTCTTTATAGCTCAATGATCCAATCTGAGATCACACTTGGAATGTTGTTGTCACATCTCCTCAGTCTCCTTCAATTAGGGGCACAGTTCCTCATTTTTCCCTTGACTTTCATAACTTTGACCTTTTGACCTTTCTGAAGATTACCAGACAGTTATTATGTAGAATGTTGCTTGATTTGGGCTTGTCTGATGTCTCCTCATGATGGATTTAGGATATTTATCTTGGGCAGGAGTAGCACCATAGGAATGCTGTGTTCTCATCATCTTCAATCAGGTGATACATGGTTTTGATTTGACCATTGCTAGAGATGTTAACCTTGATCAGTGGTGAGGTGGTGTCTACCGGGCTTTTCCTGTGTGAAGTTACTCTTTTCCTCTTTGTCACACGCAAGTTATTTTGTAGGGTGATATTTTGAGACTAAATAAACATTCCACATTTCAATGTCTTGAAAAGCACCAATTACCACAACTTACCCAATAGCAAATAGTTTGGATAGCTCTAGAACTATTAAAGAAATTTAATTTATAATTTAAAATATAATATAATTTAATTAAAAAAGGAAATCTCCAGGCCCAAGTGGTTTTAGTGAAGAAATCTACCAAACATTTAAAGACTAGAAAGCTTCTAAAATTCACTCACCTTGGGGTGCTTGGCTGGCTCAGTTGGTAGAACACACAATTCTTAATTTCCACATCATGAGTTTGAGCCTCACGTTGGTTGGAGAGACTAAAACAGATAATAATGAAATAAAATCCACTTACCTCACAGGTTTTTACTCAAGTCTCTTGTTGTCAATAGCTATACATATTGCCAGAAAATTTTAAGGTTCCAAAGTGTGCATGTGTGTGTGTGTGTATTCGTGTGCAAACGTGTATTTTTAAAAAAATTTATATTTCAGTAATTTCTACACCCAATGTGTAGGCTTGAACTCACAACCCCAAGATCAAGAGTTGCATGCTCCACCAATTGAGCCAGCCAAATACCCCCGAAGTATATTTTATTTTTTAATAGAAATAATTGTTCACCTGTATTCATAATCTCGAAACCTCCGAAACCTCCGAGCAAAAAGAAACTTGTAACAAAAATAGGGGCTCAAGGCGGTGGGGGGGTGGTGCAGTTGGTTAAGCTTCCGACTTTGGCTCAGGTCATATCTCACGGTTCATTAGTTCAAGTTCACATCAGGCTCTGTGCTGACAGCTCAGAGCCTGGAGCCTGCTTCAGATTCTGTTTTCTCCCTGTTTCTCTGCCCCTCCCCCGCCTTCTCTCTCTCTCTCTCTCTCTCTCTCTCTCTCTCTCTCCTTAAAAATAAGATAAAACATTAAAAAATTTAAAAATAAATAGGGCTCAAGGCAATATCCAACTGAAGGTTCCTTTTTGGGAACCTCTTTCTCCTTCTCCTAAGAAAAGTTTTCTTCTCTGCAGATCATGCCCTTGTACGTTCTCCCTAAAAATGTCCTGCAGGCTCCCTTTCCCACAACTCCCTCCTTAAAATACCACACAAACCTGGTAAACTGCTATATAAAACAAAACAACTCAACTGTAAAGCATAGCAAATCTCCAGCCTTAAATAAGGATGTGATCACAAATACAAAAAACCTACATCAGTTTGTCACAAGTTAAGAAAGTGCATTTCCAATTTTATTTTCTTTCTTTCAAAAATATTTATTAAGTAGGGGTGCCTGGCTGGCTCATTCGGTAGAGCATGCAGCTCTTGATCTTGGGATCATTGAGTTCGAGCCCCATGCTGGGTGTAGAGTTTACTTAAAAACATTATTAACTATATATTAAATGTCAAGCACTAAGTGGGCAATATGACCGTTCAAGTTAAATACATCCCTTGAGCACTGATCCAACCAGATCCTTTCTACTGGAATTTTCCAATGCATTTCTTCATTCCAGATCTCGCCTTCTTTTTCCAAGTTACTAGAAACCCAATACAGAAACATTTGCCAGATTCTCTACTTCAGAAATCTCCTTGAACCAGTTTCTTGTTTCTCTGGCAAATATTTCAGGCCTGATGTCACAGAGGGTCTTCTCTGCCCTATGTCAATCAATCCTTTCCTTTCTTGCCATCTCAAGTTTTCTGAGTTAAAAAAAAAAATTTTTTAGCGTTTATTCATTTTTGAGAGAGAGACAGAGAGAGAGAGAGAGTAGAGGGAGAGAGAGAAAGAGAGCATGAGTGGGGGAGGGGCATATAGAGAGAGGTAGACACAGAATCTGAAGCAGACTGCAGGCTCCAGACTCTGAGCTGTCAGCACAGAGCCCAACGAAGAGCTCGAACCCATGAACTGCGAAATCATGACCTGAGGCCAAGTCAGACGCTAAACCAACTGAAACATCCATGCACCATCCCCCCCGCCCCAAATTTTTTTAAATGAAGAATAGTTGACACACAATGTTGCATTAGTTTCAGGTGTACAACATAGTGATTCAACAACTCTATATGTTATGCTCTGCTCACCAAAGTGTAGCTACCATCTGTCACGATAAAATGCTATTATAATATCATTGACTATATTCCCTATGCTGTACCTTTTATTCTCATGACTTATTTATTCTATAACTGGAATCTTCTGCCTCTTACTCCCCTTCACTCATTGTCGTGCATTCTCCCCACCCCCATCTTCTCTGGAAGCCATCAGTTCTCTGTATTTATGGTTCTGTTTCTGCTTTTCAATTGTTTATTTGTTTGTTTTTAGATTTCACATATAGTGAAATTATATGGTATTTGTTTTTCTCTGCAAATTTCATTTCATCAAGAGCTTTTTTCCATGACATTCTTAACTTTCAAAGTTAAGAGGTTCCTTGCCCCATGTGTTGGTCACAAGAGTCTTGAGGGTTACATAAAATGTCACATGCCTCAGGCTCATTCATATCTCCTTGTGGATGTAATCACTAGCAGAGCTAAAGGAAGCTGACATTTCTTTGAGCTTCAAAGGAAGCCTCAAAATCTATTATGAAGGGATTTTTACTTTTTACCAAAAGACTTTTATCTTAAACATTGAGAGGCTTTGAAAGCAGAAGCAGCGTGTTATTTTGGGAAACAAAGGGTGAAACGACAAAAGGGACCACTTCTATGGAAACACACTGCTAATCAGTATTTCAAGAATGATGGTCAAAGGTAGATTATAAGTCATCTAAAGGTTGTGGCAGGGGAATTCTCTCATTCAACACTAAAATCAGTTCCTGGGGCGCCTGGCTGACTCGGTCGACGAAGCATGCAACTCTTGATCTTGGGGTCATAAGCCCCATGTTGGGCACAGAGCTTACTTTAAATACATACATACATACATACATACATACATACATACATACATAGAATTGGTTTAAAACGAGTTCCATGGCAGAATAGTTTAAGAACTAGAGTTCATTTTGGGGTGCCTGGGTGGCTCAGTCAGTTAATCGTCCGGCTTCGGCTCAGGTCATGATCTCATAGTTCATGAGTTCAAGTCTTGCATCTGGTTCTGTGCTGACAGCTCAGAGCCTGGAGCCTGCTTGGGATTCTGTCTCCCTCTCTCTCTGCCCCTCCCCCGCTTGCACTCTGTGTCTCTCTCTCTCTCTCAAAAATGAATAAATGCTAAAAAATTAAAAAAAAAAGAACTAGAGTTCATTTTTACACAAAAGGGAAAAACAAAAAATCATTTTACTAGACACAAAACCATCATTAAACTGAGCAACATCTCAGAGGATGCAGACAAGCGAAAGTAAAATTTTATTTTATGTTTTTAAACAACTCAAATTCCTTTTTTTTATTTTTAAAGTTTTTATTTATTTATTTTGAAAGAGAGAAAGTGCAAGCAGAGGAGGAGCAGAGAGAGAGGAGAGAGCTAGAATCTGAGGCAGGATCTGCGCTGCCAGCAAGGAGCCCAATGAGGGGCTCGAACTCATGAACCACGAGATCATGACCTGAGCTGCAGTCGGATGCTTAACCAACTGAGCCACCCAAGCACCCCATGAAAGTAAACATTTTTTTTAATTTTTAATTTTATTTATTTATTATTTTTTTAAATTTACATCCAAATTAGTTAGCATAGAGTGCAACAATGATTTCAGGAGTAGATTCCTTAGTGCCCCTCACCCATTTAGCCCATCCCCCTCCCACAACCCCTCCAGTAACCCTCTGTTTGTTCTCCATATTTATAAGTCTCTTATGCTTTGTCCCTTTCCCTGTTTTTATATTATTTTTGTTTCCCTTCCCTTATGTTCATCTGTTTTGTCTCCTAAAGTCCTCATATGAGGGAAGTCCTATGGTATTTGTCTTTCTCTGACCAATTTCACTTAGCATAATAGCCTCCAGTTCCATCTATGTAGTTGCAAATGGCAAGATTTCATTCTTTTTGATTGCCGAGTAATACTCCATTGTATATATATATATACCACACCTTCTTTACCCATTCATCCATCAATGGACATTCGGGCTCTTTCCATACTTTGGCTGTTGTTGATAGTGCTGTTATAAAAATGGGGGTGCATGTGTCCCTTCGAAACAGCACACCTGTATCCCTTGGATAAATACCTAGTAGTGCAATTGCTGGGTCGTATTTTTAGTTTTTTGAGGAATCTCCATACTGTTTTCCAGAGTGGCTGCACCAGCTTGCATTCCCAGAAAGTAAAATTTTAAATCACAGTTTTCCTGTTTGCTGCCAACTACTTGCAGGTGAAAAGTTGGAAAATTACACAGACGAAAATTTTCTTCCCAAGATTGGTAAGCCAAGTGTACTAGGTTGAATTGTAATCCCCAAAACTCATGTTCACTCAGAATCTGTGAATGTGACCTTATTTGGAAAGAGCGTGTTTGCAGATATAATCAAGTTACAATGAGGTCGTAGAGGATTAAGGTGGACCCTGATCCAATAGCTGGTATCATAAGAAGAGGGAAATTTAGAGGTGCCTGGGTGGCTCGGTCAATTGAGCATCAGACTCTTGATTTCAGCTCAGGTCATGATCCCAGGGTCATGGAATCCAGCCCAGTGTCTGGGTCCTTGCTGAGCATGGAGCCTGCTTGGGATTCACTCTCTCCCTCTGCTCCTCTCTCCCACTCGCGCTCTCTTTCTCAAAAAAAAAGGGCGGGGGGGGGGGATTTGAATCTAGATACTGACACACAGAGCAGAATGCCGTGTGAAGATAGAGGGAACGACAGTAGGGATGCACCTACAAGTCAAGGACTGCTGAGGATGGCAGGCAATGACTACAAACTAGGAAGAGAGAATGAAGGATTCTTCTCTAGAGCCTTCAGAAATATCATGGTTTCAGCCTTCCAGTCTCCAGGACTGTGAGAGAATAAATTTCTGTTATTTAAACCACTCAGTTTGTGCTAATTTGTACAGCAGCCCTAGGAAACTAATACAGGAAGCATATGGAAAGGAGGGACACTGAGTAAATATGTATTTCAAAACACTTGGCTTAACTTTAGTACTCTCCTGTAAGCCCCATCTAGGAATTTAAGTTGGATGAACAAACATGAGCTGACCTTTCACTACTGGGACTTTGGACAATTGTGGTGCATTCATTCAAACTAAAAAATAAAGGGAAAAAAAGAAAAACATTTATTTTAATCATTCCACTATAGATTCTTGTAGATTTTTGAGACTCTGCAAGATCACTGCCTCTGTTGTCTGCTTTGTCTTGGTAGTGAAGAACTAATTTTTGTAGATTTTATTGAAACATTTTCAAAAATGCTAGGCAGCTCAGTTTAAGACACCCAGAACTG
Organism: Prionailurus bengalensis; assembly: GCF_016509475.1. Classification (NCBI taxonomy): domain Eukaryota; kingdom Metazoa; phylum Chordata; class Mammalia; order Carnivora; family Felidae; genus Prionailurus; species Prionailurus bengalensis. The sequence continues at coordinate 40,788,094 of NC_057347.1, forward strand.
CATTACTTGCTAAGCTTCATTTAGAATTGCTCATATTTTCCATGGATGTGTGATCAACAGCATTTTATATTTGATCTTGTTGGACATACACTGTACTTTTCCAACAGAAAGACGAGCACAACCCAGAAGATCCCTTCATCTTCTTTCTTTCCTCCAGAAGCATACAGGTAATCAGAGATAAAATCAACATAAATGCTTGATTATTCTGGATCAAAGTATTTCTTTCATTTTTGGGCTAAGTTGGTGTATTTGCCTACTATGATGAAAATAAAATCTGATTTTGGTCTAATATTAGTACTATTTCTCTTCTATTTCATTAGTCTTTGTCTCCTCTT